>NC_041380.1:106644810-106770155 GCF_002162155.2 Triticum dicoccoides | reverse complement strand
TAAATAGGGACATATGATGCTGTGTTTTGAGTGTAAAACATGTTTAAGGTAAAAAGATTGAGCAACTGTCATTTTGCCTTCGAACAGACATGTTCTCTATCAAAACTACGAGTATTCCTCAAAGATGGTTTTGTTTCTAAGCAGTCCATGTGACAACTTTTACGAACCTTCTTCAGTTTTTATCAAAACCTCTAGAGACAATATGATCATGTTTTTAGACTTTATTTGCATTTTCTAAAATTTAAAACTTGATAAACTCCATGTTCGGGGTCGATTCGTAGTAACCTGGTGTTTGAAACTCCTTTTCTTTTCTTGGACGTGGCCTAAACATAGTCTCAATAGCACAAATAAGCTTTTTTCAGCCCATTTTTATGCATTGTTTCATGCATTTCTACTTTAAAATTTATAATATTCATTAAATGCCAGGAAATGCATTTAATGGCTTAAAAATATCAACAAACTTTTAATTTTTTTAGCACATAGAACATATCCTATATTCTAGATACCTAAATAGTTGATCTCCACTACTTATATTCTCTTAAAATGCACACATGCCAACTCATCAAAGGCCCTACAAACATGCATGGATGTTTTTTCATTATTAGTTGATTCTACTACATGTATTTATCTCAGCATGCACACATGTCACCTCATCGAAGGCCCACCTCAACATGCATGCATGGGAAATGTTTTCCTTTATAATATGCTAGTTATATTCAATAAATTTGTCTAAAAACTTATATTTAATAAATATTTTTCAACTGTACAATAATCAAATATTATATTTTAGTTTTAGTTTATTAATCCAAATATTCATATTACATATAATCAACTTGCATGTGAACCGGTTCTTGCAGCAACACGCGAGGTAACATCTAGTTACATTTAGTTCCCAACTCCAAAATTTGGCATTTTAAGACATTACTTGTTGTTCCATCTATTTAGAGGGTAATATTCAACATAAATAAATAATGATATATTCAAATATGAATTACATGTATATTAAAATAGTCTATAGATTCAAGCAAAATAAATATTTAGATACTTAGATATGCATTTGTTGCTCCCTTCAAAAAACTAATCTCAAAATTTAAAATTGGCTCTTGGAATTTCAAATAAACATATGTATTTTATTGCTTTTTTATTGTTTGCTGAGTGTCTTCAAAAAACACTGGACAAGCATAAACTTTGCCGAGTGTTTTCGTTTGCGGAGTTTAACACTCGCCAAAGCGCGTGTTGCCGATTGTTATTTTTTGCCCGAGTGTTATCGCCTATACACTTGGCAAATGATGTGTTTTTATGTGCCCGATGAAACACACCCTGCAAACAGCCCGACACTCCGCATACAATGTTTTTTCCTTTGTGAAGAAAATAAATTAAATAGGAATATTAAGTCAGCTGCCGATCTTATTGTGTGGTATGTGGCTTGACCCTCTTATTAGCTTCTGCATGTGCTTCCAGGCCAAGATCACATGGAAAAAGTACTATGGAGCCACGTCCAGCTTGAGAACTCTCTTTTCAAACTAAACTTCGTTCAATCTTCCAGAACTATCCAAACTGAATACCTTGCATATCTCCATATAGCGTACAGTAGTAAACGTGCACATGTACCACGGTATCATCCTTGAGGCATGCGAGCACAACAACAATTCATAATTTTTGCTCGTACATGTATTCAATCCAGAAAAATACCTAGGAGTGTTTCTCTGGTTGATTTTCTTGCGTCGATAAATATCATATGTTTATGAATAGATGCAGACTGGAAGCGTTATTCCATACCACTCCAATGATATGCTTGGTCCACTTGATACAACATATTTATATTATGTTTAGCCAACTTAATATAACATATTTATATTATGTGTTCTTCTCCATTATGCCATAATATTTCATGTATCACATGATTTAAGTTTGACCAACAATATAAATTACATGATACAAAATAATATTGTAGAAAACGTTACTCTATACAGCTCCAATGATATATATTGTTCGCTTATAACACATTTTTTGTGAATACCATAATATATCATACATAAAGTGTGATACACGTTCAGCTTCTATTTTGAAAGGAATGAATCACCGCACAATCATTCGTCGGCAGTCGTATGACCACAAATAATTTACAATGCACATAGATGTGGCCGGCTATATAAAGGCATGGACACAGATATGCAAGAGTAGCATGTATGTTTTTATGAGACCTTGAATATACTTATGGCATTTACACCTAACATTATTAGGTAGGTGGATATGTTAGACTTCAGTGTTGCTAATGTATGTAACATTGGACTTGTCTTAAAACTAGTGAGAACTTGAAATAAATATGTGTTTTTGTCCCCAAATTTGGTGAGCATGATTCCATGTGCACCCCTTATTAATACTAAATTCGAAACAAATACTAGAATTTTTTGTATAAAAATCTTTTTTTGACATACTCGTGTATGGTGTTTCATAAAGAATGACATCCGTGGTATTCTTGGCAAAAATAAAAAATCAAATTTATATTAAAAAAACACTGATGAGTGAACAGTAAGGCCCTAATTGTATATTACTTTCGCTAAGAATACCACAGGTGTCTTTTCTGCATGAAACTTCACACACGGGTAAATTGGTTGACCAAATTTGATACTCCGATTTTTTTGTTCACCTTCGTATTTTCGTTTTGTTTACCTACTAGTTTGCTCAAAAGATATAGAAAACAAATCCATGCAGACATTCCTACAAACCATACCTACAATTAATTAGAAAACAATCAATAAAAATTATTTGTTTACTTAATGAAAATTGTTTTGTACTTAATGGCAGATTGAAGAGTACTTCCATTTTGTGTATGGGGATGATGCCCTTGAGATCAACTTATCTCTGAGAGGTACTGTGCTTTCTTGTCGATTTTCGAACTTCACTACACATACATACATAGTACGAAATATATTTATAGATGATACTTCAGGGTTTTTACCCAAGGACAATTGGACGAAAAGGCCACGAGGTCCTCGCAAGAAACGGAAATTTCCGTCGGTGAGTCTAAGTTTTGGGTGTGTTCACATATGCCACATGTCTATCCATTGTCGTGCTACAATTGCATATACATATTCTTTAGCTTATTGTTATGATATGAACATGTTATAGACTATGATGATCAGAGTACTTTTAAGATTCAAAAATGTCCAAACAATTATTTTTGTAGCACATTTACATGTATAAATGTATATGTGCATACAAAATATTAGACATAAATTCCTGGTCAAAAAGATATGAACCACATGGTCTTTGTAAGTGGGCGAGGTATTTATAATTCCTGATCGAAAGTAATTCTCATTGAAGATAACTGATTTATAATGTCTTGGAATGTATTCACGTGGTCTGCAATTAAAGTACCCTATTTGTCCTTTAAACACATCAATTGTTTGATCAAAAACATCTTATTTGTACCCTTCTTTTTGGGCAAACAACTCCTCCATTTTAGGCCATAAGGTGCGTGCATGTGTCTCTCAATGATATGGTTCAAAACATTGTGATCTACTCATTGTCGAATGAACGCACAAGCTTGGCGATGAAGTACCTTCCAACCACCTTCATCAATTCCCTTGGGCATCTTAGTGGAAAATACTGGTTTCAGTATTTTTTGACATATAACAAGTCCTTTATCTTGCCCTTCCATACTTCATAATCTGTATCATTCAAAGATATCATCCTGCTAGCATTCACTTCAATCTTTCACCAAAAGAAACTCCGCAATCAGCACAAGCAAGCCAAAACTCTGATGCCACTTTGTCAGGGATGGACATCAAAGATGTGATGCACAAATTTACCGACACGATAAATATGCACACTACACAACCTCCTTCAATTGGAATGAACTTTTAGGATAACTTCAACCACACATGCGCATGTGACATGGGATTGAACATGGAAAAACCTCCTCAACTTGAGAAGTAAAAAACCATGGCTATGGACTGACCGCTCCACACAAGTTTACTATGAGAATGGTGAGTACAAAGTCTTCTCTAGGACCTCTAGAAAGATTAAGATGTAAAACACACTCTCCAAGTTGCTAGCCGGCAACCACAAGAGACAAGATATCAACAAAGTAGAGTTTATACAGCTTTCTGTCCCTTTCGGTGTTTTGTGAACTGCTCTTAAACCGCTAAACAAAATAGTACCAAATTTGGCAGATAAGTAGACGCACGAGTTCTTGAGATCCCCTAAAAAATGCAGCTCAATTGGACAGTGTTTGCATACCCAAACTGTTCGTCTCTCAAAATTACTCTTTTCTAAAACTGCAACAGTCAAAGTTGACAAAACTACTCTCAAATCTGGTGCTCCATTGACCCAATCCTCAAACCAGCTAACTAGATTGAAGTAATCAAAGTAAGGAATAAGTTCACCAAGTTTTGGGTCAATCCAAGCACATTTGAACCACCAATCACCAGCTTGAACAATGTCTAGTCAGATGCAGCAAATCTGACAGAACCTCCACTTCTTCTTCTTCCTCTTATCTATATGGTTGCGTGCCTATCTTGTGTTCTCTCTCACTCTCATAATGTCACCCACCACTACTAGGGGTGGAGTGTCTAGGGTTTTCTTCTCTACTCCCTTCACTAGGAAGCACTCACAACTGTTGGATGCAACGAAGATCAACAGCTGACATTTGTTGGACTTATAGGTTGATGTTGGGCAGCCAACACAACTCCATGTGGAGAGACTTAGCCCATCACCCTCGACCGACATAGCAATATACACCAATAGGAGTAATGTTTTACCACGTAAGGAGGGCATGAATCTGGATAATTCTGGTCTCCTGTTTTCCCTTTGATCTACTCACCTTGCCAGGATATCCTATCGAAGGATCTGCCGGAACCAGCTCTGACAAATATTCTACTCCTATTTTTAATAATTTCACTGGTATACATTTCCGCAGCAACACGCGGGTGTTATCTACTCCCTCCGTTTCTAAATATAAGACCTTTTAGAGATTTCAATAGGGACTACATATGGATGTATATAGACATATTTTAGTTTGTAGATTCACTCTTTTGCTTTGTATGTACTCCCTATTAAAATCTCTAGAAAGACAGAGGGAGTTGTTTTACTTAAGCGTAAGTACCTTCTGGCTAGCACACTGCTGGTGACCTCCCATGAGACAATGGTCTGCCCCAGGTTAATTTTCACGTGTTCCTTTGTCATTTCTGATGTTTCTTTGCTTTATCTATAAGTTATTTAAAAGAAGAAACATGCAAAGAGATCCACCAAACAAGGTTTGCTGAAGCGTGTAACCTTCTTTTAGGATAAAACAAGTTTATTTTCCATGTAAAAATTCAGCCATTAGTTCCACGTGCAAGAATATTCTATACATGGATTTTACATTTTAGTTTTGAATTCTTCAAGTACATAGATTTGTTTTATCACCCGGCCACGGGTAAAAAAATGTCCATAATTTCTCTGTGTTTAACAGAACCCACAGTGCGTAGGACAGTTGCATGTTGGTAGTAAGGGCATGAAATCTCGAGGTAGAAAAAACAATGAGCGATGGACACCTGACGATGTGACCAAACTGCTTAAAGGTATCCGTAGATATGGTGAGGGGAAATGGACAAAAGTGAAGAAACGGTACTTCAGAAAATCGGTTCGAACGGCAGTACATCTGAAGGTACATGACCTCTTTGATTCAAGTAGTTTTCATATAAATCATGAAGGATTATGTTCCATATAATACGTTTATCGAGCCTATTGGATTTATTACATTGATACTGTTTGGAGTTTCTTATGGGCTAGTTTGGATGCAGCTAAGTAGATTCTTCCTTGTCTATGACAACTAGGAAAATCATCTAATTCTGGAATAAATAGTTTCTGCTTTTTTGATAGGCAATAGAACATCCATTACATATTTATGTATTTTGAAATATCAATATAAATATTCCATGATATGCAATATGTGATTTTCTGTTTGTGAGTTTTTATAATTGTGTGAATCAAAGTGGAGTTCGGCGATATTTTGCCTGTAAATACTAGATACATTTACATATTTGAGTTTCTTTTTTGGATGAGAGGTGCATTTGTAAGTTTGCTGGCACACGTTAATGGATCACATTGTTTGATCGATGGTGCAGGATAAGTGGAGAAACCTACGCAAAGCTTGTGGAGGTCAGATGTACCTCTCAAAAGGTCGTTTTCTCTCTCAAGACAGCTGATTTTACATGCCCAGGCTACCTCATTATCTTACATCCATATTTATTTTCGTACAGTGGAAGACACAAAATATTATGTTCCAGCCGTTGGACGAAGATTTGGTGTGACAGATCAGAAAGCTAACTAGGTCATAGCCGGATAACTGTTCAGCCTTTAGGCCGGTCCCATGGTCATCTCTTTTTTTTAATAGCACTTCTGCTTCGGTATGTTAGAGTTATATGGATGATGTCTTTTGGTCTTTTGTATTCTTGTTTTTTGGCATCCTCTTGTATATGTATATATGATGGCTTTTGCCTTCTAGTAATACAAATTGCATATTTCTCTAACATGATATTAGAGCTGGGGCTTTTTTTTTCGCACGCACGCGCAACTCGTGCTCATCCAATCTTCTTCTTTCCGCTCGATCCACTCGATTCCGGCTGCTTGTTGCTGCTGCCGCCTGCTGTACATATCACATCGCTCTCTTTCAATTTGTTCGATCTGGCTGCTGCTAGCTTGTCTGGTAGCTCTCCTTCTGGTCCACGTCTCCTGCAACGCATCGGCTGCACTTCTTCAGCCACGCTTGACGTCCTGCCAGTTTGGCTTCCGTCCGGATCTGTGCTGCACGTCGATGCCCAACGTCGCCGGCTTGCTCTAGTACGCTGCCGGCTCGATCCACTCTGCCGCCGGCCGATTCAGAACGCCGCCGGCTCACTTCGCCCGCCTCCTGTCCAGATCGGGTGCTCCACCTGGGAGGCTCTCTGTCTGGTCTCCTGCTCGGCCGCCGTCTCCTCGAGGTCAGCCGGCTGCCGTTCTTCCCAGGCTGCCGCTGCCGGCCGTTCCTAGGCTGTCGCCGCCGGCCGGCCGTCTGGCCCAACCGCCCCCGCAAGACCAAGCTGTTGCCGCCCGTTGGCCTTCCCTGCATCGGCATCGAGCCGTTTCTCGCACGGAACTGCCCGTTCACCCGCAGCGGCGCCTGCTGGTCCAGCGCCAACCAGATCCGGCCCAGTCGCCGCCGGCCGTCCACTGCCTGTCGCCGGCCGCCCGTCCGGTCCCGCCCTCTCCGTACTGCTGCTGGCATCCACGGTTGCCTAAGGGTGCTTGCGTGGTCGCTGTGTGGCGTGGAACTGCTACTGGTTTAAGTCCGGCTCGTGGTCCAGATCCATAGTTCAAAAAAAAAAGAGACAGGTGCAATGTCTGGTGCGCCTCTGCCGCGCTACCCGTTGACTGTTGACGGTGCTCGCTATATTGATCCTGTCTCGCATATACGTCGTTGCTCGGTGCTTGGAGCACGTTATCTCCTACAACGTCTTCAGCAGATTGTGCTGGTTGCTATTCGTCGACTCTTCTCGTGGTTTCTGCTCGTGGCGGCGGTGTTCGCTCTACGTCGACTCCTCTCACAGCCTTCGCACGCGGCGGTGCCGACTCTACATCGACTTCCTCAGTGGCTTCCACATGCAGCCCTACATCGACTCGCTACTCTCAGTCAACTCTATGCATGGCTTCCACGGGTGGTGATGACTGCTCATCGTCGGCAGGTGTTTCTACCTCGACCTCTTCCGATGTGTCCCTGTCTGCGCATGAGATTGCGCAGCTGCAATGCCTGCTTGCTGCTTGAGATTCTTCACCGACAGGTTCTGCAGTTTCTGTGATCGACTCTTCTGGCACTGAGAAACCACCTTCTACTCATTCAGGTACATTCCCATAGATTCTTGATACTGGAGCGTCTTTTCATATGACTTATGATTCTTCTACTTTAACCTCCATTCGACCTGTCGAGTCTCCTGTTCGTGTTCTTACGGCTGATGGCACTCCCCTCCCTGTAGCTAGTCGAGGCACTCTTAGCACTTCCTAATTTCATGTTCCCGCTGTCGCTCATGTCCCTCGACTTACCATGCAACTCATATCTGGTGGTCAGATTGTTGACTCTAGTTGTAGGGTCATTCTCGACTATGATTCGTGTTCTGTTCAGGATCGTCGCACGGGCGCTCTACTTGGTGCTGGCCCTCGACGCCCTGATGGTCTTTGGGAGCTTGACTGGCTTCGTCTTCCCTCCGCTGCCACCGCCACCGCCAGTCTCACAACCCCTGTTGCAGCATCTACCAGCTCTTTTCAGCAGTGGCATCATCGTCTTGGCCATTTATGTGGTTCTCGTCTCTCTTCTTTGGTTCATCGCGGTGTTCTGGGGTCTGTCTCCGGTAACGCTTCATTGGATTGTCTAGGTTGTAGGCTTGGCAAGCAGATTCAGCTACCCTATCCTCACGGTGAGTCAGTGTCTGAGCGCCCTTTTGATCTCGTTCACTCTGATGTTTGGGGTCCTGCTCCCTTCGCTTCGAAAGGGGGCCATCGCTACTATATTATCTTTATAGATGATTTTTCTCGGTACACTTGGATCTATTTCATGACTTCTCGCAGCGAGGTATTATCTATATACAAAAAATTTGTTGACATGGTTCATACCCAGTTTTCCATTCCTATTCGTGTTTTCCGTGCAGATTCAGCTGGGGAGTATATCTCCCATGCACTGCGAGGATTCCTTGCTGAGCAGGGTACTCTTGCTCAGTTCTCTTACCCTGGTGCTCATGCTCAGAATGGTGTGGCTGAGCGCAAGCATCGTCACCTTCTTGAGACGGCGCGTGCGATGATGATCGCCGCCTCTCTTCCGCCTCACTTCTGGGCTGAGGCTGTTACCACTTCCACCTATCTCATCAATATTTAGCCATCTACTGCACTACATGGTGGTATTCCTCTCGAGCGTCTTTCTGGTTGTTCTCCTGATTATTCGGTGCTTCGTTTATTTGGTTGCGTTTACTATGTTTTGCTTGCTCCTCGTGAACGCACCAAACTACCCGCTCAGTCTGTTGAGTGTGTCTTACTCGGATACAGTGATGAGCATAAGGGCTATCGGTGTTGGGATCCCGTCGGTCGCCGGATGCGTATTTCCCGGGATGTGACATTTGATGAGTCTCGTCCCTTCTACCCACGTCCATCCTCCTCAGCCTTTTCCATGAAGGACATCTCTTTTCTCACGTTTCTGGATACACCTCCCTCTATCCCCAGTATTCCTACTCCTCATCCCACTGTTGCAGATCTGATGCCGTCCTCTCCTATGGATTCTTCTCCTCCCTCATCGCATGACTCTCCACCATCATCGCCAATACCTTCCCCTTCACCTTCATCACCAATACCTTCCCCTTCTCCACCTTCATCATCGATACATTCCCCGCCTCCGTCTCCACCTCCATTGATTCCACCTCTTCCCTCCTTTCCTTTCCATTATACTCATCGTCCACGTGTTGTGGATGAGTCTACTGATGTGCCCTCTACTTCTGGTGTGTCGTCTTCCTCCTCTCAACCGACTTATCGTCTTCGTTCTCGGCCTTGTCCGCCTCCTGACCGATATTCTCCTTCACGTTATGGTCTTTCGACCATTCTTGAGCCGACTTCTTCGAGATGCTATTGTTCATCCTGAATGGCAGCTTGCGATGGCGGAGGAGCTTGCTGCTCTTGAGCGCATCGGCACGTGGGATCTTGTTTCTCTTCCTCCCGGTGTTCGTCCCATCACTTGTAAGTGGGTCTACAAGGTTAAGACTCGTTCCGATGGTTCTCTTGAGCGTTACAAAGCTCGTTTTGTGGCTCGTGGCTTTCAGCAGGAGCATGGTCGCGATTACGATGAGACTTTTGCTCCTGTGGCCCATATGACCACTATTCGTACACTTCTTGCCGTGGCCTCTGTTCGCCACTGGTCTGTGTCTCAGCTTGATGTTAAGAATGCCTTTCTTAATGGTGAGCTGCGTGAGGAAGTTTACATGCAGCCCCCACCTGGGTATTCTGTTCCTGATGGCATGGTATGCCGCCTTCGCCGCTCTCTCTATGGCCTTAAGCAAGCCCCTCGCGCCTGGTTTGAGCGTTTTGCCTCTGTGGTGACCGCCGCTGGTTTTTCAGCGAGTGCTCATGATCCGACGCTGTTTGTTCATCTTTCTGCTCATGGTCATACTCTTCTTCTTCTATATGTTGATAACATGATCATCACTGGCGATGATCTTGAGTACATTGCCTTTGTCAAGGCCCGTCTCAGTGAGCAATTTCTTATGTCTGATCTTGGTCCTCTTCGTTACTTTCTTGGGATTGAGATTTCCTCCACCTCTGATGCCTTTTTTATTTCCCAAGAAAAGTATATCCAGGATCTTCTTGCTCGTGCGGCTCTTAGTGATGAGCGCACTGTTGAGACTCCTATGGAGCTTAATGTTCACCTTCGTGCTTCTGATGCTGAGCCCTTATCTGATCCGACTCGCTATCGTCATCTTGTTGGGAGTCTTGTCTATCTTGTTGTCACTCATCCGGATATCTCCTATCCTGTCCATATCCTAAGTCAGTTTGTTTCTTCTCCCACTTCAGTTCACTACAGTCACCTTCTTCGTGTTCTATGATATCTTCATGGCACGATCTCTCGCCGTCTCTTCTTTCCTCGTTCCAACTCATTACAGCTCCAGGCCTATTCAGATGCTACCTGGGCTAGTGGTCCTTCGGATCGTCGTTCACTTTCTGCTTACTGTGTTTTTCTTGGTGGTTCTCTCATTGCCTGGAAGACGAAGAAACAGACTGCAGTTTCTCGTTCGAGTACAGAGGCTGAGTTGCGAGCTATGGCTCTTCTCACGGCAGAGGTGACTTGGTTGCGCTGATTACTCGAAGATTTTGGTGTTTCTGTTTCTACACCTACTACACTCTTATCAGACAGTACAGGTGCCATCAGCATTGCACGGGACCCCGTGAAGCATGAGCTTACCAAGCATATTGGAGTTGATGCATTCTATGTGCATGCTGGTGTGCAGGACCATGTTATTGCTCTTCAGTATGTGCCTTCCGAGTTACAGCTGGCGGACTTCTTCACGAAGGCATATTGGAGTTGATGCGTTCTATGTGCGTGCTGGTGTGCAGGACCATGTTATTGCTCTTCAGTATGTGCCTTCCGAGTTACAGCTGGCGGACTTCTTCACGAAGGCCCAGACTAGAGCGCAACATAGATTTTACCTTTCCAAACTCAATGTTGTCGATCCACCATGAGTTTGAGGGAGGGGGGGGGGGGTGTTAGAGTTATATGGATGATGTCTTTTGGTCTTTTGTATTCTTGTCTTTTGGCATCCTCTTGTATATGTATAGATGATGACTTTTGCCTCCTAGTAATACAAGTTGCATATTTCCCTAACACGGTACACCCCCCTAAACACATAAACGGCTGAGATTACTTCATATCCCTTCATAATAAAGGATGTGATGGTCTTTTTTTTAAAGTTATTTTTTTTAAAGTCTTTCTTCAAAGTAGGTTCGTTCGCTGCCTGTATACGATACGGGGGCCTAGAGGCAAGAAGTCGTCAAGGGTGGCTCACCTGGGCGGCCCATCTGCAGGTGTGCCACGTTCACTGGGAGAAAAATAACGAGAAAATAGGAGGCCGACGGGAATTGAACCTGAATCTACCATTTATGTGGACGCTGAGCTAACCACTATCACAACCAATCTGCTATGATAGTGTTCCAGCGCGAATCATTAAGAAACTAAAGATCGCGGCAGAATTTAAAACAAGAGTTCGCAAAATTAAGATAAACCAAAGTGTGCAGTAGGACCGAACTATGACAGTAGACACTATACCAATTGAGATTTCGTGTCAAAAAGGTAACCTAGTCTATATGAACAAAAAGCCGCGACAATTTTTTTAAAAAAATCGGACCTCATTTTCTAATTGGAAAAGGTAAATATTTGTAGAAACGCGGTCTTTTAAGAATTTGTGATATTTTAAAAAGAACTAGAAAATTTTGTGAAAACGTGAACATTTTTTGGGAATCACAAAAGGAACAAAACTAAAAATGATAACATTTTTTGGAATTGCAAACAATTTTTTGGGAGACATGAACACAAATTTGTGTTTTAAAAATACCTAAAACATTTTGTGAAAACGCGAGTTTTGGGACTCTCAAACATTTGTTTTACAAAGAAAAAACAATGAAAAGGAGAACATTTTTTGAAAAACGGGAACTAAACTGAAAACATGAACCTTTTTCAAAATTACGAACAATTGTTTCAAAGTGTGAACATTTTTTTGAAATTCCCAAACATTTATGGAATTTGCGAACAACTGTTGAAATCAAGAATATTTTTGGATTTTGGGAATAAATTTTGTAACCTCATCGTGCTGATTACACTACTTGCCATCCGACTATGATGCGGCTCGTGATATTTAAAAGCAGGAATGGAAGAAAACCTGCGTTCGTTTACCATGCCTACATGTATACGCACGCACACACGCCTGTTATCAAGAAACATGTTATCTCAAACATGATAAGAATAAACTAATTTTGTAAATCTTTTTCAACGAGAACTTTATTGACTTTGTGAACAAATTTTGTGAAAAAAATATAAAAAATGTGAAAAAAGAAAAAGAAAAGAAACAGGAGAAACAATAAATATAAAATATAAAATATAAGTGACAACAAATTTTGCTAGCAGTTGGGCATGCACAATGTTCTTCCCCATGCAAGCTTTGAAGGAATTCGTTCTTGTGTTTTATGGCTTTTTCACCGAAAAAATCTAGAAAAAAAAACATAAAATGTTAGAAACCAACATGCATGCTGGCCATGGTGATGCCAGGGTGTGGACAAAATTGAGTGAGTTTAGAGGTGAAAAAATATGGTTCAAAACTTGCCCTTCCGGCCTACCGAACGTACCAAATTGTACACAGTGTGTTTGGTTGCAAGCATAAAACCACTGAAAAAGGTTCCATGTGCTCATGAAATTTTTAAAAAGCTCACAAATTTGAAGTAGAACCGAAGACTCAAAAAAGTTCATGAATTTGAAATAAAATCGAAGACTAAAAAAATCATGAATTTGAAAAAAGGTCATGAGTTCGTAAAAAGTTCATTTAAAAAATCACAAATTTGAAAAAGTTAACAAATTTTAAAAAGTTCGGGAATTAAGTATAGGAAGAAAAATATTAAGAAACAAGGAAAAAACAAAAGAAAAACGGCCAAACTGAAAAAATAATCAGATGGGAAATGCGTGTTTTTTTTATTAGCGTCATACTCGATAAGTAGGAGGAAAGAAGTTTTATGGCACAACCAATTTAGTATCGTAGTGGTTACCGGCTTAATGATTAGAGGTGGCTGGTGTTGGTTCGAATCCCACGTCGTAGCACAACATGTACCTTTTGAAGTTTATATATACAGCAAACTGTGTATGATATGTTAAAGGACCATACTGCCCTTTATACATTTTGTGAGGGGGGTGTACCGAAGCCGTACATAAATTTGTCATGTCACTGAGATAATCATCAATCCAATTGAGTGATCTTTAGATGAAAATATTTAACATAGTGGATCGTACTTTTACTGACACCATATTAGTCTATTTTGGAACATGAGTGAGGAAATTTAGTGGTTTGTCAATTGGTTTGTGTTAACGGTTGATTCGCCACCAATCTTACGACCTAAGGAGGGGTCCTCAAAAACAATAGAGAGAGGTGGTGCCCGAAAATATCTCGCCAGAATGGAGACATTACTCTTATAAAGGATGTTGGAGTACCCGTCTCCTCAGGGTATCCATGCTCGTGAGTGCCCTCCGCGCCGCCTATTACACACGCGCCCTCGCGCCGATGCCTATCTGGCGCGCTCCAAGCCATCCGATTTCCCGGAGCGCTCCGCACCCAGTCGATTTCCTCGGGAGTCCATGACGTCTCGATCGCGGACACGCAAGGGGCCACCTTTCTGTTGTGGTTTTTGTTGTGCCTACATGCACCGTCTCATGTGTTGCTCCGCATGCGTCGGGTAAGGCCGGGTTGGCCTGTTAGCGTCCGCATGCGCCAACTGAACCAGGTTGGTCATCCACCGGGTGAGGGCATGTCGGCCGCCAGGTCGGCCTGTTTCCTTTTCTAGGTGGTGGGGTCTGATGGGGGCGCTGCTCGTTTGGATGCGGAGGGGCATTATCTGCCCGACCTCATGCCCTCATGTTTTGGTTCCTGTGGGGCGCTTTCACCCATTGGTCTCATCCCGGTGTGAAGGGCTTTGGCTACCTGGCCTCTTGTCATCGTGCCCCCGTTCGAATGGCCCTCACGGTCGTCTGGCTTTGCCGTCGTGACCCCTGGCTGGATGGCCCTCATGGTTGGCTTGCATGTTTTGGTCCTTGTGGGGCGCTTTCACCTATTGGTATCGTTCGGATGCAGTGGTGCTTTGGCTACCCGACCTCTTGTCGTTGCGACACCTTGTTGGATGATGTGTTTTGGAATGTGTGCCTGACTTTTGGACATCGTGGTCTAGCCGATTGGCTTGTTCTGTGTGATTGTGCGTTGCATGTGCCCTCTGATCATGCTCTTCCCCTAGACCGGCCGATAGTTTTGCTCTGCCCCGTTTTCTTTGTGTCCTGTCAAGTGGGTGTCGGGTTGTGGCACGACCTCTTGCTGTCGCGGCTCATGGCTGGATGGCATGTTTTGGAATGTCTGTCTAGCTTCTCGACGATGTGGTCTGGCCGGCTAGTGCGTTCTGTGTACATGTGATGCATGTGCTCTCTGATCACACTCTTCACCGGTCCCAGAATTATCTGGTGGTTCGCTTGATTTCGCTCTGCTCATGTGGTTCCTATTATGAGTATATGCCTCGTTTGGGGTTTCGGCTGTAATAAAGTGTCATGTTGTTGTTCTTACT
The DNA here is from genome assembly GCF_002162155.2 of Triticum dicoccoides. Lineage (NCBI taxonomy): Eukaryota > Viridiplantae > Streptophyta > Magnoliopsida > Poales > Poaceae > Triticum > Triticum dicoccoides. Next base: position 106,755,296 of record NC_041380.1, on the reverse strand, counting down.
TGGTTGTTTCTAGTCAGCGCATCGGGCCTGGATCGGTTTTAATCGTGTGCCCTTCTCTTTCTTGTTGGCGCGACTGTTCTGTTTGTATTGGTGTGTGCCCATTTCTTTCTCTTTCTATTTTGACTAGTTTCTAAGTTCCATTCAACTTGGTTTGTGATGGGTGAGCATCCTTTTTTTTTGCTCTTGCGCCATTAGGTTGCAGTGATCTTTTCTCTTGTTGCACGGCGTCCTTGTGGGGCAATTTTATTCTGGTTTGTCATTCTGTACACGCTTTCTTCATACTGCAATTAGTTGTGGCAGTTGTATATCCAATCTGCTGGGTAAACGATGTACTCGCGTTGCTAGGTTTGTAATGATGTATGTGGTGTCGTTGCAGGGCTAAACCCTAGGGAGCGATCTTGGAGGCAATTGGAGGGTGATATTCCTATTTTCTCCCTCTATTGCCGGATGATACTTTTTTCATGTTTGGGTCGACTTCTGTTTGGTTGCTTGCGCCAGTTCCCCTATCGCTATTCCTGGGCTCCTATATTCCTGGTCTCACATGTTAGCAACTTGCCTGTTGTTGCTTCTTGGTTGCGTTGTCGTCCATTTATGTTGTGCTACAAGGGTGATGCACTCCTTTTAGTCCCCTCTATTTCCCTATATCATCTTCTTTTTTGCGCGGCGCTTTCCTTCATGGCTGTCCCTTCACACCTTCTGCCAACACGTATGTCCTCCATGTTTGTTGATGTTCGGGTTTGGTTCTCCTATACTTTGTGCCTGATCCCATGTCTTCTTTACCTTCCCATTCTTATGTTTTGGGCAGGAACGACATGGGGCTCCACTTGCTCATGGATGTGTCTATTTCTATTCGAGGTGGGTTGTTTGCCGCGTTCCAGTGCATCTGTGTTTTTTGGTTAAACGTGTGTGATTTGATTGTTTTTTCTACCCTAGGTTCCTTGGCTTCTTGACTACTTGAGCTTCTTGATGGCCCTTCTTGTCCTTTAATTAGCCGTCATATTGTGTTGTACTTGCTTATACTGGCAGATCTAATCTTGCTTGTATTTGTGCGTGGTATGTTTGTTCGAATGTCTGATGTCTAACTTGTTTGTTGTGTAGGTTCTCCTCATGATTGCTGAGCGTTTGCTTTGTTGTGTTAAGGTTTGCAGTTTTCTTTGTTTTTTGTACATTTTGATGCCTTTTGTGTGCCTGATCAACTTTTTTCTTCCTATTTGTTCATCCCTGTGTTGTGGTCATGTGTGATTTCTTGTTGCAGCTTGTTACACTTTCTTGTTAATCTATAGGTGCACAATGTGTTCCGTTGTATCTTTTATGATACCTATTTCGGAGTTGCTAGCAACATGATTTAATTTCACCGTGCTTTCTTACGTTTGTAGATTGCTGACGACAGGACTTTGCTTGTTGGGGGTAGAGATCGAGCTACCTGGGATGGCGTCACTCTGTTGGCACAGAGAAAATTTTGCTGGAGAATTACCTTTCAAGGTGGCCTCCATGCTTATGAGCAAGTTGCCTTGCAAGACATAATTTTTTCCGGGGTTTGTATGGTCTGTGCTCAGGGATTATACCTACGACAGTATGTTGTTGTATAGGAACTCAATTCATTCTGGCATGGTTGTGGCAGTGTCAGCCTTGCGTTAGCAAGTCCTTTGATAGGGTTCTTGATTCTCTGTGTGTTCCCTCCAGGCATCACAGAATTTTCACCGTTGGTGAACAATTTCGCTATCGGCCTAACCTGCCGCTCTTGTACTCACAACTCTTAGCCTCCACGCACTGCATTTAGTTAGCATGCTTATTTCGAAATTTAGTTGTCATGTTGTGTGCTGGGTATTGCTTTGTTCTTTTCATCATCGAACAAAGGTTCCTCGGCTCATCCTTTGTCATGAGTTTATTTCAACTTCTTCTTCTTTGTTGCACGTCGTCCACGTCGACTATATCGAACAAGCAGGTGGCCGAAAATCCAAAGCAGTTTCCTTGCCAGTAGACGAGGCGTCACACGCCTGGCGAGGGAAACAGAGCAAGGTGGGCAAATAACAAGGTGGGCAGAAAGCCTGGGCAGGTGATATGTCCATTTTGCATCATGTTTTCCTACTGTTATTTTTATTATTTTGAAGTTATATTCCACTTTATGATGCAATTCTAATGCCTTTCTCTCTTAAAATGCAAGATACACCAAAAGAGGGAGATTGACGGCAGCTGGAATTCTGACATGAAAAAGCTACAGTAGAGATAGCTATTCTCCGGAGCTCCAAATGACCTAAAAGTTTATGGATAATTATTTTGGAATATATAAAAAACACTTGTAGAAAGAAGTACTGGAGAGGACCCTCAGTGTGGCCACAATCCAGGGGTGCGCCTTACCCCCTAGGCATGCCACATGAGCTTATGGGCTCCACTGAGGCCCACTGATTCCCATTTTCTACTATATGAAGCCATTTTCCCTGGAAAAAATAAAAAGAAGATTTTTGGGATCAGCCAACGCCGTCTCGAGGCGGAGCAATTTTGCTCTTTGGTGGAGCGTTTCCGTCAGGGATACTTCCCACAGGAGGGGGAGATGGAAGCCATCGTCATCACCAGTGCCCCTCTCATAGCGGGAGGACTCATCTCCATCAACATCTTCACCAACACCATCTCATCTCCAAACCCTAGTTCATCTCTTGTATTCAATCTTTATATCAAGCTTCAGATAGGTACCTGGGGTGCTAGTAATGTTGATTACATCTTGTAGTTGACACTAGTTGGTTTACTTGCTGTAAGATTATATGTTCAGATTGTTAATCACATATTTATATCCTCTGATTATGAACACAATTATGCTTTGTGATTATTTATATTTGTTCTTGAGGACATGGGATAAGTATTGTTATAAGTAATCATTTAAAGTTGGTGTTCGTTCAATGTTTTGATGATATGTTATGTTGTTCTTCCTCTAGTGGTGTGGTGTGAACGTCGACTACATGACACTTCACCATGCTTGAGCCTAGGGGGGAGACATTGTGGGGTTATTTTGTGGATGATGGGTTGCGGGAGTGACGGAAACCTAAATCGCAGTTTATGAGTTGTTCCGTAAGGGGTTGTTTTGTATCCTTTTGTTTAATGCTATGGTTAGATTTTTTCTTAATTCTTCTCTTGTATTTGCGGATGCTTGCGGGAGGGTAATCATAACAACACCTTAGCTCCGGTCCACACACATAACAACTTATCAAAGCAATGAACGTCAGTCAATGAATCATGGTGAAAGTAACTAGATGAAATTCATGTGTGTCCTCAAGAATGCTTAAATCACTATGAGAAGTACATCCGACTTGTTCTTAGTAATAATAAGGATTGAGCCACCTTGCTGAACCTTGTTAGTTTTGTTACTTGTCACTTGTGACCAATTATCTTGCTATCAAATTATCTCTCACAACTATCTTATAACACTTGCAGAGAATACCTTGCTGAAAGCCACTTATCGGTTCCTTCTGCTCCTCATTGGTTTCAACACTCTTACTTATCGAAAGGACTACGATTGATCCCTTATACTTGTGGGTCATCAGCAGACACCTCCCAAATGTGCGACGCAGTAACCGCACTACGAGGCGTTTTGCATTTTTATCAAACATGCTGCTCACGATTGGGCAGTTTTGTATTCTTCCCTTTGTTTTCATTTCATTTTGCTCTTTCGTAGATTTATTTGCATCTCGAATTGTCTTTTATTTCTTTTGTATTTTCTTTATTTTCCAGTTGGCCGTGATGAAGTGCTCTTTGCGGTCGTTGTTTGTTGTGGGCCATTATCAACTAAATGTCGCCACCTGTCTGACGTTCTTCCCGCAACTTTCTTTTCAGACATGCTTCTCACGATTGGGTGGTTTTGTATTCTTCCCTTTGTTTTCATTTCATTTTGCTCTTTCGTAGATTTATTTGCATCTCGAATTGTTTTTTATTTCTTTTGTATTTTCTTTATTTTCCAGTTGGCCGTGATGAAGTGCTCTTTGCAGTCGTTGTTTGTTGTGGGCCATTATCAACTAAATGCCGCCACCTGTCTGACGTTCTTCCTGCAACTTTCTTTGTCCACTTCCTGCTCGTGCGAATGTACAGATGGCTTTCAGCTCATCTGCTCCTAGGCCCCCTTTGCCTAACTTGGAGGACCCTTTGCTCGTTCTGTTGGTAAACCGCCAGAGGAAGTGTACATTATTGCCCTTGCCTCTCTAGCTTGTCGCTCGCTCTTTTCATTTGGATTTGCTTTGCTGGTCGTTTGAATGTTCATGGCCTTGTAGCGGAGTACCTAGTTGCTTCCAATGCTACATCTCTGGTATCTTCCTTCTTGCATGAATGTACACCGAGTTGTAAGCTCTCCTGCTCCTTTCCCTTTGCCTTCTCGCGAGGTACATTTGCATGTTCCCTTGATAGACTGGAGGAGGAAGTTTACTTTGTTGGTCTTGCCTCTCTAGCTTGTGGCCCCCCTCTGATCATTTGAATTAGCTTTCCTGGACGTTTGAGTGTTCATGTCATTGTAGGGGAGTGCTTAGCCGCTAGAAACACTCGAGCACACCTTCTCCCTCTCCCTTCTCACATGGATCTGCAACTAGCTATCAGCTTGCCTACTCCTAGGGGCCCTTTGCCTACTCCGGATGGTCCTTTGCCCGCTCAAGTTGGCAATGTTCGACCATGTCTATGACCTCTCTCTCTCTTCTCGCATGGATGCACATCAAGTTGTCAGTTTTCCTAATCCTAGGGGGCCTTTGTCGGCTCTAGAGGAATCTTTACCTGTTCCCACTAATGACACTCAAGCACATCTCCAGCCCTTCTCGCATGGATGTGCAACCATTTGTACGCTTGCCTGCTCCGAGCGGCCCCTTTTTCTCTAAAGGGACCTTTGCCCATTTCGGCTCTCGACGCTCGAGCATGGCTCCGAACTCTCCCTTTTGCACGTATGTAGATCCATCTATCGGCTTGCCCGATCCTAGGGCCACTTTGTTCACAGGACTCTTTGCTTGTTCTCGCTGACAAAGCTCAAGCATGTCTCCACCCTTTACTTTCTTGCATAGATGTAAAGCTAGTTATCATCTTGCCTGCTCCAAGGGAACCTTTTCCTGATGCAAATGGCTCTTTGATAATTCTGGCTGGTGATGCTTAAGTACGTCTTTGGCCTCTCTCTTCTCGCACGAATGTATAGCCAGATGTCTGCTTGCCTGCTCCTAGGGGGCCTTTGTTGGCTCCGGAAGACCCTTTGCTCATTCCTGCCAGCGGCGCTCGAGCATGTCTCCAGTCTCTCCTCTCACATGGATGTACGTCCAACTGTTAGCTCGCCTGCTTCTAGAGGCCCTTTACCTGCTCTGGAGGGCCATTTCGCCAATCCCTTGGTGCACCAGAAGAAGAAGCATACATTCATCAGTAGGAAAACCCTTATAGGTTGAGAAAGTTAGTGGCATCGACCAAATTTTGGACACCACAGGTATTTGCACAAAGTATCAATGGCATTGCAGAAAGGTAGAGTGTCAAAGGTATAAAGTAATGATGTCTACTACGCAACTTTATTCTTGTAGACACATGTTGGGACTCCAAGCGCAGAGTTTTGCAGGACAGTAGAAATTTTCCCTCAAGTGGATGACCTAAGGTTTATCAATCCATGGGAGGCGTAGGATGAAGATGGTCTCTCTCAAACAACCCTGCAACCAAATAACAAAAGGTCTATTGTGTCCCCAACACACCAAATACAATGGTAATTTGTATAGGTGCACTAGTTCGGCTAAGAGATGGTGATAAAAGCGTAGTAGTGATAGTAGATATCGATTTTTGTAATAGGAACAATAAAAACAACAAGGTAGCAATTGATAAAACGGAGCACAAACGGTATTGCAATGCTTGAAAATGAGGCCTAGGGTCCGTACCTTCTCTAGTGCAATCTCTCAACAATGCTAATCTAATTGGATCACATAACAATCCCTCCATGTGCGATGAAGAATAACTCCAAAGTTCTTATCTAGCGAAGAACATAAGAAGAAATAGTTTGTAGGGTACAAAACCACCTCGAAGCTATTCTTTCCGATCGATCTATCCAAGAGTTCATACTAAAATAACACCAAATAATTTCATATTCATAATACTCAATCCAACACAAAGAACCTCAAAGAGTGCCCCAAGATTTCTATCGGAGAAACAAAAGACGAGAACGTGCATCCACCCCTATGCATAGATTACCCCAATGTCACTTCGGGAATCTGTGAGTTGAATGCCAAAACACATATCAAGTGAATCAATATGATACCCCATTATCACCACGAGTATTCATATGCAGGACATATATCAAGTGCTCTCAAATCCATAAAATATTCAATCCGATAACAATGAAATCTCAAAGGGAAAAACTCAATTCATCACGACAAGATAGAGAGGGGAAAACACCATATGATCCGACTATATTAACAAAGCTCGCGATACATCAAGATCATGACATCTCAAGAACATGAGAGAGAGAGAGATTAAAGACATAGCTACTGGTACAAACCCTCAACCCTGAGGGTGGACTACTCCCTCCTCATCATGGTGGCCGCCGGGATGATGAAGATGGCCACCGGTAATGATTCCCCCCTCCGACAGGGTGCGGGAACAGGGTCTAGATTGGTTTTCGGTGGCTATAGAGCCTTGTGGTGGTGGAACTTCTGATCTAGGTTAACCCCGAGGTTTTTTTTTCGAATATTTGGGAATTCATAGGGACAAGAGGGGGTGCGGGAGGCCACCGAGGTGGGCACAACCCACCTGGGCGCGCCTGGGCCGCCAGGCGCGCCCTGGTGGGTTGTGCCCCCCTCAGGGGACCCCCAGGTGCTTCTCTGGCCCACTGGATGTCTTTTGATCCATAAAAAATCCACAAAAAGTTTTTGCGGTGTTTGGACTCCGTTTGATATTGATTTCCTGCGATGTAATAAACAAGCAAAAAATAACAAATCGCACTGGGCACTGGGTCAATAGGTTAGTCCCAAAAAATGATATAAAGTTCCTATAAAGTGATTGTAAAACATCCAAGAATGATAATATAACAGCATGAATACTTCATAAATTATAGATACGTTGGAGACGTATCAGCATCCCCAAGCTTAATTCATACTCGTCCTCAAGTAGGTAAATGATAAAAGAAATAATTTATGAAGTGTGAATGCTAGCAAAGTGCACAAGTTTGATCAATGATAATTTCAATCACTTTTCCTAGCATCATAATAGCAATTCTTTCTTATGAAACTTCTCATGTTAAAGTAGCAACCAATTCACATGTTAAGGTTCAAACAATGAGTTCTCTTGAAACTCAACAACCTATGTTCTCAGTCACCAAGCAATTGTAATTTAACTTATTCAACAGAGTTTAAGTAAGAGATCCACATACTCAACCATCATATAGTCTTCTATGATTGCTAACACTCACCACATACACATGAGCAAAACGTTTCAACCGGACACATAGAATAATAGGGGCTTATAATTTCACCTCCCAACGTATTCACCTCAAGGGTGATGTCAACAATAATAACTCGTGCTACCCATATCCAACTGGATATATGTGCCTAGATCTTTCCTCACCACATGATGCTTGACAAAAGAGAAAAATAAAAAGGAATAGAGAGAAAAACTTTGACTCTTTGCATAAAAGTAAATACTGAAAAGTAAAAGATACGCCCTTCACAGAGGGAAGCAGAGGTTGACATGCGCTTTTTGTTTGTATGCTCAACCCCTTAGTGAAAAAGAACGTCACATTATATTGCCCCTTATGATACCAACCTTTATTATGCAGTCTGTCACTTTTATTCTTTGCCATCACAAGTTTGTACAACGCTCAATTTTCTCTTACACTAAATGATCTAACACTTTTTAGAAGCAATTTTTATTACCTTATTGCTCCGATGACAACTTACTTGAAGGATCTTGCTGAATACTTAGGTAGGTATGGTGGACTCTTGAAAATAAGATTCGGTTTAAGGGTTTTTGGATGCACAAGTAGTATCTCTACGTGGTGCAAAATTTTTGGCTAGCAAAGATGGGGGGCAAGCACCACATGTTGAAGGATCTATGACAATATAACTTCTATGTGAATATGAAAAAACATAAATCATTACATTGTCTTCCTTGTCCAACATCAACAATTTTGGCATATAATATTTTGATGGGGGATCACAATCACAAAAGATTTCCAAGATAGTGTATTTGCATGTGAAAGTTCTCTTCCTGCTACTAATCATTCGTGAATTGCTTGTATGACCAATATTGTGATTGTCAAGCTTCAAAAAATTTCACTTTCTAAACCCAATGTGAAGCTATTACTAGGCATGATATGAACGTATAATTTCAACTTCATGATATTCAATTCATTCAACAATTTACTTATAGGATATAAGTGAAGGACAAGAGTAAATGACAAGCTACTCCAAAAAGATATAAGTGAAGATCAAGCGAGTAGTTATGTAAATGGGTTGCTATTTGAGGACTCTCTCTTATTTAAAAACTTTCAGATCTAAGTATTTTATTAAGGCAGCAAGAAAAACAAAATAAGATTACATTCTAACAATAGCGCACATCATGTGAAGAAGCAGAAGCTTCGGATCAACCGATACTAACCGATAATTGTTGATGAAGAAAGGTGGGATGCCTACCGAGGCATCCCCAAGCTTAGATGCTTGAGACTTCTTGAAATATTATCTTGGGATGCCTTGGGCATCCCCAAGATTGAGCTTTTCTATCTCCTTAATTCCTTTTATATCACGGTTTCCCTAAATCTTAAAAACTTCATCCACACAAAACTCAACAAGAACTCGTGAGATAAGTTAGTACAAACCAATGCAAAAACCTTATTATTCTCTACTGTAGCAAATAACTAAAATTATTATTCAACATTGCATACTAAATGCCTCTGCATATTTAATACTACTATCCTCAAATAGAATCATTACATAAGCAAACATATGCAGACAATGCAAACATAATAGCAATCTGCCAAAATAGTACAGTCTGTAAAGAATGCAAGAGTATCAATACTTCCTTAACTCCAAAGATTATGAAAATTTACCACACTGTATAAAATTTATCAGAGCTTATTGTGCAAAAAATTTCAACATTTTATCACAATTTGAATTTTCTAGGGAATTTTTGCAACAAGAGTAAACTTTCTGATTTGAAACAGCAACATGTAGACTTGCAAAATAAGCATGGCAAAGGCTATCCTTGGAATTTTTATTGACAAGAAAGATGCAAAATATTATTCTAAATAATAGCAAGCAAATCCTAACAAAATAAAATGATGCTCCAAGCAAAACACATGTCATGTGACGAATGAAAACATAGCTTCAAGTAAGGTTACCGATAATGTTGAAGATGAAAGAGGGGATGCCTTCCGGGGCATCCACAAGCTTAGTCGCTTGGATCTTCCTTGGATATTAACTTGGGGAGCCTTGGGCATCCCCAAGCTTAGGGTCTTATCACTGCTTGTTCCTCTCATATTGATATCTCACCCAAAACTTGGAAACTTCAGTCACACAAAACTTAACGGAACTTCGTGAGATAGCTTATAGTATGATAAAGAGCAAACCATTTCCCTTGGGTACTGTCAAAGACAATATTCTTAATTGTTCTCACACAATGCCTACTGTAACTCATAATTTCCACAATTTATATTGAGCAATATAAGCCATAGAAATTAGGAAACAAGCAAACTATGAATTGAAAACAGAATCTGTCAAAAACAGAACAGTCTGTAATGATCTGGACAACAACCATACTTCTGCTACTCCAAAAATTGTAAAAAATTAGGAAAACATGGGAAATTTGTATATCAATCATCTGTAAAAAATTCAAGAATTTATCACATTCCAGCAGAGCAGATCAATTCTGTTACCGGGTGCAAAAGTTTCTGTTTTTGCACAGAATCAAATCAACTATCGTCCACACTATCCCAAAGGCTTTACTTGGCACTTTATTGAAACGAAAGCTACAAAACATGATTAATACAGTAGCTTAATCATGTGAACACACAAAAACAGTAGGGGTAAATTTTGGGTTGTCTCCCAACAAGCGCTTTTCTTCAATGATGTCGGTGTCAAAACCGGCGGATCTCGGGTAGGGGGTCGCGAACTGTGTGTCTAAGGCGGATGGTAACAGGAGGCAGGGGACACGATGTTTTACCCAGGTTCGGGCCCTCTTGATGGAGGTAAAACCCTACGTCCTGCTTGATTATTCTTGATAATATGAGTAGTACAAGAGTTGATCTACCACGAGATCGGAGAGGCTAAACCCTAGAAGCTAGCCTATGTATGATTGTATGTTGTCCTACGGACTAAAACCCTCCAGTTTATATAGACACCGGAGGGGGCTAGGGTTACACAAGGTCGGTTACAAAGGAGGAGATATACATATCCATATTGCCTAGCTTGCCTTCCACGCCAAGTAGAGTCCCATCCGGACACGGGACGAAGTCTTCAATCTTGTATCTTCATAGTCCAATAGTCCAGCCAAAGGATATAATCCGGCTGTCCGGATACCCCCTAATCCAGGACTCCCTCAGTAGCCCCTGAACCAGGCTTCAATGACGATGAGTCCGGCGCGCAGTGTTGTCTTCGGCATTGCAGGCGGGTTACTCCTCCGAATACACCACGGAAGAATTTGAATACAAGGATAGTGTCCGACCCTGCAAAATAAGTTCCACATACCACCATGGAGAGAATAATATTACCACAAATCTAATCTGCTGACACGTTTTGGCAGCATGATATCACGCCATGGCCCGGTAATTATTTGAACCATTTTTCTTTAACCAGCCCCGCACATAACGCGAGGCGGTTTCTTGACACATCTTGTCAAAGCAGAGATCGTGTTCCCCTTATCACAGGATTCTCATCAATACGGACGTGGGTAACCCAACCGTGCCATCAATTACGACGCTTGGGGGATAAGTGAGTTTTACCGGGCTAGTGGGGGCGCATAGTTTAGTCCGCCCTTATAAAGGGATAAGATCTCACCTTTTTCTACCCACGCCTTCTTCCCATTTGCTCATCCATTCTCGCGCACTCGAGCTCCAATGCCCAAGTATGCATCCTTCTCCTAAACTCTCTCCAAACATGTCCGGAGCGGGAGGCAAGTGGATGGCCTCCTCCGTCACGGAGGGACACATCAAAAAGCTACGTGGAGCCGGATACTTAGCCGCGGATATCGCGCACTGGCTGCCAGCCGTGGGGAAGATCGTCCCTACCCCGGAACCTCACGAAAGGGTGGTTTTCCTCCCCCATTTCGTTCGTGGATTGGGGTTTCCCCTCCATCCATTCGTCTGTGGCCTCATGTTCTATTACGGGCTGGACTTTCATGATCTGGCCCCGAATTTCATCCTCAGCATCTCGATGTTCATCGTCGTGTGCGAGGCTTTCCTCCGCATCCGGCCCCACTTCGGCCTTTGGCTGAAGACCTTCAACATCAAGCCGAAGGTAGTAGGTGGCCAACAAGAGGAATGCGGCAGAGCCATGGTGGGCAAAATGCCCAACGTTACATGGCTCGAGGGCTCCTTCGTGGAGACCATAAAGGGGTGGCAATCGGGGTGGTTCTACATTACCGAGCCGCGCGACACCAACTGGGTGGCGGCCCCCGAGTTTCAATTCGGAATCCCCACGCGGCTCACTTCTTGGAAGGAGAAGGGCTTGTCCTGGGGTTCATCGGTGGAGCTGGACGGACTCCAGAAGTGTATCCAGAACATGACAACCAAGAAACTTAAGCTTGTCAACATAGTCCAGGTCATGCTCTTCCGCCGGATCCTCCCGTGTGAACAACGGGCTTTCAACTTATGGGAGTTCGACCCGGCCCAGCACCAGACTCTACGCGAGCTCTACGACACGACGCATAAGGATGTCTGGAAGGTGTTGTTCAAGGGCGCCGAGGTCCCTTCTTCTCTTAACGAGGACCGCGGGCTAAGCGCGAAGCGCCCTGCGAATCCGGTAAGTTCTGTACATCTGGTAGGGTATTTATTTTCCATAGCTTAACCATGTGCGGGGTCTGAGCTCCCATGCCTTTGACAGGACTGGGTGGAGACATCGGAGTGAGTTAACTGTCTGGCCCCTCTGCCCGAAGACCCTGCGGACGCTCTCCTGACGGAGATGCGGACTCCGGCTCCTTATGAGGTGCTGGAGAAGACCAAGAAGAAGGCCAAGGGAACCCGAAAGAGTTCCCGACGCCAGGTGGTATCGGACTCATCGTCCGATAACTCCGACACACACTCCTCCCATGAAAACGAGGAGGAGGATGATGGAGACTCTCCCCCTCCATCCGGGGGAGACAAGAAAAGGAAGGCCGCCCCAACCGGGGAGGCCGAAGGGTCCAAGAAGGGAAGAACTCTCACTGCAAAAAAAATACACTTCCGTGATGATACGTGTTTGTCACAGTAGGTCGCGTTTTCTGTCATGCATGTACATCCATGACAAATTTATGACAGAATCAAGATAGTCATACCTGTGCTGTCGTAGAAGTGTTCCATGACATTGCCAAAATTATCATCACGGAAGTGTCCACTTCCATGACGATAAATCGCGCGTCACAGAAGTGCTTTCGTCAAGGGTGACCGACACGTGGCATCCGCCGTAACGGAACGACGTTAAGCTATCGGGTCGGATTTTGGATCCGATAACCCGTTAACAGCCATGACCAATGCCGATTTTCCACGTGTAAAATTCTCATTGGCTGACGGATCCATGTGTCCGCTCCGCGTTGGCACAGGTGTCACTCATCCAACGGTCGAGATGGGCCTATGATATGTTGACACCTGGACCGGCCCAAAAGTGGCCCATAAAGATTAAATGGGCTGGCCCAACCGAAGGCCCATAAGATTTAGTGGACCATAATGGGCCGGCCCAGCTAAAGGCCCACACGATTTTGCAGACCATAATGGGCCAGCCCAGCTAAAGGCCCACAAGATTTTGCGAACCACAATGGGCCGGCCCAGCTAAAGGCCCACAAGATTCTGCCGACCATAATGGCCCGGCCCAGCTAAAGGCCCAACATTCTCTGTCAAATCGGCCCGTCAACGGCCTATCCTAAACTTGTCATCAACGCGGCCCATGGTCACTTCTGGCCCGTTAACAGTCCGCTAAGTAATTGGGCCGGATTACGACCCGGTGTATTTCTGGCCTGTTAAAGGTCCGGCTTCATTTGGGCCCATTTACAGGCCATCAAAACTTTTGACCCATAAATGACTTTGAAGGATTTGGGTCATATTCGACCATGTCTGACATTCGGCCTGTTAGAGGCCCACTATAGCTTTGGGCCACTTTCGGCCTGTTGTCATTTTCGGCCTGTTAACGCTGGACGTAAACCATGGGCCATATGTGGCCCAACGTCATATCGGGCCCATTAATGGCCCATATAAAAATGACGATAATCTAGCCCGACCGAAGTTCCGGCCTGTTAAAGGCACGTGTATTAGGTCGGGCATTTATGGCCCGTCCGAATTTCGGCCTGTTAAAGTCCAGTGGGTTATTTGGCACAATTAGGGCCCAATCTCACTTTCGGTCTATTAAAGGCCCATGTATTTTATGGGCTCGAGATATTTACACCTATAAACGGCCTATTTTTACTGAGGGCCCAAATTATGTTTAGGCCTGTTAAAGGCCCACTATGGGCACAGGCCTACCAGAAAAATATGAAAGCTTATGTTGATTTAGGCCCAGATATTTTTAGTGGGCTACATGCCAATTTCGGCCCGTAATCATTTTTAGCCCAATTGGAATGGGCCCGACGAATGTTGGTATGTTGGGCTCCTACGAAGGTTTCGGCCAAATACATTACTAAGATAAACCTACACTATACAAAAATAGCGTCGTAATTACTGCAGCCTGAGGCAGCATCATAAATGTTGTATCACAACAAAATAAATTCCAACCATACAACAAAAGGCCTGTTGGCATAAAGTTTACAGTCCTTCCAGATAAAAGCACCATCAGATGTATAGAAGCACAAATCATTTGACCTGAGTGCTAATGTTTCAGGCTGTAGAATCTGATGGAGCAGCACGATCTCCACCTTTTTCCGCCATTGCTCTTGAACAACGAAGCGAATGTCTGATAGTCTAGTTTCAAAACCATTCATATCTTGATGACATTTCTCAACCACTATTCTTGTTTCCGAAACAACGTCCATTAGGGATTGGACTTGTGTCTGGAGCACAGATATATCACTCTGTCTAGCAGGAAGATTTTGTTCAGTAGGCGATTTGGACGAGGTTACCTTGACAACCAACCCAGAATTACGCAGGAAGGTGCTTTTTGCACTGTTAGTGGAGAGATACTGACACACTGCAGCAAGAGGTGACATTGTGCCTATAGTAGCCTCGTCACCTTCAGGTGGTTGTGGCTGTTCAATCATTTGTTCCATAGCTTCCTGAAAGTTTGAACTTGTAGATTAGTGTACCAGATAAGTTACTAATGAGATAAAAACAAACAAAGTAGGTTAAACGTTTATACATAACTTATTTTGGTGAACTAATGTAATACATTAGCATGTATTGTAGTGCCAACTACATAATAAAATCACTTTGGGAACATATGTCCATGTAGCATGCCTACTGTATTGTCTATTTCCTCACATTTGTTGACATCTAAGGATAAAGAGACATGGTTTAAAGTAGGATGAACATAGTATGACATCATTCATATCATGGGCAAACAGATATAAAACAAACAGGCTATTTTATCATTGTGTGCGCATGTGAACATAACAACTAGATTACAGATCAAGACCAAAAGAATATCCTTCATCTCTTTTAAACCATGTAAGGTGAAATGATACGTTAAGACAACTGTGAATAAAAGTGAACAGAGTAACTGACATTGGCTACAAACCAAGTAGTTAAATGAACACATCACAGTGCCAATCAGTTCAAGGCAGGAGGAGTAAGGACTTACAACAACGGCTTGAACTAGTGTGCTCATGCCCTTCATCTTGCTGGTGTGGCAATCCTTGAAGATTTGCACTGCATTCGGTTCAGGTTCTTTTTGGTCCGCACGGGATTTCCTCTGTATTTGGAACAAGTCAATATAGATACGATAATATGACACAAAAAAAGAAGGAAGTAGCAGCTATTTACAAGAGCCTCGCAGTGTGCAATATAGCTACGAGATCCTGTGGTCTGTTGGAATTTCACTTTAGAACGGTTGGTTTTGTTCTTCAAACAGTTAGCCTAGAAGAAGATACACTTGTAAGGCACATACATAAATACAAGTTCAATATGTGGTCTGATCAAATACATATAGCCTACCTGATACTTTGGATCAGACCAGTGTTTAACGAGGGTTGTCCAGTCTTCATCTGTAATATATTCCACTGGAGATGTTTGGGCGATTTCATTGTTAGCCTTGCCTTCAAAGTGAGATTTTTTAAGGTGGTACCGATACTGTCGCAGAGCAGACTGAAAAACATGAGTGCATGCTTGTCTAGTTGCATCATCTTTCGGATCCAACTTGAACCTCATCTGTTGAAAAAAGAATGTGAGTCTTATTAGGAGGAAGCTAGAAAGTATGGGACAGAGCAAGACAATATTACTAATTGCGATGAATAACATTACTTACGGATAAACCGCCCCTACTATTCCCACCACTGGCCAGGCCCTGTGGCGACGACAGCCTCACACCGCAGCTGAACCAGTGAACCCTCATAGTCCTCTCCGCGCGGGCTTCCACTACCGTGTCGTCCCCTTCCTAGGCCTCGCCGTCGTCCACCGTTGTGGTGCTCTCCGCGCGACGTGGTCAACGTGGTCAAGGAATGACTTCCATCGGAAGAGTACTGTACGTGGAGAGGCTGACAGCTGGGTCCATGGCCATAGCCCAGTTTTTTGGTGATTTGCCAAGTAAGTCGCTTTGTCAGGCCTGTTGGGCTGCAAATATTTCAAGACGAGGAGAGCTTTCATTCTGCTGGCCGAGAAAATGGCCCATCAGTAATGAGAAATGAGTTGTACATTTTTAAAACACATCAAACCGGCAATTAGTTTCAAATATCTTTTTTTTCATTTCAAGATTTTAAATTACATTAATTTTTATGCGTGGAGAATTTGTTGGATTTTATATTGATATACATTTATTTTTAAAATCTGTTCGAATGTTAGTCGAAATTTCGGGATTAAAAACAGTCCGGACCGCACCGAAATATGAAAATATTTGTATAATTTTTTAACTATTGCCACAATATGGGCTGTAATGCTAACAAAAAGAATATGGGCTCCAAAAAAACCTTAAGAATTAGCAAATGGGCTGTAAATTATTAGAAATAATGGCAGATGGGTTGTATGCTGTTTTCCACAGATTTGAGGCTTTCCTAAAAAAAGGTTGACGCACAAGCACTGACTGTTGGATGTCCATCCAACAACCGTCATGCTTCTTCAATCTCTGCTCTTCCTGCTCCAGCCGCTCAAACAAGCACCGGCGGGACTGCCTGCTCCCTCCTCCTTGCGGCTGGCTGTGCTGCCGCGCAGGCCTCACCGCTCGACCGTACTCCCATTGCTAGCCTAGCCATCCCTCTACTCACCCACACCTGCTGTTATTCTCCGGCGACGACAGACGAACCAGTAAACCCTCGTACATTCATACTCCCCTCTGTGTGGGAAACAACTGCCGAGTCTTCCCTGCCTCCATGTCGTCCCCTTCCTAGGCCTCGCCGTCGTCCACCACCCTGGTGCTCTCGGCGCGGCTTGGTCAACGTGGTCAACGACCGACATGCATCTGAAGTGGACTTTATGTGGAGAGGCCGATAGCTGGGTCCACGGCCGCACACAAGGAAACGCCTCCTTATTATGCGCAAAATAATGATTCCTCCACCTGACATCAGGGACCCACCGAAAGGGCCTCTGTATTTCGTGAAAAAAACGTTACCGCCGCTGACAGCTTGGACCCACCAGCTATATCTTCGCACGCAAGGAAGTGCCTCCTTATTACGCACAAAAAAACCGAATACTCCCCCTGTTAGCTGGGACCCAGTATAGTGACAGGCTGACTTGTGGGCCTACTAAGTTGACGGGGACGGAGGGCTTTGTCAACTTAGTCAATATGCCTGATTCAAGCTCCAGTGACCGTACGATGTCCATCCAACGGTCGTAGTGCTTCTTCAACCTCTGGTCTTCTTGCTCCAGCCGCCCAAACCAGCGCCGGTCGTGCCTCGTGCTTACTACTCCCACCGCTGGCCAGGCCATCCCTCTACTCACCCACACCCCCTGTTATTCTGCGGCGACGACAACCTCACACCACAACGAACCAGTGAACCCTCATACTCCTCTACGCGTGGGCATCCACTGCCGCGTCTTCCCTGGCTCCGCGTCGTCCCCTTCCTAGGCCTCATCGTCGTCCACCGCCCTGGTGCTCTCGGCGCGGCGTGGTCAACGTGGTCAAGGAACGGCTTCCATCGGACGTGCACTGTACGTGGAGAGGCTGACAGCTGGGTCCACGGCCGCAGCAAGGAAGTGCCTCCTTATTACGTGCAAAATAATTATTCCTCCACCTGACAGCGGGACCCACCGGACGAGCCACCGTATTTCGCGAAAAAAACGTTTCCCCCTGACTGCTGGGACCCACCAGCTACATCTTCGCATGCAAGGAAGTGCGTCCGGGCAAAAAAAACGATTCACCCCTGACTGCTGGGACCCATCAGCTACATCTTCGCAGGCAAGGAAGTGCCTGACAGTCAGGACCCACCTGGTCGAAGCGTATGTAGCGTTGTCATTCTGGTCGCGAACGTGTACGTACATACTGGTCGATGTAGAGGCGCGCACGTGTCGTAGTAGAGGCGCGCACGTGTCGTAGTAGAGGCGCACACGTAGCATTTACACGTACGTACAATGGCCAGGGTGCAAGAAAGAAAATACGGCCACGTATGTGTACATACAGGCAGGGTCTCGAACGCCTACTCGCGCATACGTACGGCCAGGGCTCATGTACATGGCTGGGTCGGAACAGAGAAACAACGTCGTCGTCGTGTTCATGGGGAGGCAACGGAATGCGTCGTGTTCATGGGGAGGCAACGAAATGCTTTATGTTCATGGGGAGGCAACAGAATGCGTCATGTTCATCGGGAGGGCTTGGACGGAACAGACGATGGAAACGAGGCCCGGCGTACCACAGAATGGAGGAAACGGCCTTGTGTTCGACCGGCCATGTTCAAAACGGGATCCTGTTCATCGGGAGGGGTCTGGCGTACCACAAAACGGAGGAAACGGACCTCCTATTGTCGAAACGGGGGTCCTGTTGATCGGGAGGGGTGTGGCGTACTGCAAAATGGACGAAACGGACTTGTGTTGGAGCACTACGGTCGAAACAGGGGTCCTGTTCATCGGGAGGGGTGTGGCGTACCGCAAAACGGGACTCCACGGGATACTGTTCATCTCCACCGTCGACCCCCTCCAGCCTCCATGAGCTACTGTTCATCCACCGTCAACCTCCTCCATCCTCCATCTGCGACTGTTCATCCACGGGCTCCTGTTCATCCAGCCTCCACCGTGCGCTACTCCATCGGCTACTGTTCAACCAGCCCTCTCCACGGGCTCCTGTTCAACCACCCCTCCACGGGCTACTGTTCATCCTGCCCTCCACCGTCTATTGTTCATCCTGCCCTTCACGGGGTGGTCCTGTTCATCCAGCCCTCCACGGGGTCCTGTTCATCCAGCCCCAACCGGCTCGATTGATCGGGGTCCTGTTCATCCAGAGGCAATATCACGGGGTCCTGTTCATCCACCCCCACCGGGAACTGTTCATCCAACCCCCCCGCAACGCTCACTGTTCATCCAGAGGCAGCATTGATCGGCTTCAGTTAGCAGCAGTAGTGAAGGAATCGCTCGATCGGGTTCAGTTAACAGCCATCGATCGATCGCTCGGGTTCAGTAACGCGTAGCCTGCAGTGCAATCGCTCGGGTTCAGTTAGAGCCCAACGCCTCGCTTGGGTTCAGTTAGAGCCAACGCCTCACACACACGCGTGTACGTGTACGAGAGAAACACGCATCGCTCGGCCCCCGACCTCCCATTGTAACCGGGAACTCCCCGAAATTTTCCTCGCCCTCGCTTCTACCACGGTTTTTTACGTCATGGACGGCCCAAAGAATGTCATGCAGCTACGTCTCCGGCTCGCCCAGGACGAAAAGCCCATTTTCTGTCATGATTTTTTGTCATAGAAGTAGGAGCCCACCACATCTATGATGATACCGGGTTTTGTCACAATTATCGCCATAGAAGTGTCATATGTATGACAGAAAAAATTTCGTTCGGCCCAAAATGTCACGGATGTGTCTTTTTTTTGTAGTATCTCCTTCCGGACTGTTCCACCACCGCCGCCAACGGTGAAGACGAGTGGTTACTCAGGGCCAAGCCCCTGGCAAAGTCATAAGTATTCGGATACCAGAGTAACTCATAGCATACTTTTATTGCACTGCTTCTCCTAACGTCGAATATGATTATGCAGTCCGCCCCAAGCCCGTATCGACGTATCATCGTCGGACGGTTCCTTGGACTCGTCGGACATGGATAGTGATACACTTCCAACTGCCACCTCTCCTTGCCCTACGAACAATGCCGAGGTACTGTCTCAAGGGGCACCGAGCCGGGGGGAGACAGTCCTGGAGGCGCCTTAGGGCGACCTTCCGGACTCCAGGAGCAAAGGGAGCAAGGCTCCCAGGGGCTCCAAGTTCGGCCCGCAGCCGGACGCCGCACCGGAACCTCCAGTGGTTTCGGACTCGGGCAGGTGGCCCCCTTCCAAGAGGGGCAAGCCGTCCGTGCCGGTGACCTCTGTCCATCCAGAGGCGCCGGACGAACTGCTGGGAGCTCTTCATGGCGCTTCCATCGACGAAGAGCACCGCACTATTATGAGTGCGATGATCAAGAAGGTTCAGTCCGCCAAGAGCGGACTGACTGAAGCCTGTACCAGCCTTCTAACAGGCTTTGAGGTAAGTATTTAAAATATAGGAAAAATATTACTGCATAGGCAGTAGCCCCTGATGCTCTGTTTGGTGTTCACAAAGAAAAGCCGAATAGAGGATCAAATAAGATCTGCAGGAGACTAATATAAGTATGTCTGTATGTGTATGCAGGCTTCGCTGCTGACCTCTGCCGCACTAACTGCGGAGGTCGCCGCACTAAAGCAGGACTTCGAGCGGTCCGAGAAGGAGCTCGGCCTTGCCAAGAGCCAGCTCGAGGAGAACAAAGGTAAGTAATACCTTGTCTATATAAAAAAGAAAATGTGGTTGTGAACTAACAAGATCAACATGAATGTGCCAGGGGCCACGACTGAAGTGGCGACCCTGAAGCAAGCGCTGTCCGAGGCCGAAAACAAAGCGGCCAAGGAGCGCACCGAGCGGGAAAAACAAGAGGCACGGGTGGGCGAGGTGCTGCAAGAGCTCCAGGCTCTCGTGAAGAAGCACGAGGCTTTGGAGCTTGCCGCGACCCTCGAGAGCACAAAGCATGCCAAGGCTGAAGCCCAAAAGGCCCTCCAGGAAATTGAGGCAACGAGGAAGATAGCGGTGGGTAAGGCATTCAATATGCAAAGCAAGCATGTGAAAGTAAATTACTTGTTATTTACCCGAGTCCGGAGCTCTCTCCAGGAGCATTCGCAGATTTGCCCCGCAGCGTGTCGGATGCCGCGAAATATTACCAGGCTGAGGAGGGAAGCTCGACAGAGAAGCTGTTCTGGTCTCAGTATACTGGGACCAAATATCCGATGCCTATGAGCGACCAGCTGAAGCAACTGGTCGAGCTGCACAAGGCGGCCAAATAGGCCATGAGGGGCCTTATAGTTTGGATGTGGCCTCGCGACTCCCTTCCGAACAGCTACTTCAGCCTGGTGAGGCGGCTTGTGGATGCCTGCCCACGGCTGGAGGCCATAAAGCGGTCCGTCTGCATCGAAGGTGCACGCTGGGCCTTTGCCCGTGCGAAGGTGCACTGGGCCAAGATGGACGTCGAGAAGCTGGTGAAGGAGGGCCCGCCGTAGGGCAAGGAGCATCGCCACCCTGAGATGTATTATGAGGGTGTCCTGAAGGGTGCCCGTCTTGTGGCGGATGAGTGTGCGAAGGATGTAACTTCTGAATAAACTTGCTCGGGTGATCCTGTATTATGAAAACTTGTTCATATGCGCTATGCAACGCTTGTTTGAATTTAAAATATTACCTTATGTGCGGCTGTTTATCAAATCTGAGAGATGGCCAGTCGTCGGCTTCTGCCCCCATGCCACGAGTGCTGGGGTGTTTGGGATAAACCTGAGCACTCTTTTTCCCATTGTTGGGTCCTTCGAGGGAGGTGCTCAGCACAACGAACAAGGCAACCGGACTATAATGCTTTATCACTCTCACTTAGCCACAGAAGTCTACAATTTTAAATTTTGGCGAAGCCCCTAGTATTCGGAAGGCCGAGTTCGGGGCGCTATACACGCCTTAAGCCGGACAAAGCCGACTCCTCGCTCTAAGCGGCATAAGTCTTTAGGCACTCGATACCTCTCAAACAGCGACCAGCTCTCGCCTTATCATGACAGTCAGTTTTAGCTTTCTCTACTGAGGTGCTTAGCCCAGCTGAACCGGGGCACAATCGCAGTAGTTTTCCCAGTGCTACCTTAGCCGATATAGCGGAATGTAAGGTACCAAAACATGGGAGCCGGGCAAACCCAACTATTGACCCAAGACATGATTCAGAGCTGATGCATATAATGTTATAAGTTCGGGGTGCCGCACTGTTGAAAGTGTTCGGACTTCTCACACCGTATTATGGGGTATGCTTAAGCCCTTGGCGTATTGGCCGTACCAGAGTGTACGGGTGCTGAATGTCATGAATGAACACACACACACACCCACACATATATATATATAAATATAAAGAAGAATAGAGAATGCGATAATAGTCTAGTGCTATGCATTGTTTATTCAAAAAGGTGCATCGAAGCAGAATGATACAAGTAGTGCGATAAGCAAAAAGTAGGACTATTTGACATGTCCCCTCCAAGGGCAAGCTGAGGAATGGTATTTAAAGCAAGTATTTCACTCGTTATCAGAGACCACCTAGGAGTTCCATGGTGCGACGTAGCTTTCTGCCTCCTTGGTTATTGCATCTGTGTCCGACAATCGTACTGCCGGATGGGGTTTCCAGAGATTAAAGTCCTGAAAGAGAGAAAATAACAAAGCAGGAAGCCCCTAGTGCGGTTGAACCGCGTCTTGGGGTGTGTCGTAGTCGTGCCCCCCTCCCCACCTGTGCCCATGGGATTTTCAATGCGTAATTATGTACGCGTGGCACAAATTTCACCGTTTGGCTGGTACTGGGGTGGGGGCCGCATTGCTATGCAAGCTCGGAACGTGCCAGGCAGTCTTTTTGCCGATTACTCCGGGCGCGCTTGAAGGTGTCTGGGTCTTTAATCGCCGAACTGGTGGATTGCCTCAAGAGGCTGCTTTGCGCTTCTGCTGCAAGGGCCGCAGTGTGCTCCTTTGTGTGGAGAGAGCGCTCTGTGTTTCCATTGACTATGATGACCCCCTGAGGTCCTGGCATCTTGACCTTGAGATATGCATAGTGCGGTACCGCGTTGAATCTTGCAAATGCGGTTCGTCCGAGCAGTGCATGATAGCCGCTGTGGAACGGGACTATATCGAAGATTAACTCCTCACTTCGGAAGTTATCCGGGGATCTGAAGACCACTTCCAGTGTGACTGAGCCTGTGCAATGGGCCTCTACACCTGGTATGACGCCTTTGAAGGTTGTTTTTGTGGGTTTGATCCTTGAGGGGTCTATACCCATTTTGCGCACTATGTAAAGCAGGTTCAGGCTGCTGCCGCCATCCATGAGGACTCGAGTGAGGTGAAATCCGTCGATGATTGGGTCTAGGACCAGTGCGGCGAATCCGCAATGACAGATACTAGTGGGATGGTCCCTGCGATCGAAGGTGATCGGACAGGAGGACCATGGGTTGAACTTTGGGGCGAGTGGCTCCAACGCGTATACATCCCTTAACGCACGCTTCCGCTCCCTCTTGGGGATGTGGGTTCCGTATATCATGTTCACCGTCCGCACTTGTGGGGGGGACCTCTTCTGCCCTCCGGTGTTCGGCTATCGGGGCTCCTCCTCGTGATCGCTATGTAGCCCCTTATCTTTGTCTTTGGCGCTTAACTTGCCGGCCTGCTTGAACACCCAACATTCCCTGTTGGTGTGGTTGGCTGGCTTGTCGGGGGTGCCATGTATTTGGCACAAGCGATCGAGTATATGGTCCAAGCTGGACGGGCCCAGAGTGCTTCTTTTGAATGGCTTTTTCCGCTGACCGGGTTTAGAGCCTCTGAATCCGGCATTGACTGCCGTATCCTTGGTATTGTCACTATTGACGCGATGCTTATGTTTGTTGCGACGTGACCTGCCATTGCTATCCTTGGTATCTGAAGTACAGCGGTTCTTTGATATGTTATTGCTATGAGCCAGCCAGCTGTCTTCTCCCGCGCAAAAGCGGGTCATAAGTGTTGTGAGGGCTGCCATAGATTTCGGCTTTTCCTGGCCAAGGTGCCGGGCGAGCCACTCGTCGCGGATGTTGTGCTTAAAAGCTGCTAGGGCCTCTGCATCCGGATAGTCAACGATTTGATTTTTATTTTTGAGGAACCGTGTACAGAATTGCCTGGCTATTCCTCTGGCTGCTGAATTATGTGGCTCAAGTCATCGGCATTTGGTGGTCGCACATAAGTGCCCTGGAAGTTGTCAAGGAATGCGGCTTCCATATCTTCCCAACAGCCAATGGATTCTGCTGGCAGGCTGTTGAGCCAATGCCGAGATGGTCCTTTGAGTTTAAGTGGTAGGTATTTGATGGCGTGTAGGTCATCACCGCGGGCCATGTGGATGTGCAGGAGGAAGTCCTCGATCCATACCACAGGATCTGTTGTGCCATCATATGATTCTATATTTACGGGTTTGAAACCCTCTAGGATTTGGTGATCCATTACTTCGTCTGCGAAGCATAGGGGGTGTGCGGCGCCTCTGTACTGGGCTATGTCGCGACGCAGCTCAAATGAGTCTTGTCCGTTGTGTTCGGCCCGGCCGGATTTACTTTTACTGTATCCGGTGTGACGGTTATCGTCCCGCGTGGTGGCGTGCCCTCGTGATCCATAGATCGATCTTGCATGTTTTGCCTTGTCCTCCAATACGTCTCGCAGGTCTATCGTGTTTCCCTGTGCCTTGACATTTTTATTTGAGTGGCGTCGGGGTGCGGGCTGAGCTTTTGGCTGAAATGCCTCTCTGTCGCAGCCACGAGGTGGCCGATCCGCCGCGTCATACGTTGGAAATGTAGGTTTTAATGCTTCCTCCTCCAGTCGGGGTAGCAACCTGCGCTTTGGGTAACTCTTGGAGGGGCGTTCGAGTTCATATTCCTCGGCCGCAAGGACATCAGTCCATCTGTCAGCTAGCAAATCTTGATTAGATTGAAGCTGCTGCTGCTTTTTCTTAAGGCTATTTGCCGTGGCTATAAGCCGACGCTTGAAGCGCTCTTGCTCGACGGGATCCTCAGGCACGACAAATTCATCATCGTCGAGGCTTGCCTCGTCTTCGGAGGGAGGCATGTAAATAATCATCCTCCGCCTCTCCATCTGCCGCTCCCTCAGGAGGGCTGGTTTCTCCGTCCTTCTGCTCTAAATCTTGCTAGAGGGGATTTTTGTCGTCTTCGGCACTATCCGGAGTCACCGCTTTTGCTTTGGCGAGACTTAGAGCGGCGCCGCTGACGTCGGCTCTTGGGTTGTTTCTTGGAGGGGTCATCCTCCGCTGTCTCATCGCCATTGCCTTCTTTGGGTGTGTCCACCATGTATATATCATATGATGAGGTGGCTGTCCAGTGCCCTGTGGGCAGTGGTTCCTCTTCGTCTCCCGCATCGTTTTCCATATCGTCGATGTCTTCGGAGTCAAAGTCGAGCATGTCGGTCAAATTGTTGATAGTGGCTACTAAGTGGGTGATGAGTGGGCAGCGAATTTCTTCGTCATCCGCATCCCAATCCTGCCGAACATAGTTCGGCCAGGACTCTCTTGACAGGGAGAGATACCTTAATGAGTTCAATATGTCACCGAAGGGCGAGTGCTGAAAGATATCCGCGGAGGTGAACTCCATGATCGGCGCCCAGTCGGATTCGATAGGCACGGGCGCAGGCGGTTCGGAGTCCGTGGCCAGGGAAGAATCCGGCAGTTCGTCACGGCTCCCGTGAAGGGTAAGGTCGATATTCGGCTCGATCCCCGCTGATAATACGGCCTCCGTGGCGGGGTCTATCCACCCGTCCATGGATGGCGCAATTGGCTCCGAATTAAGGGTCGGAGCGGTTGCCGGTGCGGTCTCCTGAACACTGTCCGATGGTAGAGCTAAATCATGCTCATCGTGACCGTGCGGCGCACTCGGCAGGGGCTCGAATCCGTCGAAGATCAAGTCTCCGCAGATGTCGGCCGTGTAGTTTAAGCTTCCAAACCTGACCTGGTAGCCAGGGGCGTAACTCTCGATCTGCTCCAGATGGCCAAGTGAGTTGGCCCGCAGTGCGAAGCCGCCAAATACAAAGATCTGTCCGGGGAGAAAAGTCTCACCATGGACCGCATCGCTATCGATAATCGAAGGAGCCATCAAGCCTAACGGTGACGGCACAGAGGAACTCTCAATGAAAGCACCAATGTTGGTGTCAAAACCGGCGGATCTCGGGTAGGGGGTCCCGAACTGTGCATCTAAGGCGGATGGTAACAAGAGGCAGGGGACACGATGTTTTACCCAGGTTCGGGCCCTCTTGATGGAGGTAAAACCCTACGTCCTGCTTGATTATTCTTGATAATATGAGTAGTACAAGAGTTGATCTACCACGAGATCGGAGAGGCTAAACCCTAGAAGCTAGTCTATGCATGATTGTATGTTGTCCTACGGACTAAAACCCTCCGGTTTATATAGATACCGGAGGGGGCTAGGGTTACATAAGGTCGGTTACAAAGGAGGAGATATACATATCCGTATTGCCTAGCTTGCCTTCCACGCCAAGTAGAGTCCCATCCGGACACGGGACGAAGTCTTCAATCTTGTATCTTCATAGTCCAACAGTCCGACCAAAGGATATAATCCGGCTGTCCGGATACCCCCTAATCCAAGACTCCCTCAAATGCCTTTTAGCTAGGCATGATGAGTTCAACGATGCTCGCATAAAAGATAAAAATTGAAACACAATGATAACATCATGAATCATATGACTAGCACATTTAAGCCTAACCCACTTCCTACACATAGGGATTTTGTGAGCAAACAATTTATGGGAGTAAGAATCAACTAGCATAGGAAGGAAAAACAAGCACAACTTCAATATTTTCAACACATAGAGAGGAAACTCGATATTATTGCAATACCTACAAGAAAATGTTCCTCTCTCATAATAATTTTCAGTAGCATCATGAGTGAATTCAACAATATAGCTATCACATAAATCATTCTTTTCATGATGCACAAGCATAGAAATTTTGTTACTCTCCACATAAGAAAATTTATTCTCATCAATAGTAGTGGGAGAAAACTCAACAAAATAACTATCATGGGAGTGAAAATTAAATCATGGTGACAAGTTACATGGTTATCATTATTCTTTATAGCATACATGTTATCACCATAATCATCATAGATAGCAACCTTGTTATCATAGTCAAGTGAAGCCTCATCCAAAATGGTGGATTCATCACTAAATAAAGCCATGACCTCTCCAAATCCACTTTCATCATTATTATCATCATAAATAGGAGGCATCCAATCATTATAAAAAATTTGCACATCAAATCTTGGGGGACTAAAAATATCATCTTCATCAAACATAGCATCCCCGAGCTTATGGCTTTGCATATCATTAGCATCATGGATATTCAAAGAATTCATACTAACAACATTACAATCATGATCATCATTTATACCAAACATTCTATTGAATTCTTCTTCTATCAATTGAGTACAATTTTCCTTTCCATCATTTTGACGAAATACATTATAAAGATGAATAATATGATGCAACCCTCAATTCCATATTTTTATAGTTTTCTTTTATAAACCAAACTAGTGATAAAATAAGAAACTAAAAGATTCAATTGCAAGATCTAAAGATAGACCTTCAAGCACTCACCTCCCCGGCAATGGCGCCAGAAAAGAGCATCGTTGACGGGATGTGAGTGCCGCTTACCTAGCCTCCCAGGCAATGACGCCAGAAAAGAGCTTGATGTCTACTACGCAACTTTATTCTTGTAGACACATGTTGGGCCACCAAGCGTAGAGTTTTGTAGGACAGTAGCAATTTTCCCTCAAGTGGATGACCTAGGGTTTATCAATCGTGGGAGGCATAGGATGAAGATGGTCTCTCTCAAACAACCCTGCAACCAAATAATAAAAAGTCTCTTGTGTCCCCAACACACCAAATACAATGGTAATTTGTAAAGGTGCACTAGTTCGACGAAGAGATGGTGATAAAATCATAGTAATGATAGTAGATATTGATTTTTGTAATAGGAACAATGAAAAACAGCAAGGTAGCAATTTATAAAAGGAGCACAAACAATATTGCAATGCTTGAAAATGAGGCCTAGGGTCCGTAATTTCGCTAGTGCAATTTGTCAACAATGCTAATTGTAAGTGCATCTTGTGCCCCTTAGTGATTTTGGTGTATTGAAGACTTATAGGTTAAGGGACTAATGCATTTGTGAGTGTACACAGGTCTATAAGTCTAAAGGAGTTTGAAATTTAGAGAGGAAGTCGACCCCTAAAAATGAATGTCTTCAACTGAAGACTTTGTCCTTCTAAAGACTTTGAAAGTGAAGAAATTGGTGTGACCCTGAAGACTTGATATTCGTGCAAGGATTTTGAAGCGTGAATACTTTTGTTTTTGTAGTTTCTTTTTCTCATTCTTGAGTCATAGGAAACACCGTACTATTAAAGAGGGTCGAGGTAAAACTAAGGAAAAGTTTCCAAGTGATGCTCATCTCAAAATCCTACACCTACCCAATCCTTTCGAGTGAAGCCATTGAAAATCTCATACAGTTCAGTCAATTTCTTCAGTGACAAAGACGAAGATATTCTGGTCTCTGAGGAATTTGTTCTGACTAAGGAGTTAGTAATTCGCCAGTGCGGATTGCCTACAAGTGAGGAACATGATAGCCCTGAGGAATTTGATACTCAAATTTCCGACCGTTGCTGTGCTACACGCCAGCTGTACCAAAATATCTACCCACCTAACGGTCATATCATTGAAGGGCATTTATGTCTTATCATGCTGGGCTGCTCCCTAGGCTATAAATAGCCGCCCCCTACAACCACTAGTTGGTCGGCTGCTCCGAGAGAAACTGGCACTTGTCAATTGAGAGCATACCATCCTCCGAGGACTTTGAGCGAAAATCATCAAGTTAGGAAAACCCAATCCCAAACACCTACAAACCCAAAGTGATTGAGCATCACTGAAGAGATTGTTCCTGTGTGGAACCGGCGCTTGTTACCTTTGAGGACTGTGCATTCTCCAGATGATTAGGCGTCATGGTCTAGAGCATCCAAGAGGAAATTATGGATCACCAAGTAACCGAGTCTGTGAAGGTTTGGAAGTCAATTGAAGACTTACCACGAGTGATTGGGCGAGGTCTGTGTGACCTTAGGTTTAAATACGGTGAGGACTGTGTGTCTGGGACTGTGTGTCCTCAGGTTTAAATACCTAGACACTCCAACCAGACGTATGACTGTCACAACAGTTGGAACTGGTCTACCAAATCATTGTCTTCACGAAGCTACTGATTCTATTTGCTCAACCCTTTCATTTCCTCATCTATGTGTAGAAGTACTTGATCATTACTGTTTGAAGACTTTGATTGAAGACTTTCTCAATTTCCTCAATCCTAATTCTTCAGTCACTTTGTCTTCAACCTGCTTATCCTGTGTTTACGCTACTTGTACTCTGTGCTTGTTTTCATTTCATCATGATGACTGTGCTACTTCTTTGTTATGCTTGCATCTAAGTACTTATTCTGCTGCTAAGTAGTTTGCTACTTAGGAATTTCCTCACCCTGAAATTCCTCAGTGACGAATTTGTAAAAATCACCTATTGACCCCCCTCTAGCCGGTATAACACACTTTCAATTGGTACCAGAGAAAGGTACTCCCTTGTTCTGTGTGATTTTGGTTTAACCGCCTGGAGTTTTAGTTATGTCGACCGCATGAATGAAGAAAGTGACATGCCCTATCTTTGACGGTCATGATTATCCCAAGTGGAAGGCCATGATGAAGAAGCACCTCATGGAGATGAACAGCGAGCTATGGACCGTCACTGAGATTGGGGTTACCGATCTTTGCAAGATGGCAGAGGCTAATTATGTTCGTAAGTACACTCGACTTGACATCATGGCGAGGGACAACATCTACTCCTGTTTGTCCCGAAATCAGTTTAGGAATATCATGCATCTCAGCCATGCGAAGCTTATCTGGGACCGACTCTGATGTCTATGAAGGTCATTGAACTCGTCATGATCCCTGGTTTGAAGATTTCAAGGAACCGCTCAAGACAATAACTTTCGACCCTGAATCATCATCCTCTGCACCATGCCTCATGGCAAAAGGTGCCAAGGGAACTGAATGTTACTTATCTGAGTCTAGTGATGATGAATTTGGACCCAGCTATACCAAGCTTGCTTCTCTTGCTGTAAAGCAACGAAAAGCTTTGGAAAAGGTTCAAAACATGTTAGATGAAAGCGATGATATGTTGGGTGAAGAAATGGATCAAACTCAAACTCTGACTGATAATCTTCATAGACTACAGTTTAAGTTTGATAACCTTTAGAGTCATCATAACAATCTCTTATCTGATCATGAGAAACTTTCTTATGAATTTCTTCAAAGAAAGCAAGATCTTGAGCAACTAAGGGTGAGTTATGAAGATCTTCAAAAGGAACGTGATTCATTGCTTTCTCAACAGATTAGTTCCGCTCAGGTTGAATTCATTCCACCATGTTTGAAATGCATTGAACGTGAATCTGCTAATTCTTCACCTGAAAGTTCAAATGCTTCTATTGCTGCAAATTCTTCAACTATCTCTGCTATCACAAATTGCTCATCTGAGGATGCTACTAGTATCACTAATAATGCAGGGATGAAGGAATTGTATGTGACAGGCATGTACAAAATCCTCAAAGGGCATCCGGCTCTTTGTGATGTGCTTAAAAAGCAGATCCTCAACAGGAACCCTAGGAAAGAGTGTATTGCCTTTGAGAGAAAACTCAATGATGATGGGACCTACTGGAAACCTGAGCAGTATCCCAAAACCTCATGGGTTGCTGCAAAGGGACCTCCCATTGATCCATCCACTTTATCTGGCTTTACATGTGAATATTCATATTCTTCTAATGAGTCATTTGACTCCAACTATAAACTGTTCAAAAATTAGAATGGTGAAGTATTTGCTAGATATGTTGGCATTAACTGCAGGAGCGGTCTCCCTATGAAGAAAATCTAGGTTCCCAAAAGGTGTGTTGAAAGTATTTAGGTGAATGACATCATGACACCACCTGTGAATAACAGGAACCCCAGATCAAATTCTTCATATGGACCAAAGTCTTCATAAGGGTCCAAGTCCTCATATGGACCAAATTCCTCACGTGGATCAAATTCCTCATATGGATCCAGATCCTCATATGAACATCATCGTGCTAACACTTCTGTTTCACGGGGAAGATCTAAGGGCTATGAATATGTGCATTATTCTTCCAATCATTATGTCCATAAGTCCTCGAAGAATCTCTCTACTTATTCATATGCTTACTCTAACCTCTCTTATGTGAAACTTTTTTCGAAGTGGATTGGCTTCTATGCCACCTTTTTCTTATGGCGCTCGCAGGACGATGAACTCTTTGCCACCCCTTCAGATGTGGGTGGTGAAGAAAAAAAAGAACTAATCTCTTATGCAGGGTCAGGTCTCCAGACGAACTTAAACGTTTGAAGAATTTGCCGGAGACCTGAATATGCTTGAAAGGATGCAAGCTAATCATGAAGAAATGAATTTCCATTTCTCACATCCTCCTACTACTATATCTGTTCTATTGCTTGATGAAATTGATCCCATGAAATTGATATCATATTCTTCACTGATGAAGTATATGAGTTCGTAAGATGCACTAATTCATCTATAAGATGATCAACCCAAAGCCACTGAGTGGGTCCTCGATAGTGGATGTAAAAATCACATGACCAGTGACAAGAACCTATTGATGGACACTGCTTTATCTCCATCGCATCTGAAGCATATCACCTACGCTGACAAAGGCAAAAGCAAGGTATTGGGTCTAGGTAGGGTTGCGATCTCAAAGGATCGACACATGGAAAAAGTCATGCTTGTCGAGTCCTTAGGGTTCAACCTCGTGTCTGTCTCAATGCTTTGTGATCTTGATATGGTTGTTGTCTTTGGCAAGTATCATTGTGTTGTGATCATGGAAGCTGACAATTCCGAAGTCTTCGAAGGCTTTAGGAGAGGAGACTTGTATATTGTTGATTTCTCTACAGGACCACAACCTCCTACATGTCTACTTGCAAAAGCTTCAGAAGGCTGGCTATGGCATCGACGACTTGGTCATGCTGGCATGAGGAACTTGCACACACTCGCGAAGAAGAAGAATGTCATTGGCATCGAGGGTGTCAAATTCCTCAAGGATCACTTGTGTGGAGCTTGTGAAGCTGGAGAGATGACCAAGGCCAAGCATCCCTCAAAGACTATCATGACTACCACTCATCCATTTGAATTGCTTCACATGGATCTCTTTGGCCCTACTCATTATGCCCTCAAAGACTATCATGACTACCACTCGTCCATTTGAATTGCTTCACATGGATCTCTTTGGCCCTACTCATTATGCCATATTCACCAATGTTGCATCTTTATATGGCTTTGTTATTGTTGATGACTATTCTCATTACACATGGGTGCATATCATCACTTACAAAACTGAAGTGCAGGAGGCCTTCAAATGATTTTTCCTCAAGGGCTTCAACAAACTTCAGAGTGAAGATCAAGAACATTAGAAGTGACAATGGAACTGAGTTCAAGAATACTGGTCTTGATGACTATCTTGATCAACTTGGTATTACTCACGAGTTATCTGCTACTCCTCGGCA
Source organism: Triticum dicoccoides (assembly GCF_002162155.2). NCBI lineage: Eukaryota > Viridiplantae > Streptophyta > Magnoliopsida > Poales > Poaceae > Triticum > Triticum dicoccoides. Next base: position 106,723,199 of record NC_041380.1, on the reverse strand, counting down.
GAATGGTGTCGTGGAATAGGACTCTTGTTGAGATGGCTCGCACTATGCTTAATGAATACAAGACGCCTCCTCGCTTCTAGCCTGAGGCAATTGACACTGCGTGCCACATCATCAACAGGGTATATCTTCACAAATTCTTCGAAAAGACCCCATATGAACTCCTCACGGACAAGGAACCCAATGTGAGTTATTTCAAAGTCTTCGGTGCTAAATGTTGGATTAGAGATCCTCATCATAGTTCTAAATGTGCACCAAAAGCACATGAAGGTTTTATGCTTGGTTATGGAAAGGACTCGCACACCTACAGAGTCTTCAACACCTATCACCACAAGGTTGTTGAAACTGTAGATGTGTGGTTCGATGAAACTAATGGCTCGCAAAGAGAGCACCTACCTCCTGTGCTAGATGAAATAATGTCACCTGAGGAATCCATTAAGTTCAAGGCTACTGAGGATGTCATTCCTACCAAAGAATCTGTTGAAGAAGTCATTCCAGAACCTGAAGAACATCATGCTGATGCACCTGAAGAAAATAGTTCTGAAGAAAATGCTGAGCCCACTCAACATTGTCAACCCGCTCATCCTTGCATCGCAAATGAAGTGCATATTGAGAGAATCATCAATGACATCAAAGCACCAGGTCCTCTCACACGCTCAAAGGCTTCACATTTGTTTAACTTTTGTGGGCACTTCGCTTTTATCTCTATCACAGATCCCCCAAAGAAGATGAGGCATTTCTGGAGCCTGGGTGGATTCAAGGAGTGCAAGAGGAACTACATCAATTCGAGCTCAACAATGTCTGGGAACTTGTCAAGCAACCAGACCCACACAAGCACAATATCATCGGCGCCAAATGGATCTACCGCAACAAGCAAGATGAAAATGGCCTTGAGGAATAAGGCACGGCTTGTAGCTCAAGGCTACACACAGGTTGAAGGAATTGATTTCGATGAAACTTTTGCACCTATTGCTAGACTTGAGGCTATTCGCATATTGCTTGCTTATGCTAACCATCATAATATCATCTTATATCAAATTGATGTGAAAATTGCATTCCTCAATGGTAAGCTTGAGGAAGAAGTATATGTTGCTCAACCCCTAGGTTTTGAAGATCCAAAGCATCCTGACCAAGTCTTTAGACTCAATAAGGCCCTCTATGGCCTCAAGCAGGCCCCTCGGGCGTGGTATGATACTTTCAAGGAATTCCTCATGAAGAAAGGCTTCAAACCCGGTTCACTTGACCCAACTATTTTCACCAAAACCTATGATGATGAATTATTCGTGCGCCAAATATATGTTGATGATATTATCTTTGGCTATAGTAACCAATGTTACAGTGACGAATTTGCCTATATGATGAGTGAGGAATATCAAAGGTCTATGATGGGAGAATTGAAATTCTTCTTAGGTTTTCGAATTCGTCAATAGCGCAACGACATCTTCATATCTCAAGAGAAATACCTCAAGGATGTGTTGAGGAAATTCGGCATGCAAGATTGCAAAGGCGTCAAAATCCCTATGCCCACAAATGGCCATCTATGCACTGATGAAAATGGTATTGACTTTGATCAAAATCTATACCGCTCCATGATTGGCTCCTTATTGTATCTATGTGCTTGTAGGCCAGATATTGTGGTTAGTGTTTGCATGTGTGCCCGTTTTCAAGCTACACCAAAGGAATCACACCAAAAGGCTGTGAAGCATATTCTTTGATATCTAGCTCACACTCCAACACTTGGATTATGGTATCCCAAGGGCTCTGCTTTTGATCTCATTGGATATTCTGACTCTGACTATGCTAGTGATCGTGTGGACCGCAAGTCAACATCAGGCACATGCCATTTCCTCGGACGATCCTTGGTATGTTGGTCCTCAAAGAAGCAAAACTACGTATCACTCTCTACTGCTGAAGCTGAGTACATTGCTGTTGGTTCGTGCTGTGCTCAATTGCTATGGATGAACCAAACCCTCAAGGACTACGACATCAGTGTGAAGAATGTGCCACTCTTCTGTGACAATGAGAGTGCCATCAAAATTGCTCATAACCCAGTTCAACACTCGAAGACAAAGCACATTCAGATTCGTCATCATTTTCTTCGAGATCATGTGTTGAAGGGCGACGTCTCTATTGAGCAAGTGAAGACTGAACAACAGCTAGCCGATATCTTCACAAAGCCCTTGGATGAGAAGAGATTTAGCAAGTTGCGGTGTGAGCTAAATATCTTAGAATCTTTGAATGTCCTTTGAAAAGGACACACATCCTAACACTTATGCAAATTGATGACTTAGATGTGCAACACACGAAGTAACATTTTTGTTCAATCAATGAAGACTAACCCTCCAAGTGTGAAGAAATTAATGAATAATTTGGTTCTCAGAGCCCTACGACATTTGTACGCGGCGTCTGAAATCATCATTCTTATACGGTGGGTCATGCCACCAACAAAAGTTGAAAATCTTCAATTTGAGTTTTTCTTCATTTTTCAAATTCCTCAGTTGTTTGAATTCTTCAACTTTGCAAAGTCTTCACTCTTTCCGACTGTGTTCTTCATTGACTATATATATATTTGAGTTTTCTGTCCTCTACAACATTCACTTATTGCTAATTCTTCAAGTTGATTTTTCTGCTAAGTGAATGTGATCGGACCCGCCCCCTCTATGCTAAACTCAACCCAGTCTGTTCTCAAATTATTCATGTGCGTTCTATTTGAAACCCGTTCAAAATCTTCACTGTGTCCTTGTCAGTTGAAGAATTTGCGAACGAAACTTTAAAATGTTATTATTTGAATTTTCGGCATTTGCCACTCAAACTGCTCTACATCCCACGATAGGATTATTGTATTCACCCACTATCTCACATGATCTCCACTTCACAGTACGTGGGTGACATATGTCGCTAGGATGAGAAGGGTCAGGGGCACATTCGTCCATTTTCTTCGGACGAGTAGTTTTTCACCTCGGCTATAAATACCCCTCACCCTCCTCAGACCGCATTTACCCCGCTCGACCTCACTCCCCTTGCTCGAGCTCTCTAACCTAGTGCCGTTGTCGGATTTCAGGTTCCGGCAGACCCTTGAGGTTCGAACACTAGGGTGCACGTGGAGATTTCACCTTCTACCTACCTGCACCCCTCCGCCTCGCTAAGATCTAAGCTATGGAAAGAACAGCACAAGAGACACAGGGTTTATACTGGTTCGAGCCACCGTTGTGGTGTAATACCCTACTCCAGTGTGTGGTGTGGTGGATTGCCTCTTGGGCTGATGATGATGAGCAATACAAGGAAGAACAGCCTCGCGAGGGTCTGTTCTTGGCTGGGGGGATGAACTGCTAGGAGGAGTTCAGTCGCCCTTCTCTCTCTCTCTCTCTCTTCTCGATTCTCTCTCTGATTTCGATTGCCATCCGATCCCAGCTTGTTTCTGGGTTGGCCGATTCTCGATCCCCTCTACCCTGGGGGTGGCTAGTCCTATTTATAGGCAAAGGCCCTGGGCCTCTTCCCAAATATTGAGCGGGAAGGGCGCCAACAATTGGCCATTTTGAAGGGGAACATCTGGTACACTTATCCTGACTAAAGTTGGTCCTCGCCTGCCAAAGGCTCTGGTGGTGACGCTGGCTTGGGCTCCACAATGACTTCCTCCCTACCGTTGGACTGGTCTTGGTCTCGTTGCACCGAAACGGGTGCCTTTGCTTGATACTCTCGCCTGCGCTTGCTCCCTTTGCACCAAAGAGGAAAGGAGGACACTGCACGGGCTGGCGCCCGCCTGGCACCCTTGGTCGTCATGGCTTGCGTCATGGGCACCTCGTGAGGTACCCCGCCTTGATCTCTCCGCCTCCTCACGAGCCAGCCTGATGAGGCCGTGCCTGAGGAAGCTCCGTGTCGTCCGCCCCGCGAGGCTTGGCCCCTCGCGAGGGTCTTGGGTCTGTGTTGATGAAGATGAGCCGCGCTGGGCCCCCTTTTGAGCCACGCCGCAGGCCGCAGGCAGGCAAGTCTGGGGACCCCCATTCCTAGAACGCCGATAGCCATCACTACTTCCATTGTCGTTGGTGAGGAAGAGATTCACTGCCTTGACCTCGTCGCCGTCGTACTCGCGCTGGCCGTGGAAATCCTCACTCCGCCGCCGCCGTAGTTGTCTTCCACCACCAAGTTAGGGCGTGGAACATCTAAATGGATGAACTTCCCATCTTTAACTCCCAGTTCGTTGTGTTCTTCGTCAAGGGTAAATAATTTTTTTACTGCCCTTGTTGATTCTGATGATTTCTACAAAATCTTCAAAAGGTGTTTATTCTTCAACTTCCACACTCTTAAAACACTTCACACTTGCATCTGGTTCTTGATTTTTTTCTCTAAGCAACATTTTTCTTCAAGATTCCTCAATTGTGTGAATTTTCAATCTATACAACTCTGGAACCAAAGTCAAAGACCGCTTAGTGAAATTCCTCAAGACACTCCTGGTCAAATTCCTCAAACTTGATTCTTTTTGAAAAACTTCTAAGAACGCATGTGACCTCTCCAAATTCTTCGCACCTATACTTTTTGTTCACAGGTACACATGTTCGCTGCTGAATCACTAGGTTCTCATCAACTTAACTCATTTGCAGCGTTCCTCGAGGACAAATTGCATACCTCGTCAGAGTTTTATTGTTCAAAATCCTCAGCTGAAGAAAATGGCTGATGGCAAGAGACTTCAGAAGGGAGGCAAGAGACCGGAAGTGAACACAACTTTTGAGATCCCAGATGAGATTTATAAGGAATATTGCACTCCTGATGAAGCCAAACATGGCAAGGAGAACAAGAATCAGTGCAAGGTGTGCATAAAGAGGATAGTGATGAGATGGGCACGGGAATGGAGGGAGTACAGATATGTAACTCCAAAGTACATGAAGAAATTCGCTTTACACCCTCCTTGCCCAAGACCTCCATTGGCACCAAGCCAAGTTGCTGAACCCACTAGCCTCAAGTGCGGTGAGGATTTTCTAGATGAATGGGCCAAGCGGCAAGCCAAGTTGGCCAAAATGGCCAAAGAAGTAGTGAAGAAATTTAATGAAGACTCTGCTGCTGCCACTGCTGAGGCCTCTACTAGCAATCCCAAGAAGGCTATGCCCAAGAAGCCTGCGCACAAGCCCAGTTCCTCAGCTGCTATGCCCTCACGGCCAAGCTCATCAAAGCCCTCACGACATATTCCTCAAACAGCTCCAGTTCCCACTGTTGCAAAACCTGCAGCAGCTGCTGCAAAGTCCTCGGCACATGCGCATCTCGCCTCTTAACAAAGGACTACGGGCATCTCTATTGCCTCAGGAGCATCTGCAAGTTCTTTAACTCCTCCTCAGTCCTCAACAGGCCCAACTCTGCCGAAGAAAAAGGCCACTGCTGGACGAGGCACCAGGCCAAGTCCTCACAAGAAGCAGGTTGGCTTCCAAGTGCCGTCAAGTGAAGACGAAGTTGATGATGAGGAATTAGCAGAAATCATCAGAGACAGACAACAAAGGGCCGCTAGAGCCAAAGGCAGTAATGTTCCACTGATGCTGAATCCAAAGTTGATCCTCAACTTCATCGACTTATGTCACGAGGACCCCAATACTCCTTTGCCTGAGCTGAACCTCACTCCTGGCCAAAGTCATGTGTTGACAGCCTTCATTGATGTGGGAAAATGGAAATTTGAACAGGGGAGGAAAGTGAAGAAAGCTCAGTACAAGAAAGAGCGCTTTCTAAAGAACAATGTTATGATGCTATCACCTAATGAACTTGTATCTCTACAAATAGAGATCAAGGGTCTAAGTGATGAATTTGATCGATACTATGCTGATTGGCTGGGAGCCAAAGTCAGATTTGTCAAGCTGACCAAGACATTCACTCCAAATGTTGCAGCCCCAATGCAACATGAAATTCCTTAGGCTGAAGCATCTGCACAGTCAACTGAAGAACATGCAAGCACAGCTGATGAAAATCAGGCTGTTGATGATTCTGAAAGCACCAGGGCTGATGAAGAAATACCAGCCGTTGAGGAAACTGCCAGGGCAACATCTAGTGTTGCGCCTGAATAACAAGCTAGGCTAGTTGAAGCATCTACTACTGCCCCTGAAGAAATTGAACTTGCCAGGGCAACTCCATCAGTTGCGCCTGAAGAAATCACACCAATTTCCTCTGCTCCTCCGGCACAGACAACAAGTTCTAACCTTCCTTCTGCATCAGAAGTGAAGAAGACCAAAGTTGCAGAGCGAGCAACTGTGAAGAAAAGGAAAGCATCTGCTTCCTTAGAGTCTTCAGCTCCGAAGAAAGTGAAGACTTTGACAATCTCCTATGCAAATCCCATAGATGTTGTTCATATATCAAGCATGCCATCAAAGGAGATTGTTCCATTTGGTGAGGAATATGTGATTCCAAGTGAATATGATGAAGAAGATCCTTCTGCTGCTATGTCAGAGCAATTGGATGAAGAAATTGAAGTGGACAATATCACTTCTACTCCACTGGTATCATCACCCATGCCTCAGTTCATAGCTGAAGAGGCAGGCATTGAAGAAATAGATGATGAAGATGAAGATGTGGACATTGGGTGTACAACGCCTATTCTGAATGATGACTACTGGGAACGTCATCACCCCAATTCACCACTCTACACCCCTCTGCAATAGATTCCTCAGTCCCTAGTCCAAACTAAAGAAATTCACATGGGATCTTAAGAACATCAAGATTCTTGTCTCACTATTCCTTAAGAAGTTCCAGCTAGTAGTGCTGATGCAAACGTTGCTGAAGAAATGGAGGTCAAGGCTGCTGCTGATGACATTGCTCATGAAATTCCTCATCCTGTGGCTCCAAAGTCTGTGATTCAAGAGGTTGTGAAGACTTCAACTGCTAATCTTCGGCCCAAGCCACAGAATCCTCACTCCAAGAAGTAGAAGTTCAAGGCTGATAACTTCTTCAATGAGCATATTTTCTTCACTGACTACAATCCTTATGATGCTGCTCGACTTCATCGCAAGCGCTTTTGGACTGCTAGCCAGATGAACTTCTATTCCTTGTTGCTGTTTGATAAGGACAAGATCTTTGACCATGAGCAAATCCCTCATGTGGAGATGGAGTCTCTACCGTGCTTCACCCCAGTCCTAAGTGTTCTTCATGACGCTGGGCTGCTCAACTTCTGCACTGACATCTGCGACTAGAATGAAGAACTCATTCTTCAGTTCTATTCCATGTTGCACATCACTGGCAATGTTGAAGATGTGAATTCATGGGTATTGGACTGGATGACAGAAAATACTCACTACAAAGCACCGGCCTCTGAATTGCTTCACACCGCCCAGTCATTCCTCCCACTGAAGGTGCAAGGCAAATCTATGATGAACCTGAGCTCTTCAACCACCTGATGCAAGTTCTGATGAAGCCTTTGAAGTCAGGCCAAGCTCCTAGAACCACATTCCTCATCAAGGAATTGCTTTATGTGCCAAGGACTATATACAAGATATTGACCAAAACCCTTAGTCCGATCAAGGGCCACAACTCTGATGATGAAGAAGTTGTTGGCATCATGAAGAATCTGCTTTTCAACATCATCCATGGTATTCCTATGAACTACCATGATTTCTTCATGAGGACTTTGGCCAATGTAGCTCTGTCACCGTTTGAATTGAATCCTTACACTCCCTGGATCATGAGATTCATCAGATCAAGGTCTTCAATCAACTATAAGGCTGATTGTCAAAATCATCTCAGCTACTTCCCGCCAATTGAAGTCCTCAAAAGGACTATTTCCTCAGCTGATGAGAAGGGCAATGCTGTTGTTATCTATGAAGGCACTCGTCCATTGGATGGACAGTTTCGCAGAGCTGCATCTTATTCCACCAATGATGACTCTACCACCCATGATACTGTCGCAAATGCTTCAAAGCAATTTCCTCAAGCCACTGCTCCAAGGGTGATGACTGATCGTGAGCTTCTCCACAGTCTTCATTAGAAGGTGGAACACAATCACAAGTGGGTCAAGCGACAGTTTGGTTCAATTCTTTAGAATATGACAATCACGCAAAACACTGTGAAGAAGAACCACTACTACTTGCATGAAGTTTTTGACCGCACTTCGGTTGTATTATCTCACCTCTACGGTCATGAAGATCTTAAGCAGATGGGCTTCCAACAGTACTTTGACTGGTCTCAGCCACCTTCGAAGAAATTCAAGAATGTCAAAGTTCCTCACTTGGTGGCCAGTTCATATTCTTCATCGCGCGAGAGGGATGAAGCCGAAGACTTGAACGACACTACGGCATGCCCTACATCAACGGACGACCCCAACAACACTGGCACGCCTCCATCGACATCGTGATGATATTCTTCAGGGGCATTATTCCTCATTTTTCACCCCTTTTGGTCATTCGATGACAAAGGGGGAGAAATTTGAGTTAGTCTTCAAGCGGGTCTCTATATATTGGCATTTTTTGCTAAGTTACAAGTCTCGTTCTTCTGAAGTATTTGTTGGATCGAGTTGTAAACTTATGTCCAATGGTGGGCTGATACTTTTGCTCTATTTTTCTGCATGCTATTTCCTCATATATGTTAATGCACGCATGTTGAATTACATCAGTCACCATATTTCATCATGCATTTCAAATTCTTCATATCATATGTTAAATGCATGTATAAATTACAAGATATAGGGGGAGATCTCCATGATTCCACTCTACAATGTGCATTTGCTATTCAAAGCAAATTCCTCAATATCAATATTTACACTTCATATGTTTATCCCCGTTGAAAACTTAACCTATGTTGTCATCAATCACCAAAAAAGGGGAGATTGTAAGTGCATCTAGTGCCCCTTAGTGATTTTGGTGTATTGAAGACTTATAGGTTAATGGACTAATGCGTTTGTGAGTGTACACAGGTCTATAAGTCTATAAGGAGTTTGGCATTTAAAGAGAAAGTCGACCCCTAAAAATGAATGTCTTCAACTAAATACTTTGGCCTTCTGAAGACTTTCAAAGTGAAGAAATTGGTGTGACCCTGAAGACTTGATATTCATGCGAGGATTATGAAGCGTGAAGACTTTTGTTTTCGTAGTTTCTTTTTCTCATTCTTGAGTCATAGGAAACACCGTACTATTAAAGGGGGTCGAGGTAAAACTAAGGAAAAGTTTCCAAGTGATGCTCATCTCAAAATCCTACACCTACCCAATCATTTCGAGTGAAGCCATTGAAAATCTCATACAGTTCAGTCAATTTCTTCAGTGACAGAGACGAACATCTTCTGGTCTCAGAGGAATTTGTTCTGGCTGAGGAGTTAGGAATTCGCCAGTGTGGATTGCTTACAAGTGAGGAACATGATAGCCCTGAGGAATTTGATACTCAAATTTCCGACCGTTGCTGTGCTATGCCCCAGCTGTCCCAAAATATCTACCCACCTAACGGTCATACCATTGAAGGGAATTTATGTCTTATCATGTCGGGATGCTCCCTAGGCTATAAATAGCCTCCCCCTACAACCACTAGTTGGTTGGCTACTCTGAGAGAAACTGACACTTGTCAATTGAGAGCATCCCATCCTCCGAGGACTTTGAGCAAAAATCATCAAGTGAGGAAAACCCAATCCCAAACACCTACAAACCCAAAGTGATTGAGCATCACTAAAGTGATTGTTCCTGTGTGGAACCGATGCTTCTTACCTTTGAAGACTGTGCATCCTCCAGACGGTTAGGCATCATGGTCTAGAGCATCCAAGAGAAATTGTGGATCGCCGAGTGACCGAGTCTGTGAAGGTTTGGAAGTCACCTGAAGACTTACCACGAGTGATTGGGCGAGGTCTGTGTGACCTTAGCTCAAGGAGAATACGGTGAGGACTGTGTGTCCTCAGGTTTAAATACATAACCTCTCCAACCAGACATACGACTGTCACAATACTTGGAACTGGTCTACCAAATCACTGTCTTCACCAAGCTGCTGGCTCAATTTCCTCAACCCTTTCATTTCCTCATCTATGTGTAGAAGTACTTGATTGTTACTGTTTGAAGACTTTGACTGAAGACTTTCTCAATTTCCTCAATCCTAATACTTTAGTCACTTTGTCTTCAGCCTGCTTATCTTGTGTTTACGCTACTTGTACTTTGTTCTTGTTTTCATTTCATCATGATGACTATGCTACTACTCTGTTATGCTTGCATTTGAGTAGTTATTCCGTTGCTAAGTAGTTCGTTTCTTAGGAGTTTCCTCACCCTAAAATTCCTCAGTGACGAATTTGTAAAAATTGCCTATTCACCCCCTCTAGTCGATATAACACACTTTCACTACACTAGTTGGATCACATAACAATCCCTCAACGTGGGATGAAGGATCACTCAAAAGTTCTTATCTAGTGGAGGACATAAGAAGAAATCATTTTTAGGGCATGAAACCACCTCAAAGGTATTCTTTCTGATCGATCTATCCAAGAGTTCGTATTAAAATAACACCAAATATTTTCAGATTCATAATACTCAATCCAACACAAAGAACCTCAAAGAGTGCCCCAAGATTTCTACCAGAGAAACAAAAGACGAGAACGTGCATCAACCCCTACGCATAGATTGCCCCAATGTCACCGCGGGAATCCGCGAGTTGAATGCCAAAACACATATCAAGTGAATCAATATGATACCCCATTGTCACCATGAGTATTCATATGCAAGACATATATCAAGTGCTCTCAAATCCATAAAAGTGTTCAGTCCGATAACAACGAATTCTCGAAGGGAAAAACTCAATTCATCACAACAAGACAGAGAGGGGAAAACACCATATGATCCGACTATATTAACAAAGCCCACGATACATCAAGATCGTGACATCTCAAGAACACGAGAGAGAGAGAGAGAGAGAGAGAGAGCGAGAGCGAGAGAGAGAGATTAAACACATAGCTACTGGTGCATACCCTCAACCCCGAGGGTGGACTACTCCCTACTCATCATGATGGCCGCCGGGATGATGAATTGGCCACCGGTGATGATACCCCCTCTGGTAGGGTGCTAGAACGGGGTCTAGATTGGTTTTCGGTGGCTACAGAGCCTTGCGGTGGTGAAACTTCTGATCTAGGTTAACCCGAGGGTTTTGGAATATCTAGGAATTTATCGGGCGAAGAGGGGGTGCGGGAGGCCACCGAGGTGGGCACAACTCACCTGGGCGTGCCTGGGCCCCCAGGCGCACCCTGGTGGGTTGTGCCCCCCTCGGGGCACCCCCAGGTGCTTCTCTGGCCCACCAGATGTCTTCTGGTCCATAAAAAACCCACAATAAGTTTCGCGGTGTTTGGACTCCGTTTGATATTGATTTCCCGTGATGTAAAAAAACAAGAAATAAACAACAACTGGCACTGGGCACTGGGTCAATAGGTTAGTCCCAAAAATGATATAAAGTTGCTATAAAATGATTGTAAAACATCCAAGAATTATAATATAACAGCATGAATACTTCATAAATTATAGATATGTTGGAGACATATCAAGTACTAATGCATTGATATTTTGACAAATGCCCCTGGTTTTCTGCTAAACACATGGTGCGTTCTGTTAAATTGCAACACCTCTAGTTTTGCAAGTGCCAACAGCGTATAACCCTTAATAATTAATCATATGAGCACTTTCACAACTCATGGCATATCAAATTGACAAAAATGAATCTCACCAATCCCAACATCTCCCACGCATATGGAGAATTACTCACACATGGGAGGGGAATAACCAATAAACAAAGATATTAAATGGAGAGAAATCATGTTGATAGTATCACAAAAGATCCAAAATAATTTGAATGATCGACCAGCTCTCAATATCTAAAGAAATACAAACAGAGTTTCAACCTCAGCCTTACAAATTGGTACTACTCTCTCAATGGTGATGTTTCCGATGAATGAAATGGGGGTGAAGGTCGGAGAGGAATGGAATGAATCTAAGTGAAGATCTTCTCTCCTGGATTTCTTATTCGGATGTGGAGTTCTCAGGGGCGTTTGAATGGCACCTAGGCTAGCCACGCCAAATCGCGGGCAAGCCAAAAAATTGGCGATGAAATTCGCTATTGTCGGATTTTGGGTTCCGGCAAAACCCTTGAGGTTCGAACACTGGGTGCGCACGAAGATCTCTCCCCCTCTCTAGCTCACACTCTCAACAATCTCACAGCCTAGCTCGACGGACCAAGAACACGAGGCACAAGATTTATACTAGTTCGGGTCACCGTTGTGGTGTAATACCATACTCCAGTGTGGTGTGGTGGATTGCCTCTTGGGCTGATGATGAACAGTTATAAGGGAAGAACAGCCTCCTGAGGAGAGGTGTTCTTGTGCGAGGTGAACTTGTGTGGTTTGGGATGATCTCCTCATTTGGTGGTGGCTAGTCCTATTTATAGAGGCCATGGTCCTCTTCCCAAATATTGAGCGGGAAGGGATCCCACAAATGGCCAAATTCGAAGGGAGACAACTAGTACAAGTTATCCTGACAAAAGTGGTCTTCGCCTGCCAAAGACTCTGGTGGTGACGCCGCCTTGGGCTCCATGGTGAAAGTGTGTTATATCAACTAGAGGGGGCGGTGAATAGGCGATTTTTATGAATTCTTCACTGAGGAATTTCAGGGTGAGGAAATTCCTGAGTGAAGAAATACTTGTAGCGAAATAAGTACTCAGGAGTAAACATAACAGAGCATGAGCATGGTCTTCATGAAGAAATGAAAACATGCACAGAGTATAGAAACGTAAACATAGGATAACACAAGAAGACTGAAGAAATTGAACTGAGGAAATAGAGGAAGTCTTCAATCAAAGTCTTCAAACAGATATGAACAAGCACACAACACAGAAATGAGGAAATGAATGGGTTGAGGAAATGGAACCAGGTAGCTTGGTGAAGACGGTGATTTGGTAAACCAGTTCCAACTGCTACGACAATTGTACATCTGGTTAGGGCAGCTAGGTATTTAAACCTGAGGACACACAGTCCCGGACACCCAGTCCTGAACACGCAGCTCAGGACACTCAGTCCTCACCGTATTCCCCTTGAGCTAAGGTCACACAGACCTCGCCCAATCACTCGTGGTAAGTCTTCAGGTGACTTCCAAACCTTCACAAACTTGGTCACTCGGTGATCCACAATTTCCTCTTGGATGCTCTCGACCATGACGCCTAACCGTCTGGAAGATGCACAGTCTTCAAAGGTAACAAGCGTCGAATCCATGCAGGGTCAATCTCTTCAGTGATGCTCAATCACTTGGGGTTTGTAGGTGTTTAGGTTTGGGTTTTCCTCACTTGATGATTTTCACTCAAAGTCCTCGGAGGACATGATGCTGTCAAATGACAAGTGTCAGTTTCTCTCGGAGCAGCCAACCAGCTAGTGGTTGTAGGGGGAGGCTATTTATAGCCTAGGGAGCAGCCCGACATGATAAGACATAAATGCCCTTCAATTTTATGACCGTTAGGTGGGTAGATATTTTGGGATAGCTGGTGCATAGCACAGCAACAGTCAGAATTTTGAGTATCAAATTCCTCAGGGCTATCATGTTCCTCACTGTGTAGGTAATCCGCACTAGCGAATTCCTAACTCCTCAGTCAGAACAAATTCCTCAGAGACGAGAAGAACTTCGTCTCTGTCACTGAAGAAATTGACTGAGCTGTATGAGATTTCCAATGGCTTCACTCGAAGGGATTGGTAAGTGTAGGATTTGAGTTGAGCATCACTTGGAAATATTTCCTTAGTATTTCCTCGACCCCTTTAATAGTACGGTGTTTCCTATGACTCAAGAAAGAGAAAAAGAAACCATGAAAACAAAAGTCTTAATGCTTCATGTTCCTCGAATGAGTACCAAGTCTTCAGGATCACACCAATTTCTTCACTTACAAAGTCTTCAGAAATCCAAAGGCTTCAGTCGAAGAACTTCATTTTTAGGGGTCGACTTTCTCTGTAAATATCAAACTCCTCATATACTTATAGACCTATGTACACTCGCAAACGCACCAGTCCCTTAACCTATAAGTCTTCAATACACCAAAATCACTAAGGGTCACTAGATGCACTTACAATCTCCCCCTTTTTGGTGATTGATGACAATATAGGTTAAGTTTTCAATGGGGATAAACATATGAAGTGTAAATACTGATATTGAGGAATTTGATTGCAAGATATAGAAGAACTCTCCCTGAAGATGTGCATAGTGAGGATTTTGCTTTAGAAGCAGTGCACACTTGAAGAGTAGAATCATGGAGATCTCCCCCTATATCTTGTAATTCATACATGCATTTAACATATATATGAAGAATTTGAAATGCATGATGAAATATGGTGACTGATGTAATTCAGCATGCGTGCATTAACATTAATGAGAAATAAGCATGCAGAAGAAATCAGCACAAGTATTAGACCACCATAGAGTTTAAGTTTACAACTCGATCCAGCAAAGTCTTCAAAAGAACGAGAGTTGTAACTTAGAAAAAACACCCATATAGGTAGACCCGCTTGAAGACTAACTCAAATTTCTCCCCCTTTGTCATCGAATGACCAAAAGGATCGAAAATGAGGACTAATGCCCCTGAAGAATATCAAGTTGATGGAGGAGCGCCAACGTTGTTGGGGCCGTTTGTCGTTGTAGGGCCTGTCGCAGTGTCATCCAAGTCTTCATACTCGTCGGTGTCGCGGGATGAAGAATATGAGCTGGCCACCAAGGAAGGAACTTTGACCTTCTTGAATTTCTTAGGTGGAGGTGTAGACCAGTCAAAGTTCTCCTTGAGACCCATTTGCTTCAGATCTTCTTCACCATACAGATGTGATAAGACAGCCCAGGTGCGACCGAAAACTTCATGGAGGTAGTAATGGTTTTTCTTCACTACATTATGTGTGGCAGTCATGTTGTGAAGAAGAGAACCAAACTGACGCTTAACCCATTTATGGTTGCGATCCACCTTCTGGTGAAGACTAAGAAGCAGTTCACGATCAGTCATCACCCTGGGAGCTGTGGCTTGAGGATTTGACTTGGATGCATTTGCAGCAGAGTCATGAGTGTCAGAGTCATCATTGGTGGAATAAGATGCAGCTTTGCGAAACTGACCATCCAATGGACGAATGCCTTCATCAATGACAACATGCGCCTTCCCCTTTTCATCAGTTGAGGTATAAGTCTGCTTGAGGACTTTAATCGGGGGCATGTAGCCGAGGTGATTCTGAAATCAGCCTTGTAGTTGAGTGAAGACCTTGTTCTGAGGAATCTCATAATCCAAGGAGCATAAGGCTTCAACTCAAACGGAGAGAGTGCAACATTTGCCAGAGTCCTCATGAAGAAATCATAGTAATTGACAGGAATGCTATGAATGATGTTGAATAGCAGATTCTTCATGATGCTAACTATTTCCTCCTCAGATGAGTCGTGGTCTTTGATAGGACTCATTGCCCTCGTCAGAATGTGATAGACTGTTCTAGGCACATAGAGTAAGTCCTTCACAAGGAATTTGGTCCTTGGGGCTTGGCCGGGCTTCAGAGGCTTCATTAGAACTTGCATGTAATGAGCAGTGAGTTCAGGTTCTTCGTACAGGCAGCGAGCTCCTTCACTGGGTGGACTGAGGGGCAGGGTGTGAAGTAATTCAGAGGCTGGTGCCTTATAATGAGTGTTATCGGTCATCCAGTCCAAGACCCAGGTGTTGATATCTTCAGGATCACCTGTGATGTGCAGTGTCGCATAGAACTGAAGAATAAGCTCTTCGTTCCAATCAACAATGTCAGAGCAAATTGAGGAGGCCTACGTCATGAAGCACACCGAGGACAGGAGAGAAATAAGGCAACGATTCCATGTCCACGTGAGGAACATGCTCATGGTAGAAGATTTTGTCCTTGTTGAAAAGCAGTGAAGAATAGAAGTTAGCCTGGCTGGCAGTCCAGAAACGCTTCCTCCTTAGACAAGCAGAGTCATAAGGATTTTAGTTAGTGAAGAATACATGCTCGCCAAAGAAGTCATCAACATTGGATTTTTGCTTCTTCGAGAAGGGATCCTTTGGCTTGGGGTGAGGAGTGTTAGTCAATTACGTCACAACCTCAGGGATCTCGATCTCGGGTTCCGCAGGCTGAGGAATTTCAGGTTTTTCTTCAGTGGCAGCCTGGGACTTCAATTCTTCATTTACATTTTCTTCAACACTAGTGGCTGGAATCTCTTCATGGATAGATGGTGTGGCACTAGGTTCTTCAGATCCCAGTTATACTTCAGTAGGGACAGGGGACTGAGGAATTTGTTGTAGTGGTGTGAATAGAGGAGAATTGGGATGGTGACTTTCCCAAAAGTCATCGTTCAATACTAGAGTGGTGCATCCAATGTCCACATCTTCTTCTTCATTCATTTCTTCAATGCCGGCCTCTTCAACAGTGAATTGAGGCATGGGCGATGAGATTATTGGGGTTGAAGGGATTTCATCCACTTCAATTTCTTCATCGAACTGCTCTGATGAAGCAGTAGAAGGAATGTCATCATCTGATCCGCTTGGGATCATGTATTCTTCATCAAACGGAACAAGGTCCTTTGATGGCATGGATGAGACAGGAACAACATCAATTGGATTGTCATAGGAACTTGTCAGTGGCTTCGTTTTCTTCGGAGCTGAAGAATCTGATGCAGTTGATGCCTTCCTTTTCTTCACAGCTGCATGCTCTGCAGCCTTGGTCTTCTTCACATCTGAAGCAGATGGAAGGATAGGAGTTCATGTAGGCGCAGGAGGAGCAGAGGAATTTGGTCCAAGATCTTCAGGCACAACTGATGCAGTTGCCCTGACTTCTTCATTTTCTTTAGGCACAACACTAGTGGTTGCCCTAGCAATCTCTTCAACGGCTGGAATGCAGTCATCAACCCTGGAATTAGCATTTTCTTCAGCAGCCTGAGTGTCATCAGTGGTACTGGCATTTTCTTTAGTAGACTGAGCAGATGCTGCAGCCTGAGGAATTTCTTGTTGCGATTGTGCTGCAATAGTGGAGGTGAAGTTGTCAGCAAGTCTCACAAAACAAACCTTGGCTCCCAGCCAATCAGCGCGGTATGCGTCAAATTCATCACTGAGTTTCTTGATCTCAGATTAAGTAGTGACAAGTTCTTCAGTTGTCATAGAGACAACGTTTTTCTTCAGGAAGTGCTCCTTTTTGTACTGCGCTTTCTTGATCTGCCTGGCCTTTTCAAATTTCCATTTCTCTTCCTGAATGAAGTGAGTCAACATATGCCTTTGGCCAGGAGTCAACTTGAAATCAGGCATGGGAGTGTTGGGGTCCTTGTGCTAGAGATCAATGTAATCAAGGATCAACTTTGGATCCAAAAGCAGAGGCACACTTGTGCCTTTGGCTCTAGCGGCCCTGACTTGCCTTTCCCTGATGATTTCAGCAAGTTCTTCATCATCAGCTTCATCTTCATCAGACGACACTTGAAAAGCGACCTACTTCTTTTGAGGACTTGGTCGAGAGCCTTGTCCAGTAGTTGCCTTGGTCTTCAGCAGAGTGGGGCCAGTTGAAGAATGCAGTGGAGCTGAAGAACTTGCGGAGCGCCTGAGGCAATAAAGATTCCTGTTGTCCTTTGGCACGAGGCAAGATGCGCAGGTGCGGAGGACTTTGACGGAGGATCTGAGGACTATGGAGGAGCTGGTGTGGGTTGAGGAATTGGCCGTGAGGGCTTTGAAGAAACTGGCCATGAGGGCATTGCTGAGGAACTTGGCCGTGAGGGCATTTGGGTAGAAGCACTTGGCTTATGAGCCGGCTTCTTTGGCATTGCCTTCTTGGGCTTACTTGCAGAGGCCTCAGCAGTGGCAGCAGCAGCAACAGAGTCTTCATTGAATTTCCTCACTGCTTCCTTAGCTACTCTGGCAAGCTTGGCCTGGCGCTTGGCTCATTCATCAGGATAATCCTCACCACGCTTGAGGCTAGTGGGATCAGCTACTTGGCCAGGTGCCAAAGGAGTTCTTGGGCATGGAGGATGAAGAGTGAATTTCTTCATATACTTGGGAGTGACATATCTGTATTCCCTCCATTCCCGTGCCCATCTCCTCTTTATCCTTTGGATGCGCACTTTGCGCTCATTCTTAGTTTCCTTCCCATGGGTGGCCTCATCAGGAGTGCAATGATCCTTGTGTATGTCCTCAGGGATTTCAAACGTAGTGTTGACTTCTAGCTTCTTTACTACCTTTTGAGGTTTCTTGCCATCTACCATTTTCTTCAGCTGAGGGTTTTTAACAATTGAGTTCTCTAAAGAGGTATGCAACTTTTCTTCGAGGAATGCTGCAAATGAGTTAAGTTGATGAGAACCTAATGATTCAGCAGCGGACATGTGTACCTATGAACAGAGTATAGGTGCGAAGAAGTTGGAGAGGTCATATGCGTTCTCAGAAGTTTTTGCAAAAAGAACAAGTTTGAGGAATTTGACCAGATGAGTCTTGAAGAATTTCACTAAGCGTTCTTTGAATTAGGTTCCAGAGTTGTACAGATTTGAAAATCCACACAATTGAGGAATCTTGAAGAAAAATGTTGCTTAGAGAAACAGATCAAGAACAAATGATATGTGAGGTGTTTAGTGTGTGA
Organism: Triticum dicoccoides; assembly: GCF_002162155.2. Taxonomy (NCBI): domain Eukaryota; kingdom Viridiplantae; phylum Streptophyta; class Magnoliopsida; order Poales; family Poaceae; genus Triticum; species Triticum dicoccoides. Next base: position 106,704,677 of record NC_041380.1, on the reverse strand, counting down.
AAAGTTGAGGAATAAACACCTTTTGAAGATTTAAAGAAAACATCAGAATCAACAAGGGTAGTAAAAGTAACTTTTAATTACCCTTGACGAAGAACACGACGAACTAGGAAGTGTAGATTTGAAGCTCGTCGGTTCAGATCTTCCAGGACCTAACTTGGCTGAGGAAGATAGCTACGGCGGTGGCAGAGTGAAGAAATCCGCGTCCGGCGTGAGTACAGCGGCGACGAGGTCGAGGCAGTGAAGCTCTTCCTCACCGGCGACGATGGAAGTAGCGGCGGCGCTAGGGTTGGGGAGCTCGAGCGAGGGAGTGAGGTCGAGCAGAGTAAAAGTGAAGTGAGGAAGGGAGAGGGGTATTTATAGCCGAAGTGAAAAACCGCTCGCCCGAGGAAATAGGATGAACGTGCCCTTGACCTTTCTCATTCGCTTGACATGTGTCACCCACGTATAGAGAGGTGGCGATCATGCGAGATCGTGGGTGAATAGATAAACATCGCATAGAATGTGGAACGGTTTGAGCGGCAAAGCCAAAAATTTAGATAAGATAGGTTTTAAAGTTCCGTTCACAATTTATTCAGCTGACAAGGACACAATGAAGATTTTGAATGAGATTCAAATAGAACGCACATGAAGAATTTGTGAATAGACTGGGTTGAGTTTAGCATAGAGGGGGAAGGGTCCGATCACATTCACTTAGCAGAACAAGCATTTGAAGAAATAGCAATAAGTGAATGCTCTAGAGGACATAAACTCTCTCTCTCTCTCTCTCACACACACACACACACATATATATATATAGCCAATGAAGAAAAACGACAGAAAGAGTGAAGGCAATGCAAGTTGGAAAACAACTGAGGAATTTCAATGAACTGAGGAAAAACTCAATTGAATATTTTCAACATTTGGTGGTGGCGTGACCCACCGTATAAGGATGATGATTTCAGACACCGCGTACAATTGTCGTAGGGTTCTGAGAATCAAATTCTTCATTAATTTCTTCACACTTAGAGTGTTATCCTTCATTGATTGAAGAAAAATGTTTCTTCATGTGTTGCACATCTAAGTCATCAATTTTGCATAAGTGTTAGGATGAGTGTCCTTTTCAAAGAACATTCGAAGATTCTAGGATATTTAGCTCACACCGCAACTTGCTAAATCTCTTCTCATCCAAGGGCTTAGTGAAGATATCGGCTAGCTGTTCTTCAGTCTTCACATGCTCAATAGAGATGTTGCCCTTCAACACATGATTCACGAAGAAAATGATGATGAATCTGAATGTTCTTTGTCTTCGAGTGCTGAACTGGGTTATGAGCAATCTTGATGGCACCCTCATTGTCACAGTAGAGTGGCACATTCTTCACGTTGACGCCGTAGTCCTTGAGTGTTTGCTTCATCTATAGTAGTTGAGCACAGCAAGAACCACCAGCAATGTGCTCAGCTTCAGCAGTAGATAGTGATATGTAGTTCTGTTTCTTCGAGGACCAACAAACCAAATATCGTCTGAGGAAATGGCATGTGCCAGATGTTTACTTGCGGTCCACACGATCACCAACATAGTCAGAGTCTAAATATCTAATGAGATCAAAAGCCGAGCCCTTGGGGTACCATAATCCAAGTGTTGGTGTGTGAGCTAGATATCGAATAATATGCTTCACAACCTTATGGTGTGATTCCTTCAGTGTAGCTTGAAATCGGGCACACATGCAAACACTAAGCATAATATCTGGCCTAGATGCACATAAGTACAATAAAGAACCAATCATGGAGCGGTATACCTTTTGATCGAAGTCAATACCATTTTCATCAGTGCATAGATGACCATTTGTGGGCATAGGGATTTTGATTCCTTTGCAATCTTGCATGCCGAATTTCCTCAGTACATCCTTGAGGTATTTCTCCTGAGATATGAATATGCCATTGCGCTGTTGATGAATCTGAAGACCTAAGAAGAATTTCAGTTCTCCCATCATAGACATTTGATATTCTTCACTCATCATATAGGCAAATTCATCACTGTAATGTTGGTCAGTACAGCCGAAAATGATATCATCAACATAAATTTGACACAAACAATTCACTATCATAAGATTTAGTGAAAAGAGTTGGGTCAAGTGAACTGGGTTTGAAGCCTTTCTGTCGGATTTCGGGTTCCGGCAGACCCTTGAGGTTCGAACACTGGGGTGCGTGCGGAGATTTCGCTTCCTACCTAACTGCACCCCTCCGCCTTGCTAAGGTCTAAACTATGGAAAGAACAACACAAGAGACACAGGGTTTATACTGGTTCGGGCCACCATTGTGGTGTAACACCCTACTCCAGTGTGTGGTGTGGTGGATTGCCTCTTGGGCTGGTGATGATGAACAATACAAGGAAGAACAGCCTCGCGAGGGTCTGTTCTTGGCTGGGGCGATGAACTGCTGGGAGGAGTTCAGCCACCTTTCTCTCTCTCTCTCTCTCTCTCTCTCTCTGATCGAAACCCCTCTCTAAAGAACCTACTCTCTAGAACCCCCACCCACTTTGCTCTGTGGGTGGCTGGTCCTATTTATAGAGGCCCTGGTCCTCTTCCCAAATATCGAGCGGGAAGGGAGCCAACAATGGCGGGCTAATTTGAAGGGGGACAGCTAGTACTAGCTACCCTGACAAAAGTAGTCTTCGCTGCGCAAAGCTCTGGTGGTGACGCCGTCTTGGGCTCCACGATGACCTCCATCTTGCAGTCCTTCTGGTCTTGGTCTTGTTGCACCGAAATAGCAACCTTTGCCTGATGCCTCGGTACTCCGCGGCTGCGCTTGCCCCCTTTGCACCAAAGAGGAAAGAAGGACACTGCGCGGGCTGGCACCCGCCTGGCGCCCTTGGTCGTCATGGCTTGCGTCACGGGCACCTCGTGAGGTACCCCGCCTTGATCTCTCCGCCTCCTCGCGAGCCAGCCTGATGAGGCCGTGCCTGAGGAAGCTCCGCGTCGTCCGCCCCACGAGGCTTGGCCCCTCGCGAGGGTCTTGGGTTTGTGTTGGTGAAGATGGGCCGTGCTGGGCCCCCCTTTGAGCCATGCCGCAGGCCGCAGGCAGGCAAGTCTGGGGACCCCCGTTCCCAGAAGGCCGACAGTAGCCCCCGGGCCCATGGCGCGCCCGGACTTGACCGTGAAGGGAGGCGGAAGGGCAAGAGCGAAGCACCGTGGGCCCTAACAGCCTGCGGCCTTGGGCGCCGCGTGGCGGTTGATTGGACGTGGGCGCCTTAGCAACCGTGCGAGTTGATAGAGGAGCGGCATCCACCTAGGCTTTACTTCCTGCTTTCCCCGGTTGCTGCTCAGATCCCCTTTCTTGCGCCTCTCCTTCCTTCCTCCAAAATTTCCAGATCTACTCCGTCCGTGTGACCCAGGAACCCATGGCGCCTCGTCAGCCCCTGGCCGTAGCTTGGTACTCGTCTGCCCTGGACCCGCCAAACGTGTCGGTGGCGAGCCTCACCCGGTTGCGCCGGATGGCGGCGGCGCGGGGCATCAACGGGGCGAAGGTGTTCAAAGCTGGTTGTGCCACCCCTGAGGGTCAAGGGAGCACTTTCTATCCGCTCTTCGTAAGTGCCATTGCTGCTGGCCTGGTGCCTCCCTTCTCCGAGTTCTTCTTCTCTGTCCTCCGCCACTATAAGCTACAATCCCTGCATCTCCACCCCAACTCCGTCCTTCTCCTGGCAATCTTCGCCTATTACTGCGAGGCTCACGTAGGGGTGCAGCCCTCAGTGGCCTTGCTGCGCCACTACTTCTACCTCCGAACCTCTCGCGGTTCTGCTTCCGCGTGCGTGAGCTTCATCGCGTATGGTGGCACCATTGCCATTTCGAACCCCGGGAAAAGGATTGAGAGCTTCAGGAGCAAGTGGGTCTTGGTGGATGCTGGGCGCATCCACCCTCGGCTGATCTTGCCCACAGAGCAGCCCACGAGCTCAAGCGATTGGGGTCGAGCGGAGCTCGCGGACCCCCGCGCAAAACTGGTGTTGGAGAAGATGGACGCGGATCTGAGGCCGGCCGACATGGCGGCGGCAAAGCTGACCGGCACGTCGCTGCTGAGGGAATTCCTGGAGCACCAGCTGGCTCCGCTTCGGCAGTACTCACTTCCAATGTGGAGGCCCCGTCCGAGCCCCGCGGCCTTGGCCGACGGAGACCTGGCTGCGGTTCTCCAATCTCTGGTCGGGGGCAATGTGGCGAGGTTGGTGGGCGCTCCTACGCCCTTGTTCCTCCGCGACGACTGGGAGCAGGTAGTGGAGTCCATGCCCGTCTTCAACGGGGATGGGCCCGTGCCCATGGAAACTCCTGAGGAACCGGTGGACGTGCCCTCCGATGACTCCACCAAAGAGGAGGAAGGTGGGGAGTGGGAAAAAGGGCCTGACTCCGAGGCGACTGACGGGGAGTTGAGGGCTCCCCTCCCCCGGCGCAGGTCCCGCGTTCTCCGCCTCTCTCCGAGCGATGACGACGAGGATGACGACGAAGATGACGGCAAGGATAACGACGAGCAGGACGGCGGGAGCTCGCCCCCGATCCCAAAGAAGGACAGGACTGGGCTGATCCCCCGTGGGTCTGCCCCGACCCCGAGGTGGACCGTAGACACACCTTCCGCCTCCAAGTTTCCCGAGGTTGACCCTTCCAGCCGACTTTCAGGCTTCAAATTTGGCCGGAGGCCGCTTGAGCTCACTCGCGATGACTCGTAAGCATTCGATTCTTGTCTTTATTTCTTGCTCTGCTTCTGAGGCTTGACGTCCGCATCTCTTGGATAGGTTGGCGCCCGCAGCAAAGAAGCCGAAGGGAGCTCCCGAGGTTCCATCCGTGGCAGCACCTCTGCCCGTGAAGGAGGGTGACCGCGATGCACAGGCTTCTCCTGCCCGGTCGTCCTCGCGGGGCCTAGCTGAGCCGGCTGGGGCGAGCTCAGCCCCCACGGCCCAAGTGGCTCCCGAGGTGCTCTTGCCTGCCACCGCCACTACAGCTGTCGGGGCGTGGCAGACTCCGCCTCAGGATGCTGTGGCCGCGCTGCCGCCTTCTCCTCCTACTCCATCGGCTGTTGTCTCTCCGACTCCTTCTGCCGTTCTGGATCGTGCTATTGTTGAGCTGGACCGACTGCGGCAGGATCTTCTTGGCGCTGACCCCCGCTTGGTGGCCGGGCGCTTGGAGCTGGCTTCAGGATGGGTTCGCTCCGATGCTTCGATTCGGGCGGCGCTGGTCCAGGCCTCGACGGCTTGCGACAAGGAGAAGCAGGCCGTCCTTGAGGCGAAGGCTGCTTGTGACGCAACCCTGGGGAAGGTAGTCGACGTCCGTGGACGTTGCAAGGCGCTGGAGGACGAACTGCAAGGCTTGCGGGACCAGCTCGCAAACGAGGTCCGCCTTCGCCAAGAGCAGGAAGAAGGCGTGAAGGCTCGCGAGGCGGCCATCAAGGAGAGGGAGGTCATGCTCAGGAAACGCCATGACCGCCTAGGCGCGCTGGAGCAGGAGTTGGGGGCGAGGAAGGCCAAGCTGGACGACGAGGCCCTGGTTCTTGCCGAGGACCGCGTGGCCTTCACGGGGATGGAGGCGAAGGCTCGATCCTCGCTGAGGACGCTTTACGACAGCGGCTTGGAGAGCCCGCTGGCTGGCACCCAAGACGGCCCCACCAAGCTGCTTCCCTTCCTGGTTCGCGCTCTTGAAGATGTCGCCCTTGGCCTTGGCCCCACGGCCGAGGCCGAGGCGCGTGTCCTGTCTTCCGCAGCACTGACGCGGGTCCTCACCCACATCTATCTTTGCGATCCCGTCGTCGACCTCGACAGCCTGCTGGAGCCAGTAAGCGGCGAGCGTGCCGCTGCCGCTGCCAAGGCCGTGAAGGGTCGCGTGGAGGCTCTGCTGGGGAAGTTCCGGGCCTTCAGCACCAAGCTGGAGCAAAGCGCTGCCGACCCCACTGCTCCATGAGGCGAACTCACTACGCGCTGCTTCACCGCTGACAAGTGACTCCGCCGTGGCTCCTGTCCTTCCTTTAATTCCTGCACATGTATCATGCCTCGGGGAGGCGTTTAAACTTGTGTTTGGCATTGAGATAACAGTGTGTACTGTAATATTGCTTTTGAATTCCTTGAGATTTGCGCTTTTCCTTCCTACTTGCTTATGTTCTACGCCGGCAGAGCCCGGCCCCGCGCATGCCTCACCCAGCGTTGGTCCCGACCGGAAACCAGGACGGGGCCAAGGAGTGAGGGGCTACATGACAAGTTAGGCTCCTGAGTCGCGATGCTCAAGAGTCCCCCTTGGCGCACGAACATCAAGTAGGGAGGTGTGATGCGGGTGGATCTACCGTTCTACTTCTGCAGAGCCCGGCCGCGCGCATGCCTCACCCAGCGTTGGTCCTGACCGGAAACCAGGACGGGGCCACGGATTGAGGGGCTACGTGACCAGTTAGGCTCCTGAGTTGCGATGCTCAGGAGTCCCCCTTGACGCTCAAACGGCCTTCGTACCTTGGCTCCGCTCAGGGAGAGACGCGCGACGAACCAGGCCCGGGGGGACCTGGCTGGGCGGCGTGCGTCTGGGTGTGACCCAGGCGCAGCCCCCGTGCCCAGCCCCCTTGCGCGGCACTCCCGAGGGGAGGCGTTACGATGAGGCTAGACATTGAGCTCTGGGCTCCTTGAGGTTGATGCGGCCCGTGGGCCACCCTCAGTTGTTTATCACCAGCGCGGAGCATAGCGCTTCCGTATGTGTATGGGCATAGCCGCTCCTCGGCAGTGTCGTCAGCCAGCACGGAGCATGGTGCTTCCACTGGTACGTGGGAGGGGGCCCCCTTCCGGGAGGAGCCCCCGGGGCGTGTACAGCCCCGCCCTGACACATGGCTGGCACGGTAGGGCCTGGCGAGGTGTACCTGGGCACCTGTGAGCCAGCGCGGGACTCACGGGGCCCTACCTCTAGGCGGGTTGCGCCTGGCAGTGGGCCTTATCTTGTGATGTGTCCCTGCAAATTTGGTTAGATGTCGGCACTCCGCGTCCTCGGGTCCCGGCCCTCGAGCTGGTCTCAGCCGTCGCTGGTATGCCAGGTCGCGATGCCATGGACAAGGCCAGAGGGTGAGGGCTGGAGAGCTAGTAAGAGCCCTAAGTCGCAATGCTCAGGTACCCCCCATTAACGTGCAAGTGGTTGGCATGGAGAAGAAGAGGTGCCATGGACCGACATCAAATAATCAAGCATCGTGGGTCTAATGCATAACCGGAAATAAACACAAATGGGATGCATGCCGCTGGGCCTGGCCCGAGCGGCTTGGGGATCATGCAGCCCGAGGGGTGACCCCAACAAGGTAAGCTAACAACATGAAATAAAAAGGGATACACACTGCAGGGACGGACCCACGCGGCCTGGGAATAATGCAGCCCTGGGGGGGCGCTCCCAGCTAGAAATGAGACTCAAAAGATGTCACCTGATGACGTTGTGGACGAAGGAGCGTTGGTGTAGCAGACTCGGTGGGCTGCGGGAGCCGATCCTCACGAGCCCCCAGGCCCAGGGGCCTCGGGAAGCTCCGGAGGCGCTGGCGGCTCCTCGCGGACCATCCCCATCCCTGCCAGGGCTGCGGAACGCCAGGCCTCTCGTGCCTCTGTGATGCCCCTCATGAGGCGCTGGTACGCGGCAGCCGCGTTCGGCAAGCCGTAAGGCATGCGAACGTAGCTGTGGGGTGGGCCTCCGCAGCGCCCCACTCGCTAGGGCCAGAGGCGCTCCAGAGAGGCGACTCAGTTGAGCCCTGGTATGTCGATGCAGACGCATAGCCCACCATCCTCGCCTGGATGGGGAGCCACTGCGGGTAGGCAGCGGCCGCCTTTCATGACTATTTACTCCTGTAGCTCCTGAATGGCCTTGCTGACGAACTCCTGAGGGTCTGGATCTCCTTGCCTTACTCCTTCTTGAGGGAAACGTGCTTCGAAACACGCCTCCATGTGGTGCCCAAGCGCCTCCCTCGTGACCCTAGCTAGGTCGGTGGCCCTCCAGGGGAGAGCCCCCGAGCCCTGCCTGAGGAGGGCGCCGGGCGTGCTTTCCTATGCGATGGAAGGAGGTTCCCCCTAGGCAGGCACGGGCCCAGAGGGGCCTGCCTCCTGAGTGGTCGGGCCGGACGATGTCTTCTTCTTCTTAGGGGCGGTCTCAGGAGGCCTCCTGCTTCCGCGATCCGGGTCTTCCAATGACGCGGCCTGAAAGGCTCGTTCCAGGGAACACACCGCGTCCTTCTCTTCACAGGGCACCGTGATGACTCCGCCACTTCCTGGCATCTTGAGGATGTTGTAGCCGTGGTGAGTTACGGCCATGAACTTGGCTAGCGCTGGGTACCCAAGGATGGCGTTGTACGGCAGGCGAATGTGAGCGACGTCGAAGTCGATGAGCTCGGTGCGGTAGTTGTCGCATGCCCCGAAGGTGACAGGGAGGCGGACCCGCCCGATCGGGACCGTGGAGCCGTCGGTGATACTGGAGAAAGGCTTGGTTGGCTGAAGCTGGCTGTAGGGCACTTGGAGATTGTTGAATGTTTCCACGGACAGGACGTTGAGCCCTGCCCGCCATCGATGAGGGTCTTGGTGACCACCACGTTGCTGATGATTGGGGAACAAAGCATCAGGAGGACTCCGGCTGTAGCCGCACACTTGAGCTGATCTGCTGAGTTGAACGTGATGGTGCACGCCGACCACCTGAGAGAGCACGTGTCTTCGAGCCTGGGAAGGACTGCGTTCACTTCGTGGGCGAACTGCTTGAAGATGCGTTGAGAGGCTGGGGCTTGTGCTCCGCCCAGGATGCAGGCGATCGCGCGCGGCTCCTGGAAGCCCCCAGCCCCCTCGTCCTGGTGGCGGTCCTCGTTTCTCCTTGGCTGCGGCGGCAGTGGTGGGAGGCCTGCGTTGCCCTGCGGGCGATCCTCGCGAGGCTGATCCCTCTAGTCTCCCTCGCGAGGCGGGTCTTGCCAGCGATCCTCGCGAGGTTGATCGCGCCACCCTTGGCGCGGGCCACGGTCTTCCCAGCGTCCTGCGTTCCTTCCTCCTCCTCGATCGTAGCCCCGGTCATCGCGGTCAGGGCGACGGCCGATCCTTCCCTCTCGCACGGCTCGGAGCTCTTGACATTCGTTGGTGTTGTGGGTGTGGAGGTCGTGGTACACACAGTACCGGCTGCCCTTGGAAGGTTCGGGCTGATCTCTGCCCCGCTTGGTGTCTGGTTCTGCCACGAGCACGACAGCCCCCTTGCGTTTCACATCCTCGGCCTTGGGCTTCTTCTCTTCTGGGTCTACGACAGGCAGCTCGAGGAGGGAGAGACGCCCTTCCTCGACCTTGGCGCACTTGGTTGCCAGGTTGAACAGCTCCAAGGAAGTGCACAGGTCTTCATGCGTCGCCAGCTCCTCCTTCATCTTGACGTCACGCACGCCGTCGGAGAAGGCTGAGATGATTGCCTCCTCAGTCACCTTGGGAATCTTGAGGCGTGCGTTGTTGAAGCGCTGGATGTACTTCTGCAGGGTCTCCCCGGGCTGTTGCTTGATGCGGCACATGTCGCTCACGGCGGGTGGCCGGTCGCGAGTGCCTTGGAAGTTGGCGATGAAGCGGGTGCGCATCTCATCCCAGGAGGAGATTGTGCCTGGAGCCAGGTTCAGGAGCCAGGTGCGGGCCCCGTCCTTGAGCGCCATGGGGAACCAGTTCGCCATGACCTCTCGTCTCCGTTGGCAGCTTCGATGCCCAGCTCGTAGAGCTGGAGGAACTTCGCAGGGTCAGCCGTGTCGTCGTAGCGAGGAGGCAGGTCTGGTTTGAACTTGCCGGGCCATGCGATGCTGCGTAGCTTGGCGGTGAAGGCGCGACAACCTGCTATGGCCACGGGAGGCCTTGGGTGACGGGGAGCTTGGTCTTGCAAGTCCCCACACACTGCAGCTGGGAGCAGCGCGGGGTCTTGACGCACGGGAGCAGGAGCATGGTCGCGACGTGCTGGAGCAGGGAGCGCCCAGGCAACTTCTTGCGGGCGAGGGACTTCTTGACAGCTCTGCTCTTGCCGCGCTGGCACCTAACGGAGCGGGTTCCGCCCAGGGGCCATGCGCCTTGGAGCCATGGCGCCTTCCTGAGGAGGAGGCGGCCGGGGCGCCGCCGGAGCTTCATCGTCCGCGCGGGGCGGGGTGCGGTGCAGCGGAACGGACGGCGCAGGAGAGCCCCCTGCGGCACGGACGAGCTCGACGACGCGGTCGAGCCATTCTTCGTAGACGTCGTCAACGGGACGGTAGCGCAGGAGCTCGTTTGCCGCGATGAGTGCAGCCCGAGCCTCCATGGGCGCGCGGAGCGCGTGGGACGAAGAACCAGCTGGGGTGAGCGAGGGAGTTGCGGTGCGGCCGTCTTGCCGCACGGACGGATGCTGAGACGATACTTGCTGCTCATCCCCCGCCGGGCCGGTGGCGGCGTTGACGGCAGGTGACGGGGAACGGTGAGGACGCCCACCGACAGGGGCTGTCTGGGCGACGCGGGAAGCAAGAGCGGCCCGGCGCTCGGCGCGGGCCCGACGAGCGTCAGACATGGGCGTGATGGTCGGAGGAGAACGGGGTGGTGGAAGATGAATCCCGGTGCACCCCTACCTGGCGCGCCAAATGTCGGATTTCGGGTTCCGGCAGACCCTTGAGGTTCGAACACTAGGGTGCGCGTGGAGATTTCGCTTCCTACCTACCTGCACCCATCAGCCTTGCTAAGGTCTAAACTATGGAAAGAACAACACAAGAGACACAGGGTTTATACTGGTTCGGGCCACCGTTGTGGTGTAACACCCTACTCCAGTGTGTGGTGTGGTGGATTGCCTCTTGGGCTGGTGATGATGAACAATACAAGGAAGAACAGCCTCGCGAGGGTCTGTTCTTGGCTGGGGCGATGAACTGCTGGGAGGAGTTCAGCCACCTTTCTCTCTCTCTCTCTCTCTGATCGAAACCCCTCTCTAAAGAACCTACTCTCCAGAACCCCCACCCCCTTTGCTCTGTGGGTGGCTGGTCCTATTTATAGAGGCCCTGGTCCTCTTCCCAAATATCGAGCGGGAAGGGAGCCAACAATGGCGGGCTAATTTGAAGGGGGGCAGCTAGTACTAGCTACCCTGACCAAAGTAGTCTTCGCCTGCGCAAAACTCTGGTGGTGACGCCGTCTTGGGCTCCATCATGACCTCCGTCTTGTAGTCCTTCTGGTCTTGGTCTTGTTGCACAGAAATGGCAACCTTTGCCTGAGGCCTCGGTACTCCGCGGCTGCGCTTGCCCCCTTTGCACCAAAGAGGAAAGGAGGACACTGCGCGGGCTGGCACCCGCCTGGCGCCCTTGGTCGTCATGGCTTGCGTCACGGGCACCTCGTGAGGTACCCCGCCTTGATCTCTCCGCCTCCTCGTGAGCTAGCCTGATGAGGTCGTGCCTGAGCAAGCTCCGCGTCGTCCGCCCCGCGAGGCTTGGCCGCTCGCGAGGGTCTTGTGTTTGTGTTGGTGAAGATGGGCCGTGCTGGGCCTCTCTTTGATCCATGCCGCAGGCCGCAGGCAGGCAAGTCTGGGGACCCCCGTTCCCAGAACGCCGACACTTTCTTCATGAGGAATTCCTTCAAGGTATCATACCACGCCCGTGGGGCCTGCTTGAGGCCATAGACGGTCTTATTGAGTCTGAAGACTTTGTCAGGATGCTTTGGATCTTCAAAACCTGGGGGTTGAGAAACATATACTTATTCCTCAAGCTTATCATTGAGGAATGCACTTTTCACATCCATTTGATATAAGATGATATCATGATGGTTAGCATAAGCAAGTAATATGTGAATAGCTTCAAGTCTAGCAACAGGTGCAAAAGTTTCATCGAAATCAATTCCTTCAATCTATGTGTAGCCTTGAGCTACAAGCCATGCCTTATTCCTCACCACAAAGCCATTTTCATCTTGCTTGTTGCGGTAGATCCACTTTGTGCCGATGATATTGTGCTTGCGAGGATTTGGATGTTTGACCAGTTCCCAGACGTTGTTGAGCTCGAATTGATGTAATTCCTCTTGCATAGCTTGAATCCACTCAAGCTCTAGAAATGCTTCATCTACCTTAGTGGGCTCTGTGATAGAGACAAAAGCAAAGTGCCCACAAAAGTTAGATAAATGTGAAGCTCTTGAGCATGTGAGAGGACCTGGAATGTTGATGTCGCTGATGATTTTCTCAATTTGCACTTCATTTGCAACACGAGGATGAGCGGGTTGTCGTTGAGGAATTTGATCAGCATTTTCTTCAGCACCATTTTCCTCAGGTGCATCAGCATGATGTTCTTCATGTTCTGGAATGACTTCTTCAGCAGATTCTTCAGTAGGAATGACATCCTCAGTAGCCTTGAAATTAATAGATTCCTCAGGAGGTATTTCATCTGTCACAGGAGGTAGGTGCTCTCTTTGCGAGCCATTAGTCTCATCGAACCGCACATCTACAGTTTCAACAACTTTGTGATGACAGGTGTTGAAGACTCTGTAGTTGTGTGAGTCCTTACCATAACCGAGCATAAAACCTTCATGTGCTTCTGGTGCAAATTTAGAACTGTGATGAGGGTCTCTAATCCAACATTTAGCATCGAAGACTTTGAAATAACTCACATTGGGTTTCTTGTCAGTGAGAAGTTCATATGCAGTCTTCTTGAAGAATTTGTGAAGATATACCCTGTTGATGATGTGGCACGCAATATCAATTGCCTCAGGCCAAAAGCGAGGAGGCGTCTTGTACTCATCAAGCATAGTGCGTGCCATCTCAACAAGAGTCCTGTTCTTGCGCTCTACGACGCCATTTTGCTGAGGAGTATAAGGAGCAGATAACTCATGAGTGATACCAAGTTCATCAAGATAGTCATCAAGACCAGTGTTCTTGAACTCAGTTCCATTATCACTTCTATGTGCTTGATCTTCACACCAAAGTTGGTTGAAGCCCTCGATGAAAATCGTTTAAAGACTTCCTGCACTTCAGTTTTGTAAGTGATGATATGGACCCATGTATATCGAGAATAATTATCAACAATGACAAAGCCATATAAGGATGCAACATTAGTAAATGTGGCATAGTGAGTAGGGCCAAAGAGATCCATGTGAAGTAATTCAAATGGTCGAGTAGTAGTCATGATAGTCTTCGCTGGATGCTTGGCCTTGGTCATTTTTCCAGCTTCACAGGCTCCGCATAAGTGTTCCTTGAGGAATTTGACATTTTCAATGCCAATGACATGCTTCTTCTTCGCGAGCATGTGCAAATTCCTCATGCCAGCATGACCAAGTCGTCGATGCCATAGCCAGCCTTCTGAAGCTTTTGCAAGTAGACATGTATCAGGTTGTGGTCCTGTAGAGAAATCAACAATATACAAATTCCTCTCCTAAAGCCTTTGAAGACTTTGGAATTGTCAGCTTCCATGATCACAACACAATGATACTTGCCAAAGACAACAACCATATCAAGATCACAAAGCATTGAGACAGACATGAGGTTGAACCCTAAGGACTCGACAAGCATGACTTTGTCCATGTGTCGATCCTTTGAGATTGCAACCTTACCTAGACCCAATACCTTGCTTTTGCCTTTGTCGGCGTAGGTGATAGGTGATATGCTTCAGATGTGATGGAGATAAAGCAGTGTCCATCAATAAGCTCCTGTCACCAGTCATGTGATTTGTACATCCACTATCGAGGACCCACTCAGTGGCTTTGGATTGATCATCCTGCAGATGAATTAGTGCAGCTTACGAACTCATATACTTCATCAGTGAAGAATATGGTATTAATTTCATCAAATCAATTTCATCAAGCAATAAAACAGATAAAGCAGTATGAGGACGTGAGAAATGAAAATTCATTTCTTCATGATTAGCTTGCGTCCTTTCAAGCACGTTCAGGTCTCCAAAAAATTCTTCAGACAATTAAGTTCGTCTGGAGACCTGATCCTACATAAGAGATTAGTTTTTTTCTTCACCACCCACATCTGAAGGGGTGGCGAAGAGCTCATCATTCTGCGAGCTCCATAAGAGAAAGGTGGCATAGATGCCAGTCCACTTCGTTTCACATAAGAGGGGTTAGGGTAAGCATAAGAGTAAGCAGAGAAATTCTTTGAGGACTTATGAACATAATGATTTGAAGAATAATGCACATATCCATAATCCTTAGATCTTCCCTGCGAAACAGACAGGTTAGCACGATGATGTTCATATGAGGACTTTAATCCTTTTGAGGAATTTGATCCATGTGAGGAGTTTGGTCCGTATGAGGACTTTGATCCATATGAAGAATTCGTTCCATATGAAGAATTTGATCTGGGGTTCCTATTCTTCACAGGTGGTTTCATGATGACATTCACCTGCAGATTTTTAAGGCACCTTTTGGGAACCCAGATTTTCTTCATAGGAGGACCGTTCCTACAGTTAGTGCCAACATATCTAGCAAATACTTCACCATTCTGATTTTTGAACAATTTATAGTTGGAGTCAATTGATTCATTAGAAGAATATGAAGATTCACATGTAAAGCCAGATAAAGTAGATGGATCCACTGAAGGTCCCTTTGCAGCAACCCATGAGGTTTTGGGATACTGCTCAGGTTTCTAGTAGGTCCCATCAGCATTTAGTTTCCTCTCAAAGGCAATACCCTCTTTCCTAGGGTTCCTGTTGAGGATCTGCTTTTTAAGCACGTCACAAAGAGACTGATGCCCTTTGAGGCTTTTGTACATGCCTGTCATATACAATTCCTTCAGCCATGCATCATCAGTGATACTAGCAATGTCCTCAGATGAGGAATTAGTGATATCAGAGGCAGTTGAAGAATTTGTAGCAATGGAAGTATTTGAGCATTCAGGTGAAGAATTAGCAGTTTCACGTTCAATGCACTTCAAACATGGAGGAGCAAATTCATCGTGAGTAGCGCTGATCTGTTGAGCAAGTAATGAATCACGCTCCTTCTGAAGATCTTCATAACTCACTCTTGACTGCTCAAGATCTTGCTTTCTTTGAAGAAATTCATAAGAAAGCTTCTCATGATCAGATAGGAGAGTGTTATGATGACCTTGAAGATTGTCAAACTTGGACTGAAGTCTATGAAGATTTTCAGTCAAAATTTTAGTGCGATCCATTTCCTCGCCCAACATATCGTCGCTCTCATTTAGCATGTTTTGAACTTTTTCCAAAGCTCTTTGTTGTTTAGTGGCAAAGGAAGCAAGTTTGACATAACTGGGTCCAAATTCAGCACCAGATTCATCATCACTTGACTCAGATAAGTAGCAGTCAGTTACCTTGGCACCTTTTGCCATAAGGCATGGTGCAGAGGATGATGACTATGGATTGAAAGTCATAGCCTTGCGCGATTCCATGAATTCTTTGAACCAGGGATCATGGTGAGATCGATGACCTTCATAGACCTCAGAGAGTCGGTCCTAGATGAGTTTCACATGGCTGAGATGCATAACGTTCCTAAACTGATTTTGTGACAAGCTGGAGTAGATGATGTCCTTCGCTGTGAGGTTGAGAAGTGTGTATTTGCGAATATCATCAGCCTCCGCCATCTTGCATAGGCCAGTAAGACCAATCTCGGTGACGGTCCAGAGTTCGTTGTTCGTTGCCATGAGGCGCTTCTTCATCATGACCTTTCACCTGGGATAATCATGACCGTCAAAGATGGGGCAAGTCACAGTCTTCATTCCTGTGGTCGACATAACTAAAACTCCAGGCGGTTAAACCAAAATCACACAGAACAAGGGAGTACCTTGCTCTGATACCAATTGAAAGTGCGTTATATCGACAAGAGGGGGGGTGAATAGGCGATTTTTTTGAATTCTTCACCGAGGAATTTCAGCTTGAGGAAATTCCTGAGTGAAGAACTACTTGCAGCAGAATAAGTACTCAGAAGTAAACAT
The DNA here is from genome assembly GCF_002162155.2 of Triticum dicoccoides. Taxonomy (NCBI): domain Eukaryota; kingdom Viridiplantae; phylum Streptophyta; class Magnoliopsida; order Poales; family Poaceae; genus Triticum; species Triticum dicoccoides. The sequence continues at coordinate 106,688,847 of NC_041380.1, read as the reverse complement.
AACAGAGCATAAGCATGGTCTTCATGAAGAAATGAAAATAGGCACAGAGTACATAAAGCGTAAACACAAGATAACACAAACAGACTGAAGACATTGAACCGAGGAAATAGAGAAAGTCTTCAATCAAAGTCTTCAAACAGATATGAACAAGCACACAACATAGAAATGAGGAAATGAAAGGGTTGAGGAAATGGAACCAAGTAGCTTGGTGAAGACAGTGATTTGGTAGACCAGTTCCAACTGCTGTTACAGTTGTACGTCTGGTTAGGGCGGCTAGGTATTTAAACCTGAGGACACACAGTCCCGGACACCCAGTCCTGAACACACAGCTCAGGACACTCAGTCCTCACCATATTCCCCTTGAGCTAAGGTCGCACAGACCTCGCCCAATCACTCGTGGTAAGTCTTCAGGTGACTTCCAAACCTTCACAAACTCGATCACTCGACGATCCACAATTTCCTCTTGGATGCTCTAGACCATGATGCCTAACCATCTGGAAGATGCACAGTCATCAAAGGTAACAAGCGTCGGATCCAGCAGGATCAATATCTTTAGTGATGCTCAATCACTTGGGGTTTGTAGGTGTTTACGTTTGAGTTTTCCTCACTTGATGATTTTCACTCAAAGTCCTCGGAGGATGGGATGCTCTCAAATGACAAGTGTTAGTTTCTCTCGGAGCAGCCAACTAGCTAGTGGTTGTACGGGGCGGCTATTTATAGCCTAGTGTCAGTGTCAAAACCGGCGGATCACAGGTAGGGGGTCCCAAACTGTGCGTCTAGGCCGTATGGTAACAGGAGGCAAGGGACACGAAGTTTTACCCAGGTTCAGGCCCTCTCGATGGAGGTAAAACCCTACGTCCTGCTTGATTAATATTGATGATATGGGTAGTACAAGAGTAGATCTACCACGAGATCGAAGAGGCTAAACCCTAGAAGCTAGCCTATGGTATGATTGTTGATATGTACGTTGTCCTACGGACTAAAACCCTCCGGTTTATATAGACACCGGAGAGGGTTAGGGTTACACAAAGTCGGTTACAATGGTAGGAGATCTTCATATCCGTATCGCCAAGCTTGCCTTCCACGCCAAGGAAAGTCCCTTCCGGACACGGGGCAGAGTCTTCAATCTTGTATCTTCATAGTCCAGGAGTCCGGCTGAAGGTATAGTTCGGCTATCCGAACACCCCCTAATCCAGGACTCCCTCAGTAGCCCCTGAACCAGGCTTCAATGACGACGAGTCCGACACGCAGATTGTCTTTGTCATTGCAAGGCGGGTTCCTCCTCCAAGTACTTCATAGAAGATTTTGAACACAAAGATAGTGTCCGGCTTTGCAAAATAAGTTTCCTCATACTGCCATAGAGAGAATAATATTTACATAAATCTAATGTGCTGACGTATTCTGTAGCGTGACACACCACGGCCAAGCCTTTATCCGAGTCATTTCATTATCCCACCTCAGCGCGTCATGTGAGGCGGTTTCCTTGGCACGTCTTGTTAAAGCAAAGATCGTGTCCCCTTATCCCGGGATTCTCATCAATACGGGCGTGGGTAACCCAACCGCGCCATTGATTACGGTGCTTGGAGATAAGCGAGTTTTACCAGGCTGGTGGGGACATGTAGTTGCGTCCACCCATATAAGGGATAAGGATCCACCTTTTCACCTACGCCTTCTTCCTCCTTCGCCCACCCATTCTTGCGCACTCGAGCTCCAGCGCCCAAGTCCACACTCCCCACCTCAATCTTCTCCAGCCATGTCCGGAGTGGGAGGCAAGTGGATGGTCTCCTCCGTCACGGAGGGACACATCAAAAAGCTGAGGAAGGCCGGATACCTGTCTAACGACATCACGTACCGGCTTCCCGAAAAGGGGCAGCTCATCCCCACCCCTAGGCCCCATGAGAGGGTGGTGTTCCTCCCCCATTTCCTTCGCGGACTGGGCTTCCCTCTCCACCCATTTGTCCGGGGGCTCATGTTCTACTACGGCCTGGATTTCCACGATCTGGCCCCGAACTTCGTCCTCAACATCTCGGCGTTTATCGTCGTGTGCGAGGCCTTTCTCCGCATCCGCCCCTATTTCGGCCTATGGCTCAAGACTTTCAACGTCAAGCCGAAGGTGGTGCGCGGCAACCAGGCGGAGTGCGGAGGCACCATGGTGGGCAAGATGGCCAACATCCTATGGCTCGAGGGCTCCTTTGTGGAGACCCTGAAGGGGTGGCAATCGGGGTGGTTTTACATCACCGAGCCGCGCGACACCGAATGGGTCGCATCCCCTAAGTTTTGATCCAGACCCCCTACGCGGCTCACCTCCTGGAAGGAGACGGGCCTGTCGTGGGGTAAGAAGGGAGAGCTGACCGGACTCCAAACATGCGTCCAAACCCTGGTGGACAAGAAGCTCAAACTTGTCAACGTAGTCCAGGTTATGCTCATCCGCTTGATCCTCCCGTGTCAACAACGGGCTTTCAACCTGTGGGAGTTTGACCCGGCGCGGCACCAAACTCTGAGCAGGCTCTTCGACACGACATACGAAGATGCCTGGAAGGTGCTTTTCAAGGGCGCCGAGGCTCCCGCATCCGCTACCGAGGATCGCGGATTCAGTGCGCAGCGTCACGCTCTCGCGGTAAGCTATTTTTTTCCTTTTACAGGGTATTAGTTTTTCATAGTTTGACTCCATGCAGGATCTAAGCTCCCTTACCTTTGACAAGATTGGAAGGTGACATCCGGACAGATCAACTGTCCGGCTCCTTTTCCCGAAGGGACTAGCGGACGCTCGCTTGGCGAAGCTGCTAGTTCCGGCACCCTATGTGGTGCCGGAGAAGAAGGCCGTGAAAAAGGCCACGGGGACTCAAAAGAGTGCCCGACGCCAGGAGGTGTCGGATCCATCATCCGATGGTTCCGAGGCGCATTCCTCCCGTGAAGATGAGGAGGAAGAAGAAGAGACCTCTCCCCCTCCAGCGGGAGGAGAGAAGAAAAGGAAGGCCGCCCTCTCTGGGGAGGCCGAAGGGTCCAAGAAGGGGAAAACCCTTCCTCCGGACTACTCCACCGACGCCGACGACGGCGGAGAGGAGTGGCAGCCCAAGGCCAAGCCCCTGGCAAAATCATAAGTATCCGGATACCAGAGTAATTTATAGTATTTGTTTATTGCACACCTTTCCCTTATGTTGAATATGTTTATGCAGCCCACCCAAAGACCGGCTCAATGCGTCATCGAGCGGCTCACTGGACTCGTCGGATGTGAACTCGCTTCCGACGGCTTCCTCCCCCCGCCCTACGGACGACACCGAAGTGTTGTCCCAACAGGTTCCAAGCCGGGAGGAGGTGGTCCTGGAGGCGCCGCAAGGCGACCTCCCGGACTCCAGGAGTAAAGGGGATGAAACCCCCCAGGGCTCCAAGTCTGGCTCTAGGCCGGACACCGCTCTGGAACATTCAAAGGTTCCAGAGTCCGGCGGGGGACCTCCTTCCAAGAGGAGCAAGTCCACCGTGCCGGTGGCCCCCGTCCAACTGGAGGCGCCGGACAATATGTTGGAGGCGCTCCAAGGCGCCTCCATCGACGAGGAGCACCGCACTATTATGATTGCGGTGGTCCAGAAGGTTCAGTCCGCCAAGAGCGGACTGACTGAAGCTTGTACTAGCCTTTTAACAGGCTTTGAGGTAAGTAAAGAATGTGTAAATAATATTACCGTATAGATAGTAGCCCCTGATGCTCTGTTTGGCATTCGAGAAGAAAAGCCGAATAGAGGATCAAATAAAATTCGCAGGAGTCTAACAAAAATGAGTCAATATGCACATGCAGGCTTCTCTGCTTGCGTCCGCCGCACTGACTGCGGAAGTGGACACGCTAAAGCAGAACCTCGAGCGGTCCGAGCAAGATCTCGGGCGTGCCAAGAAGCAGCTCGAGGACAATGAAGGTAAGAAATACCTTGTTTTTAATATATGTAAAAAGGTGCAATTGCAAAGAATGACAGGATTATCGTGGCTATTGTAGGGGCCATGTCTGAAGTGGCGACCCTTAAGCAAGCGCTGGTCGAGGCCGAGAAGAGGGCGGCCTCGGAGCGCACCGAGCGGGAGAAGTATGAGGCCGAGGTTGGCAAGGTGCGGCAAGAGCTCCAGGCTCTCATGGAAAAACATGAGAGTTTGGAGCTTGACTCAAAGACGCGAGCGTCCGAGCTCGCGGTGGCTATTGAAAATGCCAAGTCTGCCAAGGCCGAATCCCAAAAGACCCTCCAGGAGTTGGATGAGGTGAAAAGATAGCGGCGGGTAAGGCATTCTTTATGCAAAGCAAACACATAAACGTGAGTTACTTGTTACTTACCCGAATCCGGAGCTCTCCAGGAGCGTTCACAGATCTTCCTCGGAGTGTGTCCGATGTTACCGCATTCTATCGAGCCGAGGAGGGCAGCTCGACAGAGAAGGTGTTCTGGTCTCAGTATGCTGAGGCCGGACACCCCGTGCCCCTGAGCGACCAGCTGAAGCAACTGGTCGAGCTCCACAAGGCGGCCGAACAGGCCATGAAGGGCCTCATTGTTCGGCTGTGGCCTGCAGGGGCTCTGCCTGGGAGCTATTTTGGGCTGGTGCGGCGGCTGGTGGAGGCCTGTCCAAGGCCCAAAGTCATCAAGCACTCCGTCTGCATTGAAGGTGCCCGTAGGGCCCTTGCCCGTGCTAAGGTGCACTGGGGCAAGCTGGATGCTGAGAAGCTTGTGAAGGACGGGCCACCGCCGGGGAAAGAGCATCGCAAGCCTGAGAATTACTATAAGGATGTTCTGAAGGGTGCCTGCCTTGTGGCGGATGAATGTTCTAGGGATGTAATTTTTGAGTGAAACTTGCTCGTTTTGTCCTGTGCGCTGAAAACTTGTTTATATGCGCTAAGCAATGCTGTTGGAATTTAAAATATTACCTTATGTGTGGCTGTTTATCAATTCTGAGAGATGGCGAGTCGTCGGCTTCTTCCCCCGTGCCGCTAGTGCTGGGGTGTTCGGGGATAAACCCGAGCGCTCTTTTTCCCATGTTTGGGTCCTTCGAGGGAGGCGCTTAGCCCAACGAACAAGGCAATCAAACTATAATGCGTGAACACTCTCACTTAGCCATAGAATTCTATAATTTTAAATTTCGGCGAAGCCCCTGATATTCGAAAGACCGAGTTCGGGGCGCTATCCACGCCTTGGCCGGACAGAGCCGGCTCCTCGCCCTAAGCGGCATAAGTCTTTAGGGACTCAAAAAACCACTCGAACAGCGACCAGCTCTCGCTTCATCATGACAGTCAGTTTTAGCTTTCTCCACTGAGGTGCTCGACCCAGCTCAACTAGGGCACAATCGCAGTGGTTCTCCTAGTGCTTCCTTAGCCGATATAGTGGAACGTAAGGCACCAAAACATAGGAGCCGGGCAAACCCAACTGTTGACCCAAGACATGATTCGGAGCCGATGCATATAATGCTATAAGTTCGGGGTGCCGCACTTGTTAAAGTGTTCGGACTTCTCACACCATATTGAGGGGTACTAAAGCCCCTGACGTATTTTGGCCGTACCAATGTGTACGGGTGCAACATGTCGTTAAGGAACATATATAAAGAAAAAAGGTAATGCAAAAATAGACGAAAGCTATGCATTGTTTATTAAAAAGGGCTGCGATCAAAGCAGAACGATACAAATAATGCGATAAGTGGAAGGTTGGACTAGTTAACATGTCCGTTCCAGGGGCAAGTTGCAGAATAGTATGCGGAACAGGTATACTGCTCGTGATAGAGACCACCCAGGAGTTCCGTAATGCGGCGTGGCTTGTCTGCTTCCCTGGTTCTTGCGTCGTTTGTGCGGCAATTGAACTGCCGAACAGGCCTTCCGAAGGATGGAGTCCTGAAAGTAAGAGAAAATTAAAAAATCGGCAGCCCCTGCTACGGTTTAAGCCGTGTTTTGGGCGTGCCGTGATGGTGCCCCTCCCCCTATACCCATGGTATCTCTAGAGCGTAGTTATGTACGCGAAGTACTGGCGTCGCCTTTTTGCGAGGGTTGGGGTTGGGGACGCATTGCTACGCCTGCTCGGATCGTGCCAGGCGGTCTTGTTGTAGGTTACTCCGGGCGCGCTTGACTGTGTCCGGTCGTTTAGTGGCCGGACTGGAGAACTGCCTGGAGAGGCTGCTTTGTACTTCCGCTGCAAGGGCCGCCGTGTGCTCCTCCGTTCGGAGGGAGCGTTTAGTGTTTCCATTGACCATAATTACTCCTCGAGGGCCTGGCATCTTGAGCTTAAGGTATGCATAGTGCGGTACCGCATTGAACTTAGCGAATGCGGTTCGCCCGAGCAGTGCATGATAACCACTGCGAAACGGGACTATGTCGAAGATTAGCTCCTCGCTTCGGAAATTATCCGGAGATCCGAAGACCACTTCAAGTGTGACTGAGCCTGTACAGTTGGCCTCTACACCTGGTATTACGCCTTTAAAGGTTGTTTTGGTGGGCTTAATCCTCGAGGGATCAATGCCCATTTTCCGCACTGTATCCTGGTAAAGCAGGTTCAAGCTGCTGCCGCCGTCCATAAGGACTCTAGTGAGATGAAATCCGTCAATAATTGGGTCTAGAACCAATGTGGCGAATCCGCCATGACGGATTCTAGTGGGATGGTCCCTACGATCAAAGGTGATCGGGCAGGAGGACCATGGGTTGAACTTTGGGGCGACTGGCTCCACCGCGTATACGTTCCTTAACGCGCGCTTCCGCTCCCTTTTGGGGACGTGGGTTGCGTATATCATGTTCACCTGTCGGATTTCAGGTTCCGGCAGACCCTTGAGGTTTGAACACTGGGGTGCGCGCGGAGATTTCACCTCCTACCTACCTGCACCCCTCCACCACGCTAGGATCAAAGCTATGAAAAGAACAACACAAGGGACACAGGGTTTATACTGGTTCGGGCCACCGTTGTGGTGTAATACCCTACTCCAGTGTGTGGTGTGTGGATTGCCTCTTGGGCTGATGATGATGAACAATACAAGGGAGGACAACCTCGCGAGGGTCTGTTCTTGGCTGGGGCGATGAACTGCTGGGAGGAGTTCAGCCTCCTTTCTCTCTCTCTCCCTCTTTCCAACTGGTCGACTTGTCGAGCCCTTGGAGGAGACTGAGCCGAACCCCTTGCTACGTGGGTGGCCGGTCCTATTTATAGTGGCCCTGGTCCTCTCCCCAAATATTGAGCGGGAAGGGAGCCAACAATGGCGGGCTAATTTGAAGGGGGACAACAAGTATCAACTATCCTGACAAAAGTAGTCTTCGCCTGTGCAAAGCTCTAGTGATGACGCCGTCTTGGGCTCCACGGTGACCTCCATCTCGTAGTCCTCCTAGTCTTGGTCTCGTTGCACCGAAATGGCAACCTTTGCCTGACGCCTCGGTACTCCGCGGCTGCACCTGCCCCCTTTGCACCAAAGAGAAAAGGAGGATGCTGCGCGGGCTGGCACCCGCCTGGCACCCTGAGTCGTCATGGCTTGCGTCACGGGCACCTCACGAGGTACCCCGTCTTGATCTCTCCGCCTCCTCGTGAGCCAGTCTGACGAGGCCGTGCCTGAGGAAGCTCCGTGTCGTCCGCCCCGCGAGGCTTGGCCTCTCGCGAGGGTCTTGAGTTTGTGTTGGTGAAGATGGGCCGTGCTGTCCCCCCTTTGAGCCACGCCGCAGGCCGCAGGCAGGCAAGTCTGGGGACCCCCGTTCCCAGAACACCGATAGTAGCCCCCGGGCCCAAGGCGCGCCCGGACTTGGCCGTGCAGGGAGGCGGAAGGGAAGAGTGAAGCGCCGTGGGCCCTAACAGCCTGCGGCCTTGGGCGCCGCGTGGCAGTTGATTGGACATGGGCGTCTCCACTTCCCCACGGCACCTCGGCAACTGCTCGGATTGGAAAAGTCCCTGCATGCAAAACGGGTCATGATTATCTGCGATCGTGGAGGTCGGCGGTTGGCCTCCGCCGGCTATAAGTACGGAATGTCGTGCGTCCTTCCAGTCCATCCCTCCTTGCTTCTCCTTCTTCCCGATTCTTGCTCCGTCTAGCTGCGATGGATCCGATCCGCCGGTTCTCGTTGGCAGAGAAGGGAAAGGCTCCCCGAGAGGGACCAGACCCACTTCCGCCGAAGAAATGACATGTCCACCATGGCCCGGACGAGGGGGCCCTTCAGGTGGTGTCGAGGCCTTGGGGTCCCGCTTCCATTGTACGCCCACGTCGAGGGCCCCGAAGGAGCTGATGCTGACCGCCACAGGCGGCGCCGCCGCCGGCGCCGACGGGTCATGAAGGTGTGGGTCGTCCCCTCTGGGGTCCACACCGAGGGCTCCTCCCAAGAGTTCGTGCTCCACGTCGCCATTCCTCTTTAGTCTTGGATCCGTCTTCCTCCCTTCTTCGCCTTCGTCGTCCCATAGGGGGAGCCCCTGGAGCTCTGGCTGTAGCACGCCGGCTGCAGCACCCTCGCGACCGAGGCAGAGGTCGCGGTCGTCGCCCCGGGCGAGGTCTACATGACCCGGGGCTGGAGAGAGATTTCCCGGGTTTGCAGGACAAGGGGCGTCTTCGTGATCCACTTGGACTACGATGGTGCTTCGGTGATGCTCCTCAAGGTCTTCGACGCGGACGGGCGCCGGGTGGAGTGCTGCCCCGGTGAAGACGGGCAGGGCCCTGCTGTGCCGAGGACCGGGCTCGCCAATCGCTCCCTTGGCGGCTCCTCAGGAGGTGGAGACTTCTGAGGCTCCAGCGACTCCGGTGAGCCCTTCGCGACTCCGGAGACGAGCGACGACAGCTACGAGCCCCCGAGCCGGCGCCGCTCCCGGAGCAGGGCAAGCTCGTCAGGCCGCCGCCGCTCTGATCTGGATGGGGTTGGCGTCGGTACTTGGCAGCCCACTGTTGATAATGGCGTCTTTTGTAGCTATGCGCGTAGTTTGCGTCTCTTTAGGATTTGTTCCCTGCGAGGAACCAAAAGCGCGCCCTGTGGGGGCTTGTAAGGTGCCTGTGATCCTGTTTGTTAATATAACCCTTGCCGTAGATTTACGCGAGTTGCTCATCCCGTCTTAGCTCGGTCCTCCCTTTCGAACCTCATGAGGGCTTGGTGCTCTGCGCCAACAGGTCCCAGTCCCAAGGTGACTTCAGCCGTCGCTGGTATGCCAGGTCGCGATGCCGTGGTCAAGGCCAGGAGGTGAGTGACCCGGAGTCCGGTAAGAGCCCCTGAGTCGCGATGCTCAGGAGGTCCCCTTTGGCGCCCAAGCAGCCGTCGTTCGGTGAGAAAGGGGAGCGACGTCGCTAACATGGGATAGCATTAGGTGCAGGGATGGTGCCACGGTAGCTGGCGCTTCCGGGCGGTAACTTATCTCGAGGATCAGGGGCCGCTCTCTGTTGTGTGGCCGGGTCCGTGCATCGGCAGGGGCAAGGTTGCTCGGTGAAGTCCTCGCGTGTCTCTCCCCTCTCGCCTTTGCTCCCCTTTCTGCTCTACGTCCTCAGGTCCCGGCCCTCGAGCGAGTCTCAGCCATCGCTGGTATGCCAGGTCGCGATGCCGTGGTCAAGGCCAGAGGGTGAGGGCTGGAGAGCCAGTAAGAGCCCCGAGTCGCAATGCTCAGGTACCCCCCCTTTAACGTGCAAGCGGTTTGCGCGGACGAGAGCGAAGGAGACACAGCAAGAGCCTCGCCTGACGCGGCTCCTTCAGGAGGTCCTGCAGGTCCATCGTAGAAAAAGCAAGGGGTTGCCATAACAATTGACGGTCAGCCATTGGTTGCTTCCGAAGGGTTGTGAGGCACTAAAGGCTTGACGAGGTGACGCTATGCGGGGCTGCCGCGGCCAGAGCTCAGCCATCCAGGTTCGTCGGTGTTGCAGGGACGGACCCATGCGGAAGCGTCGTGCCGTTTGGGAGCAGCTCCGTTAGTTGGCTCGGCTGAGCAGGCAACTAGGTAAAGCACATTAGCCGCGAAGGAGTGGATTTGTTCAAGTAGATGCGGAGATCACTGAGTCAGTCCCGAGCGACTTGGGGATCATGCAGCCCGAGGGGCGCCCCCAACAAGGTAAGCTAACGACGCGAAATAAAAGGGATACACGCTGCAGGGACGGACCCACGCGGCCTGGGAATATCGCAGCCCTGGGGGCGCTCCCAGCCGGAAGTGAAACTTGAAAGATGTCACCTGATGACGCTGAAGACGAAGGGGTGTTGGTGTAGCCGGCTCGGTGGGCTGCGGGAGCCGATCCTCATGAGCCCCCAGGCCCAGGGGCCTCGGGAGGCTCCGGAGGCGCTGGCGGTTCCTCGCGGGCCATCTTCATCTCCGCCAGGGCTGCGGAGCACCTGGCCTCTTGTGCCTCCGTGATGCCCCTCATGAGGCGCTGGTATGCGTCAGCCGCGCTCGGCAAGCCGTAAGGCATGCGAACGTAGCTGTGGGGTGGACCTCCGCAGCGCCCCACTCGCGAGGGCCAGAGACGCTCTAGGGAGGCGACTTGGTTGAGCCCTAGTACGTCGACACAGACGCGCAGCCCGCCATCCTCGCTTGGATGGGGAGCCACTGCTGGTAGGCGACGGGCGCCTCTCATGACTCTGGACTCCTGTAGCTCCTGAATGTCCTTACTGACGAACTCCTGAGGGTCTGGATCTCCTTGCCTTGCTCCTTCTTGAGGGAAATGTGCTCCGAAACACGCCTCCATGTGGTGCCCCAGCGCCTCCCTCGTGACCCTTGCTAGGTAGGTGGCCCTCCAGGGGAGAGCCCCCGAGCCCTGCCTGAGGAGGGCGCTAGGCGCGCTTTCCTATGCGATGGAAGGAGGTTCCCCCTGGGTAGGCACGGGCCCAGAGGGGCCTACCTCTTGGGGGGCCAGGCCGGATGACGTCTTCTTCTTCTTGGGGGCGGCCTCGGGAAGCCTCCTCCTTCCGCGATCCGGGTCTTCCAGTGATGCGGCCTGAAAGGCTCGCTCCAGGGAACACACTGCGTCCTTCTCTTCACAGGGCACCGTGATGACTCCGCCGCTTCCTGGCATCTTGAGGATGTTGTAGCTGTGGTGAGTCACGGCCATGAACTTGGCCAGCGCCGGGTACCCGAGGATGGCGTTGTACGGCAGGCGGATGTGAGCGACGTCGAAGTCGATGAGCCCGGTGCGGTAGTTGATGCGTGCCCCGAAGGTGACGGGGAGGCGGACCTACCCGATCTTGACCATGGAGCCATCGGTGATACCGGAGAAGGGCTTGGTTGGCTGAAGCTGGCTGTAGGGCACTTGGAGGTTGTTGAACGTCTCTACGGACAGGACGTTGAGCCCTGCCCCGCCATTGATGAGGGTCTTGGTGACCATCACGTTGCTGATGATTGGGGAGCAAAGCATCAGGAGGACTCCGGCTGTAGCCGCACACTTGAGTTGATCTGCTGAGCTGAAGGTGATGGCACACGCCGACCACCTGAGAGGGCGCGTGGCTTCGAGCCTGGGGAGGGCTGCATTCACTTCGCGGGCAAACTGCTTGAAGATGCGCTGAGAGGCTGGGGCCTGAGCTCCGCCCAGGATGTAGGCGATCGCGTGCGGCTCCTGGAAGCCCCCAGCCTCCTTGTCTTGGTGGCGGTCCTCGTTTCTCCTTGGCTGCGGCGGCAGCGGTGGGAGGCCTGCGTTGCCTAGCAGGCGATCCTCGTGAGGCTGATCCCTCCAGCCTCCCTCGCGAGGTGGGTCTTGCCAGCGATCCTCACGAGGTTGGTCGCGCCACCCCTGGCGCGGGCCACGGTCTTCCCAGCACCCTACGTTCCTTCCTCCTCCTCGGCCGTATCCACGGTCACCACGGTCAGGGCGACGGCCGATCCTTCCTTCACGCACGGCTTGGAGTTCTTGACATTCACTGGTGTTGTGGGTGTGGAGGTCATGGTACATGCAGTACCGGCTGCCCTTGGGAGGTTCGGGCTGATCTCTGCCCCGCTTGGTGTCTGGTTCTGCCGCGAGCACGGCAGCCCCCCTGCGCTTCACTTCCTTGGTCTTGAGCTTCTTCTCTTCTGGGTCTGCGGCAGGCAGCTCAAGGAGGGAGAGACGCCCTTCCTCAGCCCTAGCGCACTTGTTCGCCAAGTTGAACAGCTCCAAAGAAGTGCACAGGTCTTCGTGCATCGCCAGCTCCTCCTTCATCTTGACATCACACACGCTGTCGGAGAAGGCTGAGATGATGGCCTCTTCAGTCACCTTGGGAATCTTGAGGCGTGCGTTGTTGAAGCGCTGGATGTACTTCTGTAGGGTCTCCCCGGGTTGTTGCTTGATGCGGTGCATGTCGCTCACGGCGGGTGGCCGGTCGCGAGTACCTTGGAAGTTGGCGATGAAGCGGGTGCACATCTCTTCCTAGGAGGAGATTGTGCCTAGAGCCAGGTTCAGGAGCCAGGTGCGAGCCCCATCCTTGAGCTCCATGGGAAACCAGTTCGCCATGACCTTCTCGTCTCCGTTGGCAGCTTCGATGCCCAGCTCGTAGAGCTGGAGGAACTCCGCAGGGTCGGCCGTGCCGTCGTAGCGAGGAGGCAGGTCTGACTTGAACTTGCCTGGCCACACGACGCGGCGCAGCTCGGTGGTGTAGGCGCGGCAGCCTGTTGTGGCCACGGGAGGCCTTGGGTGATGGAGAGCCTAGTCCTGCATGTCCCCGCGTGCCGGAGCAGGAGGATGGTCGCGACGTGCTGGAGCAGGGAGTGCCCGGGCAGCTTCTGGCGGGCGAGGGACTTCTTGGCAGCTCTGCTCTTGCCGCGCTGGCACCTGACGGAGCGGGTTCCGCCCAGGGGCCACGCGTCTTGGAGCCATGGTGTCTTCTTCAGGAGGAGGTGGCCGGGGCGCCACCGGAGCCTCGTCGCCCGCGCGGGGCGAGGTGCGGTGCAGCGGAGCGGATGGCGTGGAGGAGCCCCCTGCGGCGCGGACGAGTTCGGCGACGCGGTCGAGCCATTCTTCATAGACGTCGTTGATGGGACGATAGCGGAGGAGCTCGTTTGCCGCGATGAGTGCAGCCCGAGCCTCCATGGGCGCGCGAAGCGCGCGGGACGAAGATCCAGCCGGGGCGAGTGAGGGAGTCATGGTGCGGCCATCTTGGCGCACGGATGGATGCTGAGACGATGCTTGCTGCTCGTCCCCCGCCGGGCCGGTGGCGGCGTTGACGGTAGATGACGGGGAACGGCGAGGACGCCCGCCGACAGGGGCTGTCTGGGCGACGCGGGAAGGGGGGGGGGCGGCCCGACGCTCCGCCCGGGCCCGACGTGCGTCAGACATGAGCGTGATGGTCGGAGGAGAGCGTAGCGGTGGAAGACGAATTCCGGCGCCCCCCTACCTGGCGCGCCAAATGTCGGATTTCGGGTTCCGGCAGACCCTTGAGGTTCGAACACTTGGGTGCGCGTGGAGATTTCGCCTCCTACCTACCTGCACCCCTCCGCCACACTAGGATCAAAGCTATGAAAAGAACAACACAAGGGACACAGGGTTTGATACTGGTTCGGGCCACCATTTTGGTGTAATACCCTACTCCAGTGTGTGGTGTGTGGATTGCCTCTTGGGCTGATGATGATGAACAATAGAAGGGAGGACAGCCTCGCGAGGGTCTGTTCTTGGCTTGGGCGATGAACTGCTGGGAGGAGTTCAGCCTCCTTTCTCTCTCTCTCCCTCTTTCCAACTGGTCGACTTGTCGAGCCCTTGGAGGAGACTGAGCCGAACCCCTTGCTACGTGGGTGGCCGGTCCTATTTATAGTGGCCCTGGTCCTCTCCCCAAATATTGAGCGGGAAGGGAGCCAACAATGGCGGGCTAATTTGAAGGGGGACAGCAAGTATCAACTATCCTGACAAAAGTAGTCTTCGCCTGCGCAAAGCTCTGGTGATGACGCCGTCTTGGGCTCCACGGTGACCTCCGTCTCGTAGTCCTCCTGGTCTTGGCCGAAATGGAAACCTTTGCCTGACGCCTCGTACTCCGCGGCTGCACCTGCCCCCTTTGCACCAAAGAGGAAAGGAGGACGCTGCGTGCCCTGAGTTGTCATGGCTTGCGTCACGGGCACCTCACGAGGTACCCCGTCTTGATCTCTCCACCTCCTCGTGAGCCAGTCTGACGAGGCCGTGCCTGAGGAAGCTCTATGTTGTCCGCCCCGCGAGGCTTGGCCCCTCGCGAGGGTCTTGAGTTTGTGTTGGTGAAGATGGGCCGTGCTGGGCCCCCTTTGAGCCACGCCGCAGGCAGGCAAGTCTGGGGACCCCCGTTCCCAGAACGCCGACATCACCGTCCACACTTGTGGGGGAAAACCCTTCTGTCCACTATTGTTCAGCGGCCGGGGCTCCTCATCGTCATCGCTATGCAGCCCCTTATCTTCATTTTCGGCATTTAACTTGCCTGCCTACTTGAACACCCAACACTCCCTGTTGGTGTGATTGGCCGGCTTTTCGGGGGTGCCATGTATCTGGCATAAGCGGTCGAGTATTCGATGCAAACTGGACGGGTCCCTAGGATTCCTCTTGAATGGCTTTTTCCGCTGACCGGATTTAGAGCCTCTGAATCCGGCATTAACTGCCGTATCCTCAGCATTGTCGCCGTTAATGCGGCGCTTCTGCTTGTTGCGATGCGACCTGCCACTACTGTCCCTGGTGTCCGAATTACCAGGGTTCTTGGTCATATTGTTGCTACGAGCAAGCCAGCTGTCTTCTCCCGCGCAAAAGCGGGTCATGAGTGTCGTGAGTGCTGCCATAGATTTCGGCTTTTCCTGTCCAAGGTGCCGGGCCAGCCACTCGTCACGGATATTGTGCTTGAAGGCTGCTAGGGCCTCAACGTTCGGACAGTTGACTATTTGATTTTTCTTTGTTAGGAACTATGTCCAGAATTGCCTGCCTGATTCCTCTGGCTGCTGAATTACGTGACTTAGGTCATCGGCGTCTGGGGGTCGCATATAAGTGCCCTGGAAATTGTCGAGGAATGCGGCTTCCAGGTCCTCCCAACAACTGATTGATCCTGTTGGCAAGCTGTTAAGCCAATGCCGAGCTAGTCCTTTAAGCTTGAGTGGGAGGTATTTGATGGCGTGGAAATCATCACCGCGGGCCATGTGGATATGAAGGAGATAATCCTTGATCCATACCGCAGGATCTGTTGTGCCATCATATGATCCGATGTTTACGTGTTTGAAACCCTCGGGGATTTGATGATCCATTATTTCGTCTGTAAAGCATAGTGGGTGTGCGGCACCTCTGTACTGGGCTATATCATGACGTAGCTCCAATGAGCCTTGTCTACTGTGTTCGGCCCTGCCGAATTTGTGGCCGGCGTGACAGTTACCGTCTCGAGCCGTGGGGCGCCCACGCGATCCATAGATCGATCTTGTTTGCCTTGCCTTGTCCTCCAACATGTCTCGTAAGTCCGGCGCATATTCCCGTGCCTTGGTACGGGGTGCGGCTTGAGTGGAGGGCCGAGAGGCCTCTCTGTCGCGGCCACAAGGTGGCCGGTCGGCCTCATCAAGTGCTTCCTCCTCTAATCGGGGTAGCAACCTGCGCTTTGGGTAGCTCTTGGAGGGGCGTTCGAGTTTATGCTCTTTGGCCGCAAGGACTTCAGTCCATCTGTCGACTAGCAAATCTTGATCAGCTCTAAGCTATTGCTGTTTTTTCTTGAGGCTTCTTGCCGTGGCCATAAGTCTGCGTTGAAAACATTCTTGCTCGACGGGATCCTCTGGCACGACGAATTCGTCGTCGTCGAGGCTTGCCTCGTCTTCGGAGGGAGGCATATAATTATCATCCTCGACCTCTCTGTCTGCCGCTCTCTCATGAGGGCTGGTTTCTCCATCCTCCTGTGCTAAATCTTGCTGGAGGGGGTTTTCTTCGGCGCTTTTTGGAGTATTATTATCTCCTGTGCTGGAATCACCGTATTTGTTTTGGCGGGATTTTGAGCAGCGCCGCTGACGCCGGCGCTTAGGATATTTCTTGGAGGGGTCATCCTCCGCTATTCCATCGCCATCTCCCTCTTTTGGGGTGTCCACCATGTATATGTCATATGACGAGGTGGCTTTCCAGGGCCTAGTAGGCGCTGGTTCTTCATCATCTCCTTCATCGGCGTCCATACCATCGATGTCTTCAGAGTCGAAGTCGAGCATGTCGGTTAAGTCGTCGACAGTGGCTACAAAGTGGGCGGTGGGTGGGATTTGATTTTCTTCATCGTCCGTACCCCAACCTTGCTGACCGTAGTCCGGCCAGGGCTCTCCTGATAAAGAGAGAGACTTCGGTGACTTCAGGATATCGCCAAAAGGCGAGTGCTGAAAGATGTCCGCGGCAGTGAACTCCATGATCGGTGCCCAATCGGATTCGATCGGCAGGGGCGCGGAGGGTTCGGAGTCTGGAGAGGAGTCCGGACCCTTGGAGTCACGAGTCTCGCAGAGTACGGGGCTGGTATTCGGCTCAATCGCCGTTGGGGTCGCAGCCCCCGAGGTGGCGTCCAACCGCCCATCCTTGATCGGCGCAGTTGGCTCTGAATTAAGGGTCGGAGCCGATGCGGGTGCGGCCTCCCGGGCACTGTTCGGTGGCAGAGCTAGATCATGCTCGTCGTGATAGTGCGGCGCGCTCGGCAGTGGCTCGAATCCGTCGAAGATCAAGTCCCCGTGGATGTCAGCCGTGTAGTTTAAACTTCCAAATCTGACCTGATGGCCAGGGGCATAGCTTTCGATCTGCTCCAGACGGCCAAGCGAATTGGCCCGCAGTGCAAAGCCACCAAAGACGAAGATCTGTTCGGGGAGGAAGGTCTCACCCTAGACTGCATCGCTATTGATGATCGTAGGAGCCATCGAGCCTGACAGCGACGACACAGAGGAACTCTCAATGAAAGCACCAATGTCGGTGTCTAAACCGGCGGATCTCGGGTAGGGGGTCCCGAACTGTGCGTCTAGGCTGGATGGTAATAGGAGGCAAGGGACACGAAGTTTTACCCAGGTTCGGGCCCTCTCGATGGAGGTAAAACCCTACGTCCTGCTTGATTAATATTGATGATATGGGTAGTACAAGAGTAGATCTACCACGAGATCGAAGAGGCTAAACCCTAGAAGCTAGCCTATGGTATGATTGTTGATGTGTACGTTGTCCTACGGACTAAAACCCTTCAGTTTATATAGACACCGGAGAGGGTTAGGGTTACACAAAGTCGGTTACAATGGTAGGAGATCTTCATATCCGTATCGCCAAGCTTGCCTTCCACGCCAAGGAAAGTCCCTTCCGGACATGGGACGGAGTCTTCAATCTTGTATCTTCATAGTCCAGGAGTTCGGCTTAAGGTATAGTCCGGCTATCCGAACACCCCCTAATCCAGGACTCCCTCACCTAGGGAGCAGCCCGACATGATAATACATAAATGCCCTTCAATGATATGACCATTAGGTGGGTAGATATTTTGGGACAGCTGGTGCATAGCACAGCAACGGTCGGAATTTTGAGTTTCAAATTCCTCAGGGCTATCATGTTGCTCAATGTGTAGGCAAACCGCACTAGCGAATTCCTAACTCCTCAGTCAGAAAAAATTCCTCAGAGACTAGAAGAACTTCGTCTCTGTCACTGAAGAAATTGACTAAGCTGTATGAGATTTCCAATGGCTTCACTCAAAGGGATTGGTAGGTGTAGGATTTGAGTTGAGTATCACTTGGAAATTTTTCCTTAGTATTTCCTCGACCCCCTTTAACAGTACGGTGTTTCCTATGACTCAAGAAATAGAAAAAGAAACCACGAAAACAAAAGTCTTCATGCTTCATGTTCCTTGAATGAATACCAAGTCTTCAGGAACACACCAATTTCTTCACTTTCAAAGTCTTCAGAAAGTCTTTAGAAATCCAAAGTCTTCAGTCGAAGAACTTGTTTTTTAGGGGTCGACTTTCTCTGTAAATATCAAACTCCTCATATACTTATAGACCTGTGTACACTCGCAAACGCATCAGTCCCTTAACCTATAAGTCTTCAATACACCAAAATCACTAAGGGGCACTAGATGCACTTACACACGATGACCTCCGTCTTGCCGTCCTGCTGGTCTTGGTCTTGTTGCACCGATATGGAAACCTTTTCCTGATGCCTCGGGACTCCTCGCCCGCGCTTGCCCCTTTAGCACCAAAGAGGAAACAAGGACACTGCATGCACTGGAGCCCGCCTGGTTCCGGTCGTCATGGCTTGCATCACAGGAACCTCGCGAGGTGCCCCTCGCCTTGATCTCTCCGCCCGTTGCGAGCCAGCACATGAGGCCGCCCTGAGGAGGTCTTGCATAGCCCACCTCGCGAGGCTTGGCCCCTCACGAGGGTCTTGAATGTTTGCTGGTGAGGATGGGCCATACGAGGCCGCCAGTGGAGCCACACTGCGGGCCACATGCAGGCAAGTTTGGGGACCCCCGTTCCCAGAACGCCGGCAGTAGCTACCGGGCCCAAGGCGTGCTCGGGCTTGGCTTCGAGGCGAAGCCAAAGGGGCAAGCGCGGAGCGCCGCTCCCCCTGAAAGCCCGTGGCCTTGCTTGACGCGTGGCGATCAGTTGGACGTGGGCGTCTCCGCTTCCCCATGCCGCCTCGGCAACCGCCCGACTTGACGAGTCCCTGCTGCGTGCAGAAAAATGTCATTATAACCTTAGATCATGGAGGCCAGTGGTTGGCCTCCCCTTGGCTATAAATGGGTGGGGAGGGGAATCCCCCATCGCCCATCCCCTCCTTTGCTTCTCCCGCTCCTTCTTCTCCCTTTCACCGTCAGCTGCGACACCCATGGCGCCTACGAACAGGCTCTCAGCGGCAGAGAAGGGGAAGGCTCACCAGGAGGGTCCCGGCTCTCCGCCGCCCAAGAGGGGGCGCGGCCGTCCCCGCAAACATGCTGCGACCCCCGCCGCGGCCCCTCGCGGCCGCGGCGGTGCCTCCTCTCGCGGCGGTAGCCGCCCAGGTCGTGGCAGCCCTGTTGATGAGGTGTGGCATGCCGTGGTCGCGCGGCCTCCTCGGCCGCGCTTTCATTCGGCGGAGGTGATGCCAGAGTTCATCATGTAGTCGGAGAACCCGGCCGACACTTGGCTTCAGCTCCCGCGCTTCTTTGCCGGTGAGCTGCCAACCACTGGCGCAGGTGGTCTTTGGCTGCAGGCGGACGGCTACTGCAGCAAGGCTTCCTAGGCTGCGGTCGAGGTCTCCGCCGCGGGCAATGCGTCTTGGCTCGCGGCTGGCAGATGTTCACCCACGCACGCGGGATGGGTAGGCGGTGCGCCCTCCACTTCAAGTACGACGACGACGGGACCCTCTTCGTGAGGGTGTTTGGGGAAGATGGTCACCGCGTCGGGTGCTGCCCCGAGGACAATGATGGTGACGAGGTGCTTGGCCTTGGCAATGGTCGTGACAAGGAGGAAGGTGGCTTTGTCCTCGGTGCCGGCCACAGCTCGTCCAGCTATGGCAGCTCTTCGTTTGACGGCAGCTCCAGCAGCGGCGGCTACAACTAGCCGCTGTGCCGCCGCGCCCGCTTCGAAGGTGGCAGCGGTTGACTCGCCGCCGCGCTCCTGTGAAGCACGAGGAGGGGTCTGGCTGAGCTCGGGAGAGTGCCACGAGCCCGTCCTCGCGGCCTGTTGTGGGGGTGTGTTCCGCTTTTGTTTCATTCTTCCTTCCCTTCCCGCATTAGAGAGAGACAAGTATGGGCCCTGCTAGGGCGTGCGACAATTATGGTTTCTAAGTGGCTGTGCTATGTTTATTATTCCTGTGTTGTGCTGCAACATTATGTTTTATGTATGCGCGTAGAATGACTTAGCTTGATGTGCCTGGAGTAGATTCCGCCTCACGATATGCGCGTTCCCCAATGCCTGACGAGGCCTTTTGTGCTCGGGAGGTGCCTGAAAAACTGCGAAATTTTGCTAGAAAATCCTTATTCTTCCAAACCCTGGTCATAGGCACTGCCGGCCGTAGCCCTGTGCTTCGCGTCGCGGTACCCGGGGGAGAACGGACTGAGAAGGGCGCGCTAGCTTGCGAGCTCGAGCGAGGGTGCCTTGCGAAAGACAAGAAAGCGAAAACGCGCTTCACGAAAACACGCCTCACGAAAACACGCCTCACGAGGGCGCCTGCCCAGCCCCCTCACGAGGCATGCGAGGGAGAGAATGGGTCAAAGACGAGGAACGGAGGGCAGAAAGGGAGGCAACAAGGACAAAGAAACCAGGCCAGCAAGGAACACCAGAAATCAAACTCTCACTTAGAAGGAAGGGCGACCAACTGCGGAAAGCAAATGAAAAGCCGCGTCCGGCACCTAGTCTAGTCTTCTTGTCTTCTCACCAGCGCGGAGTTAAGTGCTGCCACTAGGCGTGGGAGGGAGCCCTCGAGGCCTGAGGGTGGCACTCCTGAGACTCCGGGGCGTGTGCAGCCCCACTCATTATTACGTGAGAGTGTCACGAGCGGAGATTCTTCACAGGCATTGGGCCTTGCTTCACAGGCACTGGGCCTTGCTTCAAGGGTAGAACCTCCGGAGATGCTGGATGTTCCAGGCGTTCTGGATGGGGTTCCGATCCCGTGTCTCCAGGCGTGCAGTGTCGGTGTCATAACCGGCGGATCTCGGGTAGGGGGTCCTGAACTGTGCATCTAAGGTCGATGGTAACATGAGACAGGGGACACGATGTTTACCCAGGTTCGGGCCCTCTCTATGGAGGTAATACCTTACGTCCTTCTTGATTCATATTGATGAATACGAGTATTACAAGAGTTGATCTACCATGAGATGGTAATGGCTAAACCCTAGAGGCCTAGCTTGTATGGCTATGGTAATGAATATCTCTCCTCCCTCCGGACTAAGTCCTCCGGTTTATATAGACACCGGGAGGATCTAGGGTTACACAAGGTCGGTTACAAAGAAAGGAATCTACATATTTGGTCGCCAAGCTTGCCTTCCACGCCAAGGAGAGTCCCATCCGGACACGGGTATAGTCTCAGGTCTTCGCGTTCTTCACAGCCCATCAGTCCGGCCCATGGCTAACAGGCCGGATGCCCGAGGACTCCTTAGTCCAGAACTCCCTTAGTAGCCCCTGAACCTGACTTCAATGACAAGGTATCCAGCGCGTAGATCTATCTTCAGCATTGCAAGGCGGGTTCCTCCTTCCGAACTCCAAGATAGTCTTCGGACGTATTGATCGTGTCCGAACCTGTAACACACACACACCACACGCAGCCGTAGAGAGAATATAATAATCCACGAGTCCAATCTGCTGATAACTTTTTACAACATGACATTACGTCTGCCCGGTCATAATTTCGAACCGTTTTTCGTCTGCTGCTCCATGTTTCGAAATGCGGTTGCCATTGGCATGTCTTGTCGAAGCAGAGATCGTGTCCCCTTATTGCGGGATTTTCATCAATTTGGGCGTGGGTAACCCAACCGTGCCTGTTTACACAGCCCTTGGGAATAGGCGAGTTTTAAGGCGAGTGGGGAGGCATTCAATATTCATTGCCCTTATAAGGAGATAAGAATACCCTTTCTTCTCCCACGCTTTCTCTCTTCCTCTGCCCTTCCACTCTTGAGCCCCAATGCCCAGGTTCTCATCTCCTTTCCACTCAAGCTAGCACTCAGCCATGTCTGGATCCGGAGGCCAAGGCAAGTGGATGGTCTCCCCCGTCAGGGAGGAGGACATAGCCGAGCTTCAGGCGACCGGGTACCTGGCGAAGGAAATCACCCATCGTCTTCCGGCCCAGGGGAAATCGTCCCCACACCGAAGCCCAGTGAGAGGGTAGTATTCATCCCTCATTTCCTCTGCGGGCTAGGGTTTCCACTCCACCCCTTCGTCCGCGGGCTTATGTACTATTACGGGATAGACTTCCATGATCTATCCCCGAACTCCTTCCTCAACATCTCGGCGTTCATCGTCTTCTGTGAGGCCTTCCTCCGCATCCAACCCCACTTCAGGCTGTGGCTCAAGGTCTTCAATGTGAAGCCGAAGGTGGTGGATGGCCAGCACGTGGAGTGCGGAGGTGCCATGGTGAGCAAACTGACTAATGTCTCCTGGACAAAAGGCACTTTTGTGCAGACTGTCAAGGAATGGCAGAAACAATGGTTCTACATCACAGAACCCCGCTCACCAACTGGGCCGCAGCTGCCGAATTCAACTCCGGTGCTCCAATGCGGCTCACCTCCTGGGTCGAGAAGAGCCAGAACTGGTGTTCGCCAGACGAGCTGATAGCGCTGCAGACGCGCGTTCAAAGTATGGTGGAAAAGGATATCAAGCTTGTCGACATAATCTAGGTGATGCTAGTTCGCGGCATTCTCCCATGCCAAAGCCGAAGCCGCCCTCTATGGGAGTTTAATCCGAAGAAGCACCATACCCTGAATAGGCTCTTCGAAACTTCTCACGAAGACGCCTGGAAGTTGCTCTTCAAGAGCAACGAGACACCGCCGGCCACGGACTCAGACCGTGGGCACGACATCAATCACCTCGCCAATGAGGTATGTTATTTTTAACGCATCCCCTACTTGCTTGTTTCAAGGATGATATCTAAGCTATTATGATGATTGCTCCTTCAGGACTGGATGGAGAGGGCGAAGCAGATCCAGTGTCCGGCTCCGCTGCCTGAAGAACCAGTCATTACGCGTTTAGCGAAGATGCTGGTGCCGGCGCCCTATACGGTGTCGGCAAAGAAGGACATGGGGAAAGCTAAGGGGGTCCAGAGTGGCCCCCGCCGCAAGGGCGCTTCAGATGGAACGTCCGAAGACAAGACCCGTTCCTCCTTCGCCGAAGACGATGATGATGAGGAGGAGAAGAGTGACTCTTCCTCTGATGGATGGAGGAAGAAGAGGGCGGCCTCCCCAATTCTGGAGGCGGAGGCACCCAAGAAGGGGAAAGGCCCGCTCGTGGGCAGCTCCGCATGGGATGTGGACAGCAGTCCGGAGCGACGCTCCCGCACTAAGGCTCGGGGCCCATCGTAAATGCTAAGACTCGTACATGCCCATAAATCTGACCTCTCCTCTTTGTCGCATTGACATGATTAATTATGCTATTGCAGTCCGGCCCATGACAGCTCCCAGCGATCCTCATCAAGAGGCTCGTTGGACTCAAAGGAGATGGCTAGCAAGACACCGCCGACCGCTTACTCTCCTGAGGCCCAGGGAGACATTGAGGCGCTGTGCCGAAGGACCTTCCCAGGCCAGGGAGAGGTTCGGGAGGCCGTCAAGGAGGCGCCAGAGGGCGATACCTTGGTCGCCGGACACATGGGGGAACAAGCCCCCATGGAGACTGACGATGGGGGTCGTACTTGATTCGGACCCCTCTGGGAACGGATCCGGAGACCCATATGGCCCCAGAGTCCGACAAGTAGCGTCCATCAAGATAAGGAAGTGCACCCGTCCCACCGGTGACCTCTGTCCAACCAGAGGTGCCAGATAATCTGTTGGAAGCGGTACGAGGCGCTTCCATTGCGGAAGAACATCGTATCCTTATGGGTACGGTGATTGAGAAGGTTCAGTCCGTCAAGAGCGGACTGGTCGAAGCCTGCAGTGGCTTGCTGATAGGTTTTGAGGTAAGCGGCATTTAACCGAGAAAATCTCCACATAGATAGTAGCCCCTGAGACATTGTGAGGTGTTCGAAAAGACAAGCCGGACATAGGATCAATTAAATTTCGCAGGAAACTAACCAAGTGTGTCTGATGTTAATAAGCAGGCGTCGCTGCTAGCCGCGACTTCTCACACTGCCAAATTCTCCAGACTAAAGCAGAAACTGGAGCGGGCCGAAGAAGAGCTTGGCCATGCGAGGAAGCAGCTAGAAGACCATCAAGGTATGCAATGGCTCGCTATATATTCCGAAAGAGTAAATGATGTATACTGACCCTAGTGTCATTATATCTATAGGGGCGACGACCAAGGTCGAGGCCCTAAAAACGGCCCTGGCCGAGGCCGAGGAGAGAGCCATCAAGGAGCAGGCCGCTCGCAAGAAGCTAAAGGCCTGGCTGAACGAGGTCCAACAAGAGCTCCAGGACGCGATGAAGAAGTATGAGACCCTGGAGGGCGATGTTTCGGATCGAGAGACTGAACTCTCCAAGGCTCGTTAAAGCGTGGAAGCAACCTGGGTTGAAGCCTAGGGTGCCCTATAGGAAATCCAAGAGGCCAGGAAGATCGCGGTGGGTAAGGCATTTAGCATGCAAAGCAAATATATAAAGAAGTATTTCTTACTAACCCGGATTCGGAGTTTTCCAGGGGCCTTCGCAGATCTGCCGCGCAGTGTGTCTGATGTCGCGGAGTTCTTCCGAGCCAAAGAAGGGAGCTCCATGGAGAAATTGTTCTGGTCGCAGTATCTTGCGCCAGAGCATCCCGTGCCCTTCACTGATCAGCTAAAATAGCTGGTGGAGCTGCATAGGGTGGCCGAATTGGCCATGAAAGATTTGGTAATCCGGCTATCGCCAGCCGAAGCTATGCCTGACAGCTACTTCGGACTCGTGAAGCGGTTGGTGAACGCATGTCCTCGGCTGGACGTCATCAAGCAATCGGCCTGCATTGAATGTGCGTGCATGGCCTTCGCTCACTGCAAGATGTGGTGGGCGAAGATGGACGCCGTCGAGCTGACCAAGGGGCCGCCGGAGGGCAAGGAGCACCGCACACCCGAGCGATACTTTGGCGATGTCTTGGAGGGGTCCCGCATTGTTGCGGATCAGTGTGCGAAAGACACGATCTTTGAGTGAATGTATTCAAGTTCCTTCTACCTTGTATGATAAAACAAGGCAGGTTTGCAATATAATGCTTGTTATGTTTTTAATTTTTTCCTCCTATGCGGCCGTGTTATGTGAAATCTGAGGGTTTTCCAGTCGTCGGCTTCTGCCCCCATGTAGATAGTACAGAGGTGTTCGGAATGGAATCTAAACAATCCTGATCCAATTATATGGTCCTTGAAGGAGTTGTTTAGCGCAACGAACCAGGCAGCCAGACTATGCAGCGTTAACGCCCTCACTTAGCCATAGGAGTTCGACAATAAAGACATGGGTGCAACCCCTAGTATCCGAACTAGAGTGCTATAAGCATCTGATCGGGAAGTACCGATCCTTCGCGTAATGCAGAAGAAATCTCCAATGATTTGCAACCTCCGAACAGCTGACCGGCTCTTGTCGCATCATGACAGTCAGTTTTCGGCTTTCTCTACTGAGGTGCTCCTTTGGATAAACCAATGCACAATCGCAGTAGTTCTCCCTTTACTACCTTAGCTGATATAGCAGAACGTAAGGTAGCAAGCACAGGAGCCGGGCAACCCAACTATTGACCAAAGACATGATTCAGAGCCAATGCATATAATGCTAAATTCGGGGTCCCGAACTATACTTATAAAAAGTGTTCGGACTTTTGTTGCCGTAGTGTGGGGTGCTATGAAGCCCCTGGCAAACATCAAACGTACCAAAGTGTACTGGTGCTACCTGATAGGGTTTACCAGAAAAGAAAAGACAAAAAAGGAAGAAAAATAAGAACAAATGATAAGCTAGGGCTGTAAAATTTGAGCCGCAAACTATTCTTATTATAGTTTCATTGGTGCGCTAAAGCGCATTTATACAAGTAGGAGGCCGGTTACTATGCCTTAACCAAGGGAGAGCTGCGTGTGGGTCCTGAAAAATAGGTAAAGGGGTATTAAAGAAGCCACCTAAAAATTGCCCAGTACGTCAATGCTTCTTGTTGCCTTGGTGTGTTTGTCCTTCAAGAGTACCGATGATCAGGCCATCAGATGGGGCCTGCGGGATTGAAACATGAAAAGGGAACGAATAAAAGTGAAAGTATGTGTGTATCTGGTGTCGGTTGAGCCGTACTGTGGATCACAAGCTAGCTATGCCTCCGTCGATGCCCATGGAATTTTGAGTGCATAGTAATGTACGCGCGGTATGAATGCCACCACTTGACCGGGACTGAGATGGAGGCCGGATTGCTAGTCGAGCTCCTGACGAGCCGAGCTGTCCTGCTACAGGGTAGTTCGGATCCTCTTGACGGTGTCCGTGGGCTCGGCAGCCGAATAAAGGTTCTGCTTGGGAAGGCCGCTCTGTACTTCTGCTGCTAAGGCAGCTGTGTGCTCTTTTGTACGGAGGGAGTGTTCCGTATTTCCATTAACTGTTATGACGCCACATGGACCGGGCATCTTGAGCTTGAGATAAGCATAGTGTGGCACTGTGTTAAATCGGGCGAATACGGTTCGTCTGAGCAGTGCATGATAGCCGTTGCAAAAGGGTACGATATCAATGATTAACTCCTCGCTTCGGAAGTTGTCCGGAGATCCGAAGACAACCTCTAGTCTGATTGAGCCCATGTAGCGGGCCTCTATGCCCGGTATGACTCCTTTAAAGGTAGTCTTTGTGGGCTTGATCCGTGATGGGTTAATGCCCATTTTGCGCACTGTATCCTAATAGAGCAAGTTGAGGTTGTTGCCACCGTCCATCAGGACTCGCGTCAGGTGGAATCCATCAATTATTGGGTCCAGGACCAGTGCAGCTGAACCGTCGTGATGGATACTGGTCGGATGATCCCAGCGATCAAAAGTGATCGGGCATGACTACCATGGATTAAATTTTGGGGCGACTGGCTCTATTGCGTAGACATCCCTGAGTGCGCGCTTGCGCTCCCTCTTGGGGATGTGTGTGTAGCATATATCATGTTTACCATTTTGGCCTAAGGGGGAAACTTCTTCTGTTCCCCTGTGTTAGGCTGCAGGGGATCCTTTTCATCGTCCTCGCTTTGCGATCCCTTTTCCTTGTTCTCGGCATTTAACTTGTCGACTTTCTTAAAACCCAGCAATCTCTGTTGGTATGGTTGGCTCGTTTGTCTGGGGTGCCATGGATTTGGCACGGATGGTCGAGTATGCGGTCCAGGCTGGATGGTCCCTGATTGTTTCTCTTGTACAGTTTCTTCCGCTGGCTGGACTTGGAGCCGCTGAATCCGGGGTTGACTATAGTGTCGTCGGTATTATTACCATCACTTCGTCGTTTGTGTCTGTTACGTCGGAGCTTGCCATTGCTGTTTTTGGCCTCGGAGGGGCCTGCGTCGCTGGCCATATTTTTACTATGAGCCAGCCAACTATCCTCACCCGTGCAAAAGCGGGTCATAAGTGTCGTGAGGGCTGCCATAGATTTTGGCTTATCTTGGCCGAGGTGGCAAGCGAGCCATTCGTCGCGGATGCTATGTTTAAAGGCCGCTAGAGCTTCGGCATCCGGACAGTCGATAATCTGGTTCTTTTTGGTTAGGAACCTAGTCCAAAATTTCTTGGCTGACTCTCCAGGTTGTTGGACTATGTGGCTTAAGTCATCGGCATCTGGTGGCCGGACATATGTACCTTGGAAGTTGTTGAGGAAGGCTTCTTCCAAGTCCTCCCAGCTGCCGATGGAGTTTTCAGGTAGGCTGTTTAACCAGTGCCGAGCTGGCCCTTTGAGCTTTAGTGGGAGGTATTTGATAGCATGGAGGTCATCTCCGCAGCCATGTGGATATGGAGAATAAAATCCTCGATCCATACCACGGGGTCGGTTGTTCCGTCGTATGATTCCATGTTAACGGGTTTGAACCCTTTGGGAAATTCGTGATCCATTACTTCATCTGTGAAGCAAAGAGGGTGTGCGGCGCCTCTATATCGGGCCGCGTCGCGACGTAGCTCTGATGGAGTCCGTTTGCGGTTGTCAACTTGGGTGTGACTAGGTTTGTCACGTCCGAATAGGTAGCCATCATCACGTGTTGAGGAACGTCCTCGCGATCCGTAAATCGATCGAGTATATCCTGCTCTACTATCCAGGGTTTGTCGGAGGTTGTGTGTATGACCCCGAACTATTTTGTCTCTATTTTTTCATGGCAGTGGGGCAGGCTACTGTTCGGCTTGAGTTGCCGCTCTATCCTGACCACGATGTGGTCGGTCCGCCGCACTGTGCTGATCATGTAGTGTTCGGTCGGCCGCATTACGTGAGGGAAGTATGGGCTCCAGCGCCTCTTCATCGAATTGAGGTAGAAATCTTTGTTTTCGGTACCTCTTGGCTGGGCGTCTGAAGCCATATTCTTCGGCTGCCGGAACGTCAGTCCACCTGTCGACGAGAAGATCTTGGTCAGCTTGAAGCTACTGCTGCTTCTTTTTCAGGCTCCTTGCAGTGGCTATTAGCTGGCGCTTTCCTGCTCGAGAGGTTCCTCAGGCACGATGACATCTTCGTTGCCAAGGCTTTCCTCGTCCTCAGAGAGCGGATGATAACTACCGTCCTCCGAGTCGTTGGGCCTGGCTTGTTCGTCGGGGCTGGCTTGCCCGTTTTCTTGCTCCTCCTGTTCGGATGTTACCTCAGCAAGGTCTTCATTGTTTTCGGCCTCGTCCGGAGTATTGTCTTCTCCGGTGCCGGTATTGCTGTCCTTTGAACGACGTGACTTAGAGCAGCGCTGAGGGCGCCGATGTTTTTTCTGTGTCTCAGGAGGTTTATTCTCAACTGGAGTTTCTTTGTCATCGCCACTATTCTCCTTTGGTGCATCCACCATGTACACATCGTATGAGGAAGTGGCCGTCCAACGTCCGGTGAACGGCGGGTCCTGGGCCTCTTCTTCTCCGGCATCGTCGTCCATACCGTCGATGTCATCAGAGCCGTAAGCGAGCATGTCATTTAAGTCTTCGACAGTGGCTATAAAGTGGGTGGCGGGTGGGGAGTGAAATTCCCTGTCATCAGCTTCTAGTTCGAACCGGATATAGTTCGGCTATGAGTCCCTCGCCAAGGACTGGTTCTTTAATGAGCTTAGCACACCGCCCAAGGGTGAGTGCTGGAATATGCCTGCAACGCTGAACTCGAAGATCGATAAACGATCAAGTTCGGCATCCGTGGACTCACATGGTTCGGAACTTACACCCAGAGACGAGTCTTCCGGTGACACAAATATTGTGTGAGTTTAAGTCCATGTGCGGCTCCAACGCTGGGGAATGTGTGGCCTCCGTGGTGGGGTTGAACCTCCAGTCCTTAGATGGCACCGTATGCTCCGGATCTAAGACCAGAGCAGTTATAGGAGCTATCTCCTGAATGTGGTCCGATGACAAATTTAGGCCATGTTAATCGAGGTGACCAGGAGCGATCGCCGCAATCTTGAATCTAGTGAAGATCAAATCTCCGCGGATGTCTGTAACGAAGTTCAAGCTCCCAAATCTGACGTGATGGCCAGGGGCGTAGCTATCGATCTGCTCTAGATGGCCAAATGAGTTGGCCCGCAGTGCGAAGCCGCCGAACACGAAAATCTGTCTGGGGAGGAAGGTTTCTCCTTGGACGACGTCACTGTTGACGATTGAAGGGGCCAACGAACCTTTTGAAGACAACACAGTGGAACTCTCAATGAAAGCACCAATGTCGGTGTCAAAACCGGCGGATCTCGGGTAGGGGGTCCCGAACTATGCGTCTAAGGTCGATGGTAATAGGAGACAGGGGACACGATGTTTACCCAGGTTTGGGCCCTCTCTATGGAGGTAATACCCTATGTCCTGCTTGATTGTCTTGATGAATACGAGTATTACAAGAGGTGATCTACCATGAGATCATAATGTCTAAACCCTAGGGCCTTAGCTTGTATGACTATGGTAATGAATATCTCTCCTCCCTCCGGACTAAGTCCTCTGGTTTATATAGACACCGGGAGGATCTAGGGTTACACAAGGTCGGTTACAAAGAAAGGAATCTACATATTTGGTCGCCAAGCTTGCATTCCACGCCAAGGAGAGTCCCATCCGGACACGTGTACAGTCTTCGATCTTCGCGTTCTTCATAGCCCATCAGTCCGGCCCATGGCTAACAGGCCGGACGCCTGAGGACCCCTTATTCCAGGACTCCCTCATGCGGCGCCAGGCCTGGAGACGTGGGCAACCTGAAACGGGCCCTCCCACATGGGAGAGAGCTTGTGCAACCCTTCCCTGGAGAGCAGCCGCCTCAGGACAAGATCACCCACCTCGAGCGTCCTGGAGCGGACGTTGCGGCAGTGGTACCGCTGCAGCGTCTGCTGGTACCTCGCAGCTTGGAGCGAGGCTTCTCGGCGGCGTTCCTCCCCCAACACGAGATCCATCCCCCGCATGGCGTCCTGCCACGTTTTATCAAACGCCAAGACCCGCGTGGAGTGATCCCTGACCTCGTGTGGGAGAACCGCTTCTGCTTCGTAGACGAGGAAGAACGGGGTCTCGCCTGTTGGTCTGGTGGTGGTGGTGTGGATGGACCACAATACAGACTAGAGCTTGTCATGCCAGCCCCTGCCGTAGGCCTCAAGCTTCTTCTTGAAGGACCTTGTCTTGAGACCCCTCAGGAACTCTACATTGGCATGTTTGGCCTGGCTGTTGCTCCTGGGGTGCGCCACGGAGGCGTAGCAGATCTGCGTTCCAAGGTTAGCACAGTACGTTTTGAAGAGATTGCTAGTGAACTGCGAGCCATTGTCGGTGATGATGCGGTTAGGGACCCCAAATCGGCTTACGAGGCCCTTGATGAACTTGATTGCTGACCCGACCGGGATGGTGCGGACAGCTTCCACTTCTGCCACTTGGTGAATTTTTGAATGGCGACGTAGAGGTAGTGGTAGCCTCCCGGCGCTCAAGGGAATGGACCCAGGATATCCAGCCCCCAGACCGCAAACGGCCATGAGAGCGGGATAGTCTGGAGGTCCTGAGCAGGCTGGTGGATTTGCTTGGCGTGGAACTGGCAAGTCTCACAAGATTTTACCAGCTCAACCACGTCATTGAGTGTCGCAGGCTAGTAGAACCCGTTGCGGAAAGCCTTGCCGACCAGGGTGCGTGACGATGAGTGGTGCCCGTAGTCTCCGCCATGTATGTCAGCCAGCAACTCCTTCCCCTGTTCCCTGGAAATGCATTGTGGAGAAACATCATTTGGCCAATTCCTGTATAGCTCACCGTCCTAAACGCAGTACGCCGTAGCCTGCCGGGCCACACGTTCCACATCTTCCTCCTTCTCTGGCAGCATGCCTTGTGTCAGGTATGCCTTGAACTCTTCAATCCAGCTCCCTCCTGAGGCTCGAGTGCTAAGAGGAGGTGCGCTCCTGAGGTCGGGCCGCAGGCGGGGGCTCCCGAGGCTGGAGGCTGGGGAGTTCCTCCTGAGATGGCACCGGCTCCGCAGGCGGAGGTGCGGCCGAGGGCTTGAAGAGACACTCCTCGAAGATGCCAGGCTCTTGGGGTTGCCGCTTGGCGCTCTTCTAGCGATGTCATCGGCCTCTTTGTTGGTGCCACGAGGTACATGCTGTAGTTCCAGACCCAGGAACCGCTTCTCCATTTTGTGCACCTCCACGAGGTATGCCTCCATGTGTTCATCCTTTGGCTCGTACACCTTGTTGGAGAAGTTGACGAGGAGCTGTGAGTCTCCTTTGACGGTGAGGCACTTCACTCCCAGGGATACCGCCGCTTTGAGTCCGGCGATGAGGCCCTCGTACTCTGCGATGTTGTTGGAGATCTTCTCGCCCCGCTGGAAGCAGAGTTGCATGGCGTAGTAAAGCTTGTCCTGAGTGGGTGAGATAAGCATGGCTCCAGCCCCCGCGCCCTGACGCGCAAACGCGCCATCGAAGTACATGACCCAACCATCTGGCGCCTCACTTCCTGGCGAGAGGGATTGGTTCTCGCCTGCTTTGAGCTCCGGGGTGTCAGTCCATTCCGCCACAAAGTCGGCGAGCACAGCCCCCTTGATGACTCTGGTTGTGCTGAACTACAGGTCGAACGCCTACAACTCGATGTTCTATTCGGCGACCCTTCCCACAGGATTGGGGCTTCTGAGCACTCTCTCCAATGGGTAGGCTGAAATGACCTTGATGGGGTGACCTTGGAAGTAGTGGTGCAGCTTGCGCGAGGCCACCAGGAGCAGGAGCAAGAGCTTTTGAGGCATGGGGTATCGTGCCCTCGCATCTCGCAGGACCGTGCTGACGTAGTATACTGGATGCTCGACCAGGGTGGGAGAGCTGACGGGGTTTTTAGCTCCCGGGGACTGAGGTGCTTCCACCGGGTTTCCAGCTCCTTGGGCTTCATGACTTGTCATGGCAGCCGCTGTCTCAGGTGCATCGTCTTGGTGCTGAGCTTCCTCATCCGGCTTGGCGTCTCCACTTGGCGGGTCCTCGACCCCGAGCCCCTACCTGAGGGCCACCAAGAGCGCACTGGCGAAGTGGGGTGTGGCAGACAGGTAGATGCAGGGGAATGTAGTAATTTCAAAAAAATTCCTATGCACACGCAGGATCATGGTGATGCATAGCAACGAGAGGGGAGAGTGTCGTCCACGTACCCTCGTAGACCGTTAAGCGGAAGCGTTATGACAACGCGGTTGATGTAGTCGTACGTCTTCACGATCGACCGATCCTCAGTACCGAACATACGGCAGCTCCGCGTTTTGCACACGTTTAGCTCGGTGACATCCCGCGAACTCATGATCTAGTAGAGCTCGGGGAGAGTTTTGTCAGCACAACGGCGTGGTGACGATGTTGATGAAGCTACCGCATCAGGACTTCGCCTAAAAACCGCTACAGTATGACCGAGGTGGATTATGGTGCAGGGGGGCACCGCACACGGCTGGAGAGATCTCAATGATCAACTTGTGTGTCTAGAGGTGCCCCCTGCCCTCGTATATAAAGGAGCAAGAGGGGAGAGGCGGCCGGCCAGGAGGAGGCGCGCCAGGAGGAGTCCTACTCCCACCGGGAGTAGGACTCCCTCCTTTCCTAGTTGGAGTAGGAGAAGGGGGAAGGAGGAGGGAGAGAGGAAGGAAAGGGGGGCGTCGCCCCCTCCTCCTTGTCCAATTCGGACTAGAGGGGGAGGGGGCGCACGGCCTGCCCTGGCAGCCCCTCCTCTCTTCCACTAAGGCCCATCTTGGCCCATTAAACCCCCGGGGGGTTCTGGTAACCCCCGGTACTCCGGTAAAATCCCGATTTCACCCGGAACACTTCCGATATCCAAATATAGGCTTCCAATATATAAATCTTTATGTCTCGGCCATTTCGAGACTCCTCATCATGTCCGTGATCACATCCGGGACTCCGAACTACCTTTGGAACATCAAAACATATAAACTCTTAAAACCGATCGTCACAAAACTTTAAGCGTGCGGACCCTACGGGTTCAAGAACTATGTAGACATGACCGAGACACATTTCCGGTCAATAACCAATAGCGGAACCTGGATGATCATATTGGTTCCTACATATTCTATGAAGACCTTTATCGGTCAAACCGCACAACACTATCGTTGTTCTCTTTGTCATCGGTATGTTACTTGCCCGAGATTTGATCGTCGGTATCCCAATACCTAGTTCAATCTCGTTACCGGGGAGTCTCTTTACTCGTTCCGTAATACATCATCCCATAACTAACTCATTAGTTATCATGCTTGCAAGGCTTAAAGTGATGTGTATTACCGAGAGGGCCCAGAGATACCTCTTCGACGATCGGAGTGACAAATCCTACTCTTGATCTATGCCAATTCAACAAGTACCATCGGATACACCTCTAGAGCACCTTTATAATCACCCAGTTACGTTGTGATGTTTGGTAACACACAAAGTGTTCCTCTGGTATTCGGGAGTTGCATAATCTCATAGTCATAAGAACATGTATAAGTCATGAAGAAAGTAATAGCAGTAAACAAACGATCAAGTGCTAAGCTAACGGAATGGGTTAAGTCAATCACATCATTCTCCTAATGATGTGATCTCATTGATCAAATAACAACTCATGTCTATGGTTAGGAAACTTAACCATCTTTGATCAATGAGCTAGTCAAGTAGAGGCATACTAGTGACACTATGTTTGTCTATGTATTCACACATGCATTATGTTTCCGGTTAATACAATTCTAGCATGAATAATAAACATTGATCATGAAATAAGGAAATAAATAATAACTTTATTATTGCCTCTAGGGCATATTTCCTTCAGTCTCCCACTTGCACTAGAGTCAATAATCTAGATTACACAGTAATGATTTTAACACCCATGGAGCCTTGGTGCTGATCATGTTTTGCTCATGGAAGAGGCTTAGTCAACGGTTCTACAACATTCAGATCCGTATGTATCTTGCAAATCTCTATGTCTCCCTCCTGGAATTGATCCCGGATGGAGTTGAAGCGTCTCTTCATCTGCTTGGTTCTCTTGTGAAATCTGGATTCATTTGCCAAGGCAATTGCACCAGTATTGTCACAAAAGATTTTCATTGGACCCGATGCACTAAGTATGACACCTAGATCGTATATGAACTCCTTCTTCCAGACTCCTTCATTCACTGCTTCCGAAGCAGCAATGTACTCCGCTTCACATGTAGATCCCGCCACGACGCTCTATTTAGAACTGCTCCAACTGATAGCTCCACCGTTTAATATAAACACATATCCGGTTTGCGATTTAGAATCGCCTGGATCAGTGTCAAAGCTTGCATCAACGTAACCATTTACGATGAGCTCTTTGTCACCTCCATAAACGAGAAACATATCCTTGGTCCTTTTCAGGTACTTCAGGATGTTCTTGACCACTGTCCAGTGATCCACTCCTGGATTACTTTGGTACCTCCCTACTAAGCTAATAGCAAGGCACACATCAGGTCTGGTACACAACATTGCATACATAATAGAGCCTATGGCTGAAGCATAGGGAACACTTTTCATTTTCTCTTTATCTTCTGCAGTGGTCGGACATTGAGTCTTACTCAACTTCACACCTTGTAACACAGGCAAGAACCCTTTCTTAGCTTGATCCATTTTGAACTTCTTCAAAACTTTATCAAGGTATGTGCTTTGTGAAAGTCCAATTAAGCGTATTAATCTATCTCTATAGATCTTGATGCCCAATATATAGGCAGCTTCACCGAGGTCTTTCCTTGAAAAACTCTTATTTAAGTATCCTTTTATGCTATCCAGAAATTCTATATCATTTCTAGTCAGCAATATGTCATCCACATATAATATTAGAAATGCTACAGAGATCCCACTCACTTTCTTGTAAATACAGGCTTCTCCAAAAGTCTGTATAAAACCATATGCTTTGATCACACTATCAAAACGTTTATTCCAACTCCGAGAGGCTTGCACCAGTCCATAAAAGGATCGCTAGAGCTTGCACACTTTGTTAGCTCCCTTTGGATCGATAAAACCTTCAGGTTGCATCGTATACAACTCTGCTTCCAGAAATCCATTCAGGAATGCAGTCTTTACATCCATTTGCCAAATTTCTTAACCATAAAATGCGGCAATTGCTAACATGATTCAGACGGACTTAAGCATCGCTACGGGTGAGAAGGTCTCATCATAGTCAACTCCTTGAACTTGTCGAAAACCTTTCGCAACAAGTCAAGCTTTGTAGATAGTAACATTACCGTCAGCGTCTGTCTTCTTCTTGAAGATCCATTTATTCTCGATGGCTTGCCGATCATCGGGCAAGTCAACCAAAGTCCACACTTTATTCTCATACATGGATCCCATCTCACATTTCATGGCTTCAAGCCATTTTGCGGAATCTGGGCTCATCATCGCTTCCTCATAGTTTGTAGGTCCGTCATGGTCAAGTAACATGACCTCCAGAACTGGATTACCGTACCACTCTAGTGCGGATCTTGCTCTGGTTGACCTACGAGGTTCGGTAGTAACTTGATCTGAAGTTTCATGATCATCATCATTAGCTTCCTCACTAATTGGTGTAGATGTCACAGGAACCGGTTTCTGTGGTGAACTACTTTCCAATAAGGGAGTAGATACAGTTACCTCATCAAGTTCTACTTTCCTCCCACTCACTTCTTTCGAGGGAAACTCCTTCTCTAGAAAGGATCCATTCTTAGCAACGAATATCTTGCCTTCGGATCTGTGATAGAAGGTGTACCAATAGTTTCCTTTGGGTATCCTATGAAGACACATTTCTTCGATTTGGGTTCGAGCTTATCAGGTTGAAGCTTTTTCACATAAGCATCACAGCCCCAAACTTTATGAAACGACAACTTTGGTTTCTTGCCAAACCATAGTTCATAAGGCGTCGTCTCAATGGATTTTGATGGTGCCCTATTTAATGTGAATGCAGCCGTCTCTAAAGCATAACCCCAAAATGACAGCGGTAATCAGTAAGAGACATCATAGATCGCACCATATATAGTAAAGTACGATTACGATGTTCGGACACACCATTACGCTGTGGTGTTCTGGGTGGCATGAGTTGCGAAATTATTCCACATTGTTTCAAATGTAGGCCAAACTTGTAACTCAAATATTCTCCTCCACGATCAGATCGCAGAAACTTTTTTTTGTTATGATGATTTTCCACTTGACTCTGAAATTCTTTGAACTTTTCAAACATTTCAGACTTATGTTTCATTAAGTAGATATACCCATATCTACTAAAATCATCTGTGAAGGTGAGAAAATAACGATACCCGCCGCGAGCCTCAATATTCATCGGACCACATACATCAGTATGTATGATTTCCAACAAATCTGTTACTCGCTCCATAGTTCCAGAGAACGGCATTTTAGTCATCTTGCCCATAAGGCATGG
Source organism: Triticum dicoccoides (assembly GCF_002162155.2). Classification (NCBI taxonomy): domain Eukaryota; kingdom Viridiplantae; phylum Streptophyta; class Magnoliopsida; order Poales; family Poaceae; genus Triticum; species Triticum dicoccoides. Next base: position 106,652,514 of record NC_041380.1, on the reverse strand, counting down.
TTCGCAAGTACCAAGTGATTCATAATCAAGTGATTCCAAAAGTCCATCAGTATGGAGTTTCTTCATGCGTTTTATACCAATATGACCCGAACGGCAGTGCCACAAATAAGTTGCACTATCATTATCAACTCTGCATCTTTTGGCTTCAACATTATGAATATGTGTATCACTACTATCGAGATTCAACAAGAATAGACCACTCTTTAAGGGTGCATGACCATAAAAGATATTACTCATGTAAATAGAACAACCATTATTTTTTGATTTAAATGAATAACCATCTCGCATGAAACAAGATCCAGATATAATGTTCATGCTTAACGCTGGCACCAAATAACAATTATTTAGGTCTAAAACTAATCCCGAAGGTAGATGTAGAGGTAGCGTGCCGACGGCGATCACATCGACTTTGGAACCATTTCCTACGCGCATCGTCACCTTGTCCTTAGCCAGTCTCGCTTAATCTGTAGTCCCTGTTTCGAGTTGCAAATATTAGCAACAGAACCAGTATCAAATACCCAGGTGCTACTGCGAGCTCTGGTGAGGTACACATCAATAACATGTATATCACATATACCTTTGTTTACCTTGCCATCCTTCATATCCGCCAAATACTTGGGGCAGTTTCGCTTCCAGTGACCAGTCTGTTTGCAGTAGAAGCACTCAGTCTCAGGCTTAGGTCTAGACTTGGGTTTCTTCTCCTGAGCAGCAACTTGTTTGTCGTTCTTCTTGAAGTTCCCCTTCTTTTTCCCTTTGCCCTTTTTCTTGAAACTGGTGGTCTTATTGACCATCAACACTTGATGCTCCTTCTTGATTTCTACCTACGCAACCTTTAGCATCGCGAAGAGCTCAGGAATAGTCTTATTCATCCCTTGCATATTATAGTTCATCACGAAGCTTTTGTAGCTTGGTGGCAATGATTGAAGAACTTTGTCAATGACACTATCAACAGGCAGATTAACTCCCAGTTGAGTCAGGTGATTATGATACCTAGACATTTTGAGTATATGCTCACTGACAGAACTATTCTCCTCCATCTTGCAGCTATAGAACTTATTGGAGACTTCATATCTCTCAATCCGGGCATTTGCTTGAAATATTAACTTCAACTCCTGGAACATCTCATATGCTCCATGATGTTAAAAACGTCGTTGAAGTCCCGGTTCTAAGCCGTAAAGCATGGCACACTCAACTATCGAGTAGTCATTAGCTTTACTCTGCCAAACGTTCTTAACGTTGTCAGCAGCATCTGCAGCAGGCCTGGCACCCAGCGGTGCTTCCAAGACGTAATTCTTCTGTGCAGCAATGAGGATAATTCTCAAGTTACGGACCCAGTCCGTGTAATTGCTACCATCATCTTTCAACTTTGCTTTCTCAAAGAACGCATTAAAATTCAACAGAATAACAGCACGGGCCATCTATCTACAACAACGTAGATAAGAAAACATACTATCAGGTACTAAGTTCACGATAAATTTAAGTTCAATTAATCATATTACTTAAGAACTCCCACTTAGATAGACATCCCTCTAATCATCTGAGTGATCACGTGATCCATATCAACTAAACCATAACCGATCATCACGTGAAATGGAGTAGTTTTCAATGGTGAACATCACTATGTTGATCATATCTACTATATGATTCATGCTCGACCTTTCGATCTCAGTGTTCCGAGGCCATATCTGCACATGCTAGGCTCGTCAAGTTTAACCCGAGTATTCTGTGTGTGCAAAACTGGCTTGCACCCGCTGTAGATGGACGTAGAGCTTATCACACCTGATCATCACGTGGTGTCTTCATAACCGACAAGTATAGGGGATCGCAACAGTTTTCGAGGGTAGAGTATTCAACCCAAATTTATTGATTCGACACAAGGGGAGCCAAAGAATATTCTCAACTATTAGCAGCTGAGTTGTCAATTCAACCACACCTGGAAACTTAATATCTGCAGCAAAGTATTTAGTAGCAAAGTAATATGATAGTAGTGATAACGGTAGCAAAAGGTAACAGTAGTAAAAGTAATGTTTTTGGTATTTTGTAGTGATGATAGCAATAGCAACGGAAAAGTAAATAAGTGAAGAACAATATATGGAAAGCTCGTAGGCAATGGATCGGTGATGGAGAATTATGCCGGATGCGGTTCATCATGTAACAGTTATAACCTAGGGTGACACAGAACTAGCTCCAGTTCGTTAATGTAATGTAGCCATGTATTCCGAATATAGTCATACGTGCTTATGGAAAAGAACTTGCATAACATCTTTTGTCCTACCCTCCCGTGGCAGCGGGGTCCTTATGGAAACTGAGGGATATTAAGGCCCCCTTTTAATAGAGTATCGAAACAAAGCATTAACACATGGTGAATACATGAACTCCTTAAACTACGGTCATCACCGGTAAGTATCCCGATTATTGTCACTTTGGGGTTAACGGATCATAACACATAATAGGTGACAATAGACTTGCAAGATAGGATCAAGAACGCTCATATATTGATGAAAACATAATAGGTTCAGATCTGAAATCATGGCACTCGGGCCCTAGTGACAAGCATTAAGCATAGCAAAGTCATAGCAACATCAATCTCAGAACATAGTGGACACTAGGGATCAAACCCTAACAAAACTAACTCGATTACATGATAGATCCCATCCAACCCATCACCGTCCAGCATGCCTACGATGGAATTACTCACGCAAGGCAGTGAGCATCATGAAATTGGTGATGGAGGATGGTTGATGATGACAATGGCGACGGATTCCCCTCTCTGGAGCCCCGAACGGACTCCAGATCAGCCCTCCCGGGAGTTTTTAGGGCTTGGCGGCGGCTCCGTATTGTAAAACGTGATGATTCCTTCTCCCTGATTTTTTTCTCCTCGGAACTCAATATATAGAGTTGGAGTTGGAGTCGGAGAGCCAACAGGGGGCCCACGAGGTAGGGGGGCGCGCCCTAGGGGGTAGGCGCCCCCACTCTCGTGGAGAGGAGGTGGGCCCCCTGGCCTTCATCTTTTGCAGGTATTTTTCTTATTTTTTGAAAAGTGGCTCCGTGAAGTTTCAAGTCATTCCGAGAACGTTTGCTCCTGCACATAAATAACACCATGGTAATTCTGCTGAAAGCAGCGTCAGTCCGGGTTAGTTCCATTCAAATCATGCAAGTTAGAGTCCAAAACAAGGGCAAAAGTGTTTGGAAAAGTAGATATGTTGGAGACGTATCAACTCCCCCAAGCTTAAACCTTTGCTTATCCTCAAGCAATTCAGTTGACAAACTAAAAGTGATAAAGAAAGACTTTTACAAACTCTGTTTGCTCTTGTTGTTGTAAATATGTAAAGCCAGCATTCAAGTTTTCCTAAAAGATTATAACTAACCACATTCACAATAACGCATAGATCTCAAGTTTACTCATATCAATAGCATAATCAACTAGCGATCAATAATAATAAATCTCGGATGACAACACTTTCTCAAAACAATCATAATATGATATAACAAGATGGTATGTCGCTAGCCCTTTCTGAGACCGCAAAACATAATTGCAGAGCACCTTTAAAGACCAAGGACTGACTAGACATTGTAATTCATGGTAAAAGATTTCCAGTCAAGTCATACTCAATGTAAACTAACAGTAATGAATGCAAATGACAGCGGTGCTCTCCAACTGGTGCTTTTTAATAAGAGGATGATGACTCAGCAGAAAAGTAAATAGATAGGCCCTTCGCAGAGGGAAGCAGGGATTTGTAGAGGTGCTAGAGCTCGGTTTTGAAACAGAGGTGAATAATATTTTGAGCGGTATACTTTCATTGTCAACATAACAACCAAGAGATGGCGATATCTTCCATGCTACACACATTATAGGCGGTTCCCAAACAGAATGGTAAAGTTTATACTCCCCCTTCCACCAACAAACATCAATCCATGGCTTGCTCGAAACAATGAGTGCCTCCAACTAACAAGAGTCCCAGGGGGAGTTTTGTTTGCAATTATTTTGATTTAGTTTGCATAAAGCATGGGACTGGGCATCCCGGTGACCAGCCATTTATCTCGTGAGTGAGGAGCGGAGTCCACTCCTCTTGAGAATAACCCGCCTAACATGGAAGATACGAACAACCCTAGTTGATACATGAGCTATTCGAGCATACAATACAGGATATTTATTTGAAGGTTTAGAGTTTGGCACACACAAATTTACTTGGAACAGTAGGTAGATACCGTATATAGGTAGGTATAGTGGACTCATGTGGAATAACTTTGGGGTTTAAGGAGTTTGGATGCACAAGCAGTATTCCCGCTTAGTACAGGTGAAGGCTAGCAAAAGACTGGGAAGCGACCAGCTAGAGAGCGACAACACTCATGAAGATGCATTAAATTAATCAACACTGAATGCAAGCATGAGTAGGATATAATCCACCATGAACATAAATATCGTGAAGGCTATGTTGATTTTGTTTCAACTACATGTGTGAAAATGTGCCAAGTCAAGTCACTTAAATCATTCAGAGGAGGATACCACCCTATCATACCACATCATAACCATTTTAATAGCATGTTGGCACGCAAGGTAAACCATTATAACTCATAGCTAATCAAGCATGGCATAAGAAATTATGATCTCTAGTTGTCATTGCAAACATGTTTATTCATAATAGGCTGAATCAAGAACGATGAACTAATCATATTTACAAAAACAAAAGAGGTCGAATTCATACCAGCTTTTCTCATCTCAGCCAGTCCATCATATAACATCATAATTGCCTTTTGTCGGATTTCGGGTTCCGGCAGACCCTTGAGGTTCGAACACTGGGGTGCACGCGGAGATCTCGCTTCCTACCTACCTGCACCCCTCCACCTCGCTAAGGTGTAAGCTATGGAAAGAACAACACAAGAGACACAGGGTTTATACTGGTTCGGGCCACTGTTGTGGTGTAACACCCTACTCCAGTGTGTGGTGTGGTGGATTGCCTCTTGGGCTGATGATGATGAACAATACAAGGAAGAACAGCCTCCCGAGGGTCTGTTCTTGGCTGGGATGATGAACTGCTGGGAGGAGTTCATCCACCTTTCTCTCTATCTCTCTCTCTCTCTCTCTCTCTCTCTCTAATCAAAACCCCTCTCTAAAGAACCTACTCTTCAGAACCCCCACCCCCTTTGCTCTGTGGGTGGCTGGTCCTATTTATAGAGGCCCTGGTCCTCTTCCCAAATATCGAGCGGGAAGGGAGCCAACAATGGCGGGCTAATTTGAAGGGGGACAACTAGTACTAGCTACCCTGACAAAAGTAGTCTTCGCCTGTGCAAAGCTCTGGTGGTGACGCCGTCTTGGGCTCCACGATGACCTCCGTCTTGCAGTCCTTCTGGTCTCGGTCTTGTTGCACCGAAATGGCAACCTTTGCCTGATGCCTCGGTACTCCGCGGCTGCGCTTGCCCCCTTTGCACCAAAGAGGAAAGGAGGACACTGCGCGGGCTGGCACCCGCCTGGCGCCCTTGGTCGTCATGGCTTGCGTCACGGGCACCTCGTGAGGTACCCCACCTTGATCTCTCCGCCTCCTCGCGAGCCAGCCTGATGAGGACGTGACTGAGGAAGCTCCGCGTCGTCCTCCCCGTGAGGCTTGGCCCCTCGCGAGGGTCTTGGGTTTGTGTTGGTGAAGATGGGCCTTGCTGGGCCCCCCTTTGAGCCACGCCGCAGGCCGCAGGCAGGCAAGTCTTGGGACCCCCGTTCCCAGAACGCCGACAGTAGCCCCCGGACCCAAGGCGCGCCCGGACTTGGCCGTGCAGGGAGGCGGAAGGGCAAGAGCGAAGCGCCATGGGCCCTAACAGCCTGCGGCCTTGGGCGCCGCGTGGCGGTTGATTGGACGTGGGCGTCTCCACTTCCCCATGGCGCCTCGGCAACTGCACAGATTGGACAAGTCCCTGCATGCAAAGCGGGTCATAATTACCTGCGATCGTGGGGGCCGTCGGTTGGCCCTGGCCAGCTATAAGTACGGATCGGCGCGTGCCCTTCCAGTTCATCTCCCCTTGCTCCTCCTTCTTCATGTCCCCGTCGAGGACGTTCTCGGCCGCAGAGAAGGGGAAGGCTCGCCAGTTGAGCCCGCCTCTCCCCCGCCCAAGTGTGGCCGAGGGCGCCCTCGCAAACATCCTGTGGCCACCACGGCAGCTCCCCGCGGCCGTGGAGGCGATTTTCTGCACAGCGACGGGCGGATTGCTGCGGCTAGGGGGCGCACTCCGGCTGCACGTCCCCCTATGCCGCGCTTTCGCGCTGTTGAGGTGCTGTCGGAGTTCGTCGTGTGGTCGGCGGAGTCGGCTAGCACCCGGCTTCCACTTCCCTGCTTCCTCCTTGGCGAGCTCCCGGCCGGCGCCCCGGGCGGCCTCTGGCTTCAGGCCGACGGCTGCTGCAGCCGGGCCTCATGGGTTTCATTGGAGGTCTCCACAGCCAGGAGCCTGGCCCTGGCCCGCGGTTGGCAGATGTTTGCCCGTGCGCGTGGCCTGGGCCGTCGGTGCACCCTGCACTTCAAGTTTGATGGCGATGCCACCCTCTATGTGAGGGTGTTTGGGGAAGATGGTCGCCGCGCAGGGTGCTGCCCCGAGGACGACGACCGCGGCTGGGAAGCCAGCTCCGGCGACGATGGGGAAGACAACGCTCATGTGACCAGCGGCGCTCAGGGTTCCCCAAGCTTCTCCGGTTCTTCTTCAGGCGGCGACTCCTCTAGCGGTGGCCGCGGTCAGCCTCCACACCGTCGTATCTGCTTGGGAGGTGGTAGCGCGTCCGCCCGCCGTCGTGCCCCGGTGAAGCGCGAGAGGGAGTCTTCCTGAGCCCCGGAGGCAGCTGGAGTCTTTCCTGCAGGCCGATGTGAGGCGAGCCGCGCCTGATTTGTTCTTTTCTTTTCCCTTTCCCTGCGCAAAAAGACAGTAGTGTGGAGCCCCGCGGGGGCGTGTTTGGGTTATTGCTGTTAATCACCGTTTTGCTTCCGTTATCATGCCTTCCAGCTATGTTCCCGCGTGCGGATAGTTCCCGGCCCCAGCCGTGGGAGGGCGACCGACCCAGGCCCTGTGTTCGCGTCACGGTGCCCGTGGGGCACGGACTGGAGGGGTGCTCCTGTAATGGGCCCAGGTCGCGAACCCTTTGAACAACTAGGATAGGAACACTCGTGAGGGCGCTCGGCTGCCACCCCCCTCGCGAGGCCTTGCACAAGAGAAATCGAGGCAGGAGGGTGAAAAGTTGAAGAACCACAAGCCAAAGACGACAACAACTTCAATAAAACTTCGAACAAGAAAGAACAAGCCAACTGCGGAAAGAAAATGAAAAGTCGCGTCCGGCACCTAATCTAGTCTTCGACGTCTTCTCACCAGCGCGGAGCTAAGTGCTGCCACTGGGCATTGGAGGGAGCCCCAGGGCCTGAGGCCGGCGCTCCTGAGACTCTGGGGCGTGTACAGCCCCAACTCATTATTACGTGAGAGTGTCACGGGCGGTGAGCTTCACAGGTGTTGGCCTTCTTCAAAGGCTCCGGGCCTTTTCCAAAACGCGACAGCTTCACAGGCATTCGCCTTCTTCACAGGCTCTGGGGCTTTTCCAAAACGCGACAGCTTCACAGGCATTCGCCTTCTTCACAGGCTCTGGGCCTTTTCCAAAACGCGAAAGCTTCACAGGCATTCGCCTTCTTCACAGGCTCTGGGCCTTTTCCAAAACACGATAGCTTCACAGGCATTCGCCTT
>NC_041380.1:106562795-106644370 GCF_002162155.2 Triticum dicoccoides | reverse complement strand
TGGGCCTTTTCCAAAACGTGACAGCTTCACAGGCATTCGCCTTCTTCACAGGCTCTGGCCTTTTCCAAAACGTGACAGCTTCACAGGCATTCGCCTTCTTCACAGGCTCTGGGCCTTTTCCAAAACGCGACAGCTTCATAGGCATTCCCCTTCTTCATAGGCTCTGGGCCTTTTCCAAAACGCGACAGCTTCATAGGCATTCGCCTTCTTCACAGGCTCTGGGCCTTTTTAGGGGTAGAACCTTCGGAGGTGCTGGATGTTCCATGCGTTCTGGACCGGCACCCCCTCCAGAGTCTCCAAGCGTGCGGAGCCGGGCCTGGAAACATGAACAACTTTGAATGGGCCCTCCCACATGGGAGAGAGCTTGTGCAGCCCCTCCCTAGAGAGAACCCGCCTGAGCACGAGGTCTCCTACCTCAAGAGTTCTGGGGCAGATGTTGCGGCAGTGATATCGCCGCAGTGCTTGTTGGTACCTCGCCGCTTGCAGCGCGGCTTCTCGGCGACGTTCCTCCCCTAGCACGAGGTCCATCCCCCGCATGGCGTCCTGCTGCACCTCGTCGAACGCCAGGACCCGAGCGGAGCGATGTCTGACCTCATGAGGGAGGACCGCTTCGGCTCTGTAGACCAGGAAGAACGGGGTCTCTCCAGTCGGCTTGGTCGCGGTTGTGCGGATGGACCACAACACGGACTGAAGCTCGTCGTACCAACCTCTGCCGTAGGCCTCCAGCTTCTTCTTGAACGTCCTAGTCTTGAGGCCCCTCAGGACCTCTGCGTTGGCTCGCTCGGCCTGGCCATTGCTTCGGGGTGTGCCACCGAAGCATAGCATATCTGCGTTCCAAGGTTAGCACAGTATGTTTTGAAGAGGTTACTGGTGAACTGCGAACCATTGTCCGTGATGATGCGGTTCGGCACCCCGAACCGGCTCACGATGCCCTTGATGAACTTGACCGCGGAACCCGCGGGAATGGTGCGGACAGCCTCTACTTCAGCCCACTTGGTGAACTTGTCCACGGCGACATAGAGGTAGCGGTAGCCCCCTGGCGCTCGAGGAAACGGGCCCAAGATGTCCAGCCCCCAGACTGCGAATGGCCACGAAAGGGGTATAGTTTGCAGGCCTCCTGCTGGCTGATGGATCTGCTTGGCGTGGAACTGGCAGGCCTCACAAGCTTTCACTAGTTCGACGGCGTCATTGAGCGCGGTGGGCCAATAAAACCCACTGCGGAACGCCTTGCCGACGAGGGTCCGTGATGATGAATGATGTCCACAGTCTCCGCCATGTATATCTTCCAGCAGTTCCTTCCCTTGCTCCCTGGAGATGCAGCGCAGGGATACATCGTTTGGTCGCTTCCGATAGAGCTCCCCATCCTTGATGCAGTATGCCGTGGCCTGGCGTGCCACTCGCTCTGCTTCCTCCTCCTTCTCCGGCAGGGTCCCTTGCGTTAAGTAACTCCAGAGCTCCGTGATCCAGCCCTCCTGAGGTTCCATCGTCAGGAGCAGGCGTGCTCCTGAGGCTGGGCCACAAGCCGGAGCTCCTGAGGCAGGTGGCTGGGGGAGCTCCTCCCGAGGCTGAGCCATGTTTGACATTGATGGCAGGGCTGAGGGCTTGAAGAGCCGCTCCTCGAAAATGCCAGGCTCCTGAGGTAACCGCCTGGACGCCCGTTTGGCGATGTCGTCGGCCTCCTGATTGGTGCCACGGGGCACATGTTGCAACTCCAACCCCCAGAACTGCTTCTCCATCCTACGGACCTCCGCGAGCTAGGCTTCCATGTGTTCATCTTTCGGCTCGTACACCTTGTTGGAGAAATTGACAAGGAGCTGCAAATCGCCCTTGATGGTGAGGCGTTTCACTCCAATAGCAGCTGCAGCCTTCAAGCCTGCTATTAAGCCTTCATACTCTGCTATGTTGTTGGAGACCTTTTCACCTTGCTGGAAACAGAGCTGTACAGCGTAGTAGAGCTTGTCCTGAGTGGGCGATATAAGCACCGCCCCAGCCCCAGCGCCATGCCTGGAGAACGCCCCATCGAAGTACATGACCCAGCCTTCCGGCGCCTCGCTTCCCGGGGAGAGGGACCGATCCTCGTTGGCCTTGAGGCCTGGTGCCTCCGTCCATTCTGCCAGAAAATCTGCAAACGCTGCTCCCTTGATGACCCTGGTCGTGCTGAATTCGAGCTGAAACGCTTGCAGTTCTATGTTCCACTCAGCGACCCTTCCATCTGAGTTAGGGCTCCTGAGCACTCTCTCCAGGGGGTATGACGAGACGACCTTGATGGGGTGACCCTGAAAATAGTGCCGCAACTTGCACGAGACCACCAGTAGCGCGAGGAGGAGTTTCTAAGGTATGGGGTACCGTGCCCTTGCATCCCGCAACACCGTGCTGACGAAGTACACTGTGTGCTCAACGAGGTGGAGTGCGTCAGTGCTGGTGGCTCCCTTCGGAGACCATGGCGCCTCTTGAGGCAATGAGGCCTCCTGAGGCTGGCCATCTGGGAGAGGGGCCTCTTCCGCCTCCGATACGCCCCTCTGCGGCGGCTGATCCTCCTCAGCTGCGGTGGCGGTTCTTGTGGGCCTTCCCTGTTCCTGTTCTGCCTTGTCCCGGGCTGCTGCCGCAGTTTTGATTCGACGCTCCTCTCTGACTGCCACCAAGGCTGCGCTGGCGGAGTAGGGAGTGGCGGCGAGGTAAAGCACCAGGGGCTCTCGAGGGCGCGGAGCCACCATGACCGGTGGGCTGGTCAGGTACCTCTTGAGATCCTGGAACGCCTTGTCGGCCTCTTCAGTCCACTCGAAGGGCCCCTTTTCTTCCTTAGCTAGAAGAAGGGCAGCGCTCGTTCCCCCAACTTGGAGATGAAGTGCCCTAGCGCGGTCACGCGCCCCATGAGCTTCTGCATTTCTCTGAGGGTCTTTGGCGGGCTCATGTCTTCCACCGCCTTGACCTTTTCCGGGTTAGCCTCGATGCCTCGGTGGGACATGAGGAAACCCAAGAGCTTGCCCGAGGGGACTCCGAACACACACTTCTCTGGGTTGAGCCATAGGTTCACTGCGTTGAGGCTCGCGAAGGTTTCCTCCAGGTCTTGTATCAAGGTCCTGGCCTCCCGAGATTTTACCACAATGTCATCGACGTAAGCTTCAACATTCCTCCCGAGCTGCGGGCCCAAGGTGATGTGCATCAGCCGCTGAAAGGTCGCCCCTGTGTTACGCAGCCCGAATGGCATGCATGTGTAGCAGTACACCCCACACGGGGTTAGGAAAGCTGTCTTCTCGACGTCTTCTACCGCCATCTTGATCTGGTGATACCCAGAGAAGGCATCCAAGAAGCATAACAGGTCGCATTTCGTAGTGGAATCGATGATCTGGTCAATGCGGGGGAGTGGGAACGGATCTTGCGGGCATGCTTTGTTGAGGTTGGTGAAGTCGACACACATGCGCTCCTTCCCTCCCTTCTTTGGCACAACGACAGGGTTGGCCAACCAATCCGGGTATCGGACCTCGCGAATGACCCTAGCAGCTTCTAATTTGCGGGTCTCTTGAATGATGAAGGCCTGCTTTTCTGTGGACTGCCGCTTGGCCTTCTGCTTCACAGGGCGCACGTTGGGGCACACATTGACGTGATGCTCGATTACACTCCTAGGGATCCCTGCCAACTGGTCAGGCTCCCAAGCGAATACCTTCTTGTTTGCACGCAGGAACCAGGGCCTCCTCTTGCTTGGGTTTGAGGTGGGCGCCTATGGTGAAAGTGGCGTTGGTGGACCCGTCCTCATCGACGGGTATCTGCTTGGTTTCTGCCTTGTCTTGGGTGAACAATTGTTTCTTCTTGGCGGGTGCAGCCCCCTTGGGCTCGGGGGTCTCCAAGTCGGTGGGCTGTGCCGACGCCGCCGTCTTGAAGGCGAGCTTGAGCACCCGCAGCGCGTCCCCGGTGTCTCCGTGCACGGTGAGGATACCGCTGCTCCCGGGCATCTTCATGAGGTTGTACGCCGGGTGTGTCGCGGCCATGAACTGGGCCAGCGCTGGGTAGCCGAGGATGGCATCGTAGGGGAGGCCGATGGGGGCGATGTCAAAGTCGACCAGCTCCGTGCGGAAGTTGTCATAGGTGCCGAAGGTCATTGGGAGCCGGATCTGCCCCAAGGAGCTGGACGATCCGCCCCTAACGCCTGAGAAGGGCCGGCTGGGTTGCAGCCGTTCCAGGGGTATGCAGAGGAGGTTGAAGGCCTCGACTGAGAGCATGCTGAGGCCCGCACCGCCATCAATGAGGGTTCTGGTGACGACCACCTGGCAGATGGTGGGGGTGCACAGCATGGGGAGCACACCCGAGCAGGCCGAGTTGGAGGGGTGGTCCTCCGAGCTGAAGGTCAGGCCGGTCTCGGGCGCCGCCCGGTCCAGGGGATCCCCCTACCGCGTGGAAGCGGCGCTGACCCGGTGGATGAACGGCTTGACGTGGTGACTTGTAGGCGGCACCTGCGAGCCGCCCAGGAGGGCCGCGACGACCGGAGGTGTTGGTGTAGCGCAATGGGCGGGGAAGAGGTTGCGGGGCTATTCCCGAGAGGCCACGGAGGCCGCCGGCGGGTGGAGCAGCCATGTGCGTGGAGCGCCGGTGAGGGCCATGGGGAGCCAGTTGGCCTCGACCCTATCGTCACCTCCGGCTTCGAGGAGGGCCTCCTCGCTCGCCAGCAAGAAGCCCAACGGATCTGTCGCGCCGCCGTAGCGCGGCGGCGTCGTTGGCTTGAGCTTGTCCGGCCACCGTACCCGTTGCAGGGCTGGGGCCATGGCTCGGAGCCCCCTGGCCCCCGTGCTGGCGCCGGCGGCCGGAGCGTGCAACGCGCTACTCATCGCGAGGCAGGCCGGGGCGATGGCGGAAGAGAAAACTCCGGTGCACCCCTACCTGGCGCGCCAAATGTCGGATTTCGGGTTCCGGCAGACCCTTGAGGTTCGAACACTGGGGTGCGCGCGGAGATCTCGCTTCCTACCTACCTGCACCCCTCCGCCTCGCTAAGGTCTAAGCTATGGAAAGAACAACACAAGAGACACAGGGTTTATACTGGTTCGGGCCACCGTTGTGGTGTAACACCCTACTCTAGTGTGTGGTGTGGTGGATTGCCTCTTGGGCTGATGATAATGAACAATACAAGGAAGAACAGCCTCACGAGGGTATGTTCTTGGCTGGGGCGATGAACTGCTGGGAGGAGTTCAGCCACCTTTCTCTCTCTCTCTCTCTCTGATCGAAACCCCTCTCTAAAGAACCTACTCTTCAGAACCCCCATCCCCTTTGCTCTGTGGGTGGCTGGTCCTATTTATAGAGGCCCTGGTCCTCTTCCCAAATATCGAGCGGGAAGGGAGCCAAAAATGGCGGGCTAATTTGAAGGGGGATAGCTAGTACTAGCTACCCTGACAAAAGTAGTCTTCGCCTGCGCAAAGCTCTGGTGGTGACACCGTCTTGGGCTCCATGATGACCTCCGTCTTGCAGTCCTTCTGGTCTTGGTCTTGTTGCACCTAAATGGCAACCTTTGCCTGATGCCTCGGTACTCCGCGGCCGCGCTTGCCCACTTTGCACCAAAGAGGAAAGGAGGACACTGCGCGGGCTAGCACCCGCCTGGCGCCCTTGGTCGTCATGGCTTGCGTCACGGGCACCTCGTGAGGCAACCCGCCTTGATCTCTCCGCCTCCTCGCGAGCCAGCCTGATGAGGCCGTGCCTGAGGAAGCTCCGCGTCATCCGCCCCGCGAGGCTTGGCCCCTCGCGAAGGTCTTGGGTTTGTGTTGGTGAAGATGGGCCGTGCTGGGCCCCCCTTTGAGCCACGCCGCAGGCCGCAGGCAGGCAAGTCTGGGGACCCCCGTTCCCAGAACGCCGACACCTTTCACTTACACGATCGAATGATGTGAATAATAATAATAGTGCACGTGCATTGGACTAAGCTGGAATCTGTAGGCATTCAATAAAAAGGATAAGACAAGGCAATATGGGCTCTTTTGTCAGATCAACAATAATGCATATAAGAGCCACTTCAACAATTTTAATTATGGTCTTCTCCTATCGACCCCCAAAGAAAAGAAAAGAAATAAACCTATTTACACGGGAAAACTCCCAACAAGCAGAAGAAGAACATGAAATATTTTTGGGTTTTCTTTTTAATTAGTACTACAAGCATGGAAATTAAACTAACTAAAAGTTACAACTAATTTTTTTGTTTTTTCTTAAGGTTTATTAAACACACAAGAAGAAAGCATAAAAAGGAAAATAAACTAGCATGGATGATACAATGAAAAAGTATGAGCACCGACATCTAGCAATGAGTGTGTGAACATAAATGTAATGTCGGTGGGAAATACATACCCCCCCAAGCTTAGGCTCTCGGCCTAAGTTGGTCTATGGCCATGGCTGGCCTGGCGGATATCCATAATAGTAGCTGGGGTCGTACTGTGATGGAGCAGCTATCGCCTGCTGAGCTGCAGTGTGGCGACGAGCGGCCTCCTCTCTCCTTTCGTACTCATCTGCCTCCTCTCTGGTAATAGTATATCCTCCTCTTGCCTGATAATAAAAGAAGGCAGGAGCAGTGAGAGTGATATGGACATCATGGCGTCTGTCAAAGATTAGTCGATACTGGAGAGGTGATTCATTCCTCTCGACAAACTAGTGGTGAACCATAGCATTAAAATCTAGATAAGCAGGAGGTAATTCAATATCATCTTCGCGTATCGCTATACCAAGAAAATTAGCTATGCGGGTTGCATAAATTCGAAATCTCCATTAAGTCTATTAAGATGCAACCTACGTGCAACAATGGCTCCCAAATTATATGATTTGTCTCCTAACACAGCACTCCTAAGAATACTAAGATCGGGGACACACATGTGACATGCCTCATCTTTACCATTAATACATCTACCTATGAAGAGAGCAAAATAATGTATAGCAGGAAAGTGAATGCTCCCTATGGTAGCCTGTGTAATATCTCTAGATTATCCCATAGTTATGCTAGCAAGAAAATCTCTAAATTCAGATTTGCGAGGATCCCTTATACTACCCCATTGTGGAAGTTTGCAAGCAGTGGTAAAATCCTCTAAGTCCATAGTGTAAGATTTATCATAAAGATCAAACGGGACAGTTGGAGAATTATCTGAAGTTGAAAATTCAAACCTCCTCACAAAGGTACTGGTGAGGTTGTGATACTGCCTCCACTTCTCTTCCTCGAAGCTCACAAGATCAGCGTTACGCAAATATGCATTGAATTCTTCCTTAATTCCCGCTCGATCCATAAAGTTCTTAGAGGGCCATTCACAAGGACGCACTGGAGCGTCTCTTGGTGGCTCGTCATCAGCATCACGCATTGCAAGCCTGGGTCCTTGCTTCCTTGAAGAACCACCTTGGAACATTTTCCTAAGCATTTTTCTTCCTCTGAAAAATTCTGAAATTTTTAGTAACTTCAAAATAAAAGTAAGCAACTTCAAAATAAAAGTAAACCAAACTCAATAATATTGATAGCAACTACTCCTACAAGTGCCTAGGGCCTATATCATTCATCAAAACTACTTGGAACCATATAAATTTGACATGCAAGCTCAAGAACAGGGTCCCCTAAGCAACAAAAATTTGCAACAAATAAAACACTAGAACAAAAACTAATTGGACCAATGGAGGAGTCACATACCAAGGAACAATCTCCCCAAGCAGTTTTGTGAGAGGTGCTTTGAGAAAGGAGATCGAAAATGGCAACAAAGTGAGCTAGAACTCGTGCTTGAGCTGGATATTCGTGTTTGTGGGAGGAAGATGAAGTGTGTGGGTGCATGAATAAGTGGAGGAGGGCCACCGTGGGCCCACGAGGCAGGGGGGCGCTCCCAGGGGGTAGGGCGCGCCCTCCACCCTCATGGGCAGGTGGTTGACCCCCTTGCTGTGTTCTCAGTGCCAAATATTCTCAAATATTCTGGAAAAAAATCATATTTAAATTTCAGGTCATTTGGAGAACTTTTATTTTCGAGGTATTTTTATATTGCACGGATAATCAGAAAACAGACAGAAAAATATTTATTTTTATTTTATTTAATATAAATAACAGAAAGTAAAAGGAGGGTATAGAAGGTTGTGCCTTCTAGTTTCATCCATCTCATGATCATCAAAAGGAACCCACTAACAAGGTTGATCAAGTCGTGTTAACGAACTCATTTCGAATAACATGGAACAGGAGAAATTTGGAATAACACAATGTTACCTCAATGGGGATATGCACATCCCCAATAATAAGAATATCATATTTCTTCTTGACAGTAGGAAGAGGAAATTCAAAACCTCCAAATATAGTCGATGACATTTTTCCAATAGAGTTGATACTATGAACTTGAGGTTGTTTCCTCGGAAAGTGTACCGTATGCTCATTACCATTAACATGAAAAGTGACATTGCCTTTAGTGCAATCAATAACAGCCCCTGCAGTGTTCAAAAAGGGTCTTCCAAGAATAATAGACATACTATCGTCCTCGGGAATATCAAGAATAACAAAGTCCATTAAAATAGTAACGTTTGCAACTACGACAGGCCCATCCTCACAAATACCGACAGGTATAGCAGTTGATTTATTATCCATTTGCAAAGATATTTCAGTAGGTGTCAACTTATTCAAATCAAGTCTACGATATAAAGAGAGAGGCATAACACTAAGACCGGCTCCAAGATCACATAAAGCAGTTTTAACATAGTTTCTTTTAATGGAGCATGTATAGTGGGTACTCTTGGATCTCCAAGTTTCTTTGGTATTCCACCCTTAAAAGTATAATTAGCAAGCATGGTGGAAATTTCAGCTTCCAGTGTCTTTCTTTTATTTGTAATAATATCTTTCATGTACTTAGCATAAGGATTGGTTTTGAGCATATCAGTTAATCGCATACGCAAAAAGATAGGTCTAATCATTTCAGCAAAGCGCTCAAAATCCTCGTCATCCTTTTTCTTGGATGTTTTGGGAGGAAAAGGCATGGGTTTCTGAACCCAAGGCTCTCTTTCTTTACCATGTTTCCTAGCAACAAAGTCTTTCTTATCATAATGTTGATTCTTTGATTCTGGGTTATCAAGATCAACAACAGGTTCAATTTCTATATCGTTATCATTACTAGGTTGGGCATCATCATGAACATTATTATTAGCATTATCAGTAGTTTCAGGTTCATTACCAGATTGAGTTTCAGCATCAGAAATAGAAATATCATATGGATTCTCAGGTGTTTCAACAATAGGATCACTAGAAGCATGCAAAGTCATATCATTTTTCTTTTTCTTCTTTTTAGAAGAACTAGGTGCATCTATATTATTTCTCTGAGAATCTTGCTCAATTCTCTTAGGATGACCTTCAGGATACAAAGGTTCCTGAGTCATTTTACCACCTCTAGTCATAACTCTAACAGCATTATCATTATCTTTACTATTCAATTCATTGAGCAAATCATTTTGAGATTTAAGTACTTGTTCTACTTGAGTGGTAACCATAGAAGCATGTTTACTAATAAGTTTAAGTTCACCTTTAACATTAGCCATATAATCACCCAAGTGTTCAAGCATATTTTAATTGTATTTCAATTGTCTACCAAAATAAGCATTAAAATCTTCTTGCTTAGCCATAAATTTATCAAACTCATCCAGGCATGGGCTAGCAAACATAGTAAATGGGATTACAGCTTTATCATATCTGTAGAGAGAATTTACCTTTACTACCTCTGTCGGGTTATCAAGACCATGAGTTTCTTCAATAGGTAAAGGATTAAGATTATATGTTTCTTCAACAGGCAGTAAATTAAGACTATGTATTTCTTCAATAGGAGGTAAATTCCTAACATCTTCAGCTTTAATACCTTTTTCTTTCATAGATTTCTTTGCCTCTTGCATATCTTCAGGACTGAGAAATAGAATACCCCTCTTCTTCGGAGTTGGTTTAGGAATAGGCTCAGGAATTTGTTCCGGAGGTGTCCAATTATTTTCATTTGTCAACATATTATTCAATAGAATTTCAGCTTCATCCGGTGTTCTTTCCCTGAAAACAAAACCAACACAACTATGAAGGTAATCTCTGCAGGCATCGGTTAGTCCATTATAAAAGATATCAAGTATTTCATTTTTCTTAAGAGGATGATCAGGCAAAGAATTAAGTAATTGGAGAAGCCTCCCCCAAGCTTGTGGGAGACTCTCTTCTTCAATTTGCACATAATTATATATATCCCTTAAAGCAGCTTGTTTCTTATGAGCAGGGAAATATTTAGCAGAGAAGTAATAAATCATATCATGGGGACTACACACACAACCAGGATCAAGAGAATTAAACCATATCTTAGCATCACCCTTTAATGAGAATGGAAACACTTTAAGGATATAAAAGTAACGAGTTCTCTCATCTTTAGTAAACAAGGTAGCTATATCATTTAATTTAGTAAGATGTGCCACAACAGTTTCAGATTCATAACCATGAAAAGGATCAGATTCAACCAAAGTAATTATATTAGGATCAACAGAGAATTCATAATCCTTATCAGTAACAAAGATAGGTGAAGTAGCAAAAGTAGGGTCAGGTTTCATTCTAGCATTTAGAGATTGCTTACTCCATTTAGCTAATAACCTTTTGAGTTCATTTCTATTTTACAAGCTAAAATAGCTAAAGAAGCTTCTTTATCAAAAACATAACCCTTAGGAATAACAAGTGATTCTTCATCATCACTTTCATCAGTATCATCAGATTTAATATTTTCAATTTCTCTAGCCCTAGCAAGTTGTTCATCAAGAAAATCACTAAGTGGCACAGTAGTATCAGGCATAGAGGTAGTTTCATCATAAGTATCATGCATAGCAGAAGTGGCATCATCAATAACATATGACATATCAGAACGAATAGCAGAAGCAGGTGTAGGTGTCGCAAACTTACTCATAACAGAAGTTGAATCAAGTGTAGAGCTAGATGGCAGTTCCTTACCTCCCCTCGTAGTTGAGGGATAGATCTTGGTTTTTGGATCTCTTGAGTTCTTCATAATGATAAGCAGATATATCCCAAGTGACTCAAAGAATAGAGCTATGCTCCCCGGCAACGGCGCCAGAAAATAGTCTTGATAACCCACAAGTATAGGGGATCGCAACAGTTTTCGAGGGTAGAGTATTCAACCCAAATTTATTGATTCGACACAAGGGGAGCCAAAGAATATTCGCAAGTATTAGCAGCTGAGTTGTCAATTCAACCACACCTGGAAACTTAATATCTGCAGCAAAGTATTTAGTAGCAAAGTAATATGATAGTAGTGATAACGGTAACAAAAGGTAACAATAGTAAAAGTAATGTTTTGATATTTTGTAGTGATGATAGCAATATCATGGAAAAGTAAATAAGTGAAGAACAATATATGGAAAACTCGTAGGCAATGGATCAGTGATGGAGAATTATGCCGGATGCGATTCATCATGTAACAGTCATAACCTAGGGTGACAGAGAACTAGCTCCAGTTCGTCAATGTAATGTAGGCATGTATTCCGAATATAGTCATACGTGCTTATGGAAAAGAACTTGCATAACATAATTTGCCCTACCCTGCCATGGCAGCGGGGTCCTTACGGAAACTAAGGGATATTAAGGCCTCCTTTTAATAGAGTACCGGAACAAAGCATTAACACATGGTGAATACATGAACTCCTCAAACTACGGTCATCACCGGTAAGTATCCTGATTATTGTCACTTTGGGGTTAACGGATCATAACACATAATAGGTGACTATAGACTTGCAAGATAGGATCAAGAACACTCAAATATTGATGAAAACATAATAGGTTCAGATCTGAAATCATGGCACTCGGGCCCTAGTGACAAGCATTAATCATAGCAAAGTCATAGCAACATCAATCTCAGAACATAGTAGACACTAGGGATCAAACCCTAACAAAACTAACTCGATTACATGATAGGTCTGGTCGCTACACGCACGACGGTGAGCATCATGAAATTGGTGATGGAGGATGATTGATGATGACGATGGCGACGGAGTCCCCTCTCCGAAGCCCCGAACGGACTCCAGATCAGCCCTCCCAAGAGGTTTTAGGGCTTGGCGGCGGCTCCGTATCGTAAAACGCGATGATTTCTTCTCCTTGATTTTTTTCTCCCTGAAACTCAATATATAGAGTTGGAGTTGGAGTTGGAGAGTCAACAGGGGGCCCACGAGGTAGGGGGCACGCCCTAGGGGGGTAGGCGCGCCCCCACCCTCGTGGAGAGGTGGTGGGCCCCCTAGCCTTCATCTTTTGCAGGTATTTTTCTTATTTTCTAAAAAGTGGCTCCGTGAAGTTTCAGGTCATTCCGAGAATGTTTGCTCCTTCACATAAATAACACCATGGTAATTCTGCTCAAAACAACGTCAGTCCGGGTTAGTTCCATTCAAATCATGCAAGTTAGAGTCCAAAACAAGGACAAAAGTGTTTGGAAAAGTAGATACGTTGGAGACGTATGATGTCTCGGCACGACGAACTTTGGCAACGGTGCATACTCAGGGAGAACACTTTTATCTTGAAATTTAGTGCGAGATCATCTTATAATGCTATCGTCAAACAAAGCAGAATAAGATGCATAAAGGATAAACATCACATGCAATCAATATAAGTGATATGATATGGCCATCATCATCTTGTGCTTGTAATCTCCATCTCCGAAGCACCATCACAATCACCATCGTCACCGGCGCGACACCTTGATCTCCATCGTAGCATCGTTGTAGTCTCGCCACCTATTGCTTCTATGACTATCGCTACCGCTTAGTGATAAAGTAAAGCAGTTATAGGGCGATTGCATTGCATACAATAAAGCTACAACCATATGGCTCATGCCAGTTGCCGATAACTCCGTTACAAAACATGATCATCTCATACAATAAATATAACATCATGTCTTGACCATATCACATCGCAACATGCCCTGCAAAAACAAGTTAGACGTCCTCTACTTTGTTGTTGCAAGTTTTACGTGGCTGCTACGGGATGAGCAAGAACCGTTCTCACCTACGCATCAAAACCACAACGATAGTCCGTCAAGTTGGTGTTGTTTTATACTTCTCAAGGACCGGGCGTAGCCACACTCAGTTCAACTAAAGTTGCAGAAACTGACACCCGCCAGCCATCTGTGTGCAAAGCACGTCGGTAGAACCAGTCTCACGTAAGCATACGCGTAATATCGGTCCAGGCCGCTTCATCCAACAATACTGCCGAACCAAAGTATGACATGCTGGTAAGCAGTATGACTTGTATCGCCCACAACTCACTTGTATTCTACTCGTGCATATAACATAAATGCATAAAACCAGGCTCTGATGCCACTGTAGGGGAACATAGTAATTTCAAAAAAAAATCCTACGCACACGCAGGATCATGGTGATGCATAGCAACGGGAGGGGAGAGTGTCGTCCACGTACCCTCATAGACTGTTAAGCGGAAGCGTTATGACAACGCGGTTGATGTAGTCGTACGTCTTCACAATCGACCGATCCTCAGTACCAAAGGTACGGCACCTCCGCGTTCAGCACACGTTCAGCTCGGTGATGTCCTGCAAATTCACGATCCAGTAGAGCTCGCGGAAGAGTTTCGTCAGCACAACAGCATGGTGACGATGTTGATGAAGCTACAGCAACAGGACTTCTCCTAAACACTGCTACAGTATGACCGAGGTGGATTATGGTGAAGGGGGCACCGCACACGGCTGGAGAGATCTCAATGATCAACTTGTGTGTCTAGAGGTGCCCCTACCCCCGTATATAAAGGAGCAAGGGGGGAGAGGCGGCCAGCCAGGAGGAGGCGCCAGGAGGAGTCCTACTCCCACCGGGAGTAGGACTCCCTCCTTTCCTAGTTGGAGTAGGAGAAGGGGGAAGGAGGAGGGAGAGAGGAAGGAAATGGGGGCGCCGCCCCCTCCTCCTTGTCCAATTCGGACTAGAAGGAGAGGGGGCGCGCGGCCTGCCCTAGCAGCCCCTCCTCTCTTCCACTAAGGCCCATCTTGGCCCATTAAACCCCCGGGGGGTTCTGGTAACCCCCGGTACTCCGGTAAAATCCCGATTTCACCCGAAACACTTCCGATATCCAAATATAGGCTTCCAATATATAAATCTTTATGTCTCAACCATTTCGAGACTCCTCATCATGTCCGTGATCACATCCGGGAATCCGAACTACCTTCGGTACATCAAAACATATAAACTCTTAAAACCGATCGTCACAGAACTTTAAGCGTGCGGACCCTACGGGTTCGAGAACTATGTAGACATGACCGAGACACGTTTCCGGTCAATAACCAATAGCGGAACCTAGATGCTAATATTGGTTCCTACATATTCTACGAAGATCTTTATCGGTCAAACCGCACAACACTATACGTTGTTCTCTTTGTCATCGGTATGTTACTTGCCCGAGATTTGATCGTCGGTATCCCAATACCTAGTTCAATCTCGTCACCGACGAGTCTCTTTACTCGTTCCATAATACATCATCCCGTAACTAACTCATTAGTTATCATGCTTGCAAGGCTTAAAGTGATGTGTATTACCGAGAGGTCCCAGAGATACCTCTCTGACGATCGGAGTGACAAATCCTACTCTTGATCTATGCCAACTCAACAAGTACCATCGGACACACATGTAGAGCACCTTTATAATCACCCAGTTACGTTGTGATGTTTGGTAGCACACAAAGTGTTCCTACGGTATTCGGGAGTTGCATAATCTCATAGTCATAAGAACATGAATAAGTCATGAAGAAAGCAATAGCAGTAAACAAACGATCAAGTGCTAAGCTAACGGAATGGGTCAAGTCAATCACATCATTCTCCTAATGATGTGCTCTCATTGATCAAATAACAACCCATGTCTATGGTTAGGAAACTTAACCATCTTTGATCAATGAGCTAGTCAACTAGAGGCATACTAGTGACACTATGTTTGTCTATGTATTCACACATGTATTATGTTTTTGGTTAATACAATTCTAGCATGAATAATAAACATTTATCATGAAATAAGGAAATAAATAATAACTTTACTATTGCCTCTGGGGCATATTTCCTTCAGTAGAGTACCAAGGGCTCGCGAGGATGAGGCGCCACCATCACCGGTGGGCTGGTCAAGTATCTCTTGAGGTCTTGAAACGCCAGGTCGGCCTCGGGGGTCCATTCGAACGGACCCTTCTTCTTCATCGGCTTGAAGAATGGCAGTGCGCGCTCCCCTAACTTGGAGATGAAACGTCCCAACGAAGTCACGTAGCCTGCAAGCTTCTGCGTCTCCTTGAGGTTTTGTGGTGGGCTCATGTCTTCAATTGCCTTGACCTTCTCCGGGTTGGCCTCAATCCCCCTGTGAGACACCAGGAATCCCAATAGCTTGCCTGAAGGGACACCAAACACGCACTTCTTCGGGTTGAGCCGCAGGTCCACCTGGCGTAGGCTCGCGAAGGTCTCCTCCAGGTCCTGAATCAGATTTCTTGCCTCCCAAGATTTCACCACAATGTCGTGGACGTAGGCCTCAGCGTTTCTCCTGAGTTGCTGCCCCAAGGCGATGTGCATCAGCCACTGGAAGGTTGCTCCCGTGTTGTGCAGCCCGAATGGCATGCAGGTGTAGCAGTACACACCGCACGGGGTTAGGAAAGCTGTCTTCTCCTCATCTTCCACCGCCATCTTGATCTGGTGGTAGCCTGAGAATGCATCCAGGAAACATAGCAGGTCACACTCGACAGTGGAGTCGACAATCTAGTCAATGCACGGCAGCGGGAACGGGTCTTGAGGGCAAGCCTTGTTGAGGTTGGTGAAGTCGACACACATGCGCTCCTTTCCTCCTTTCTTTGGCACGACGACCGGGTTCGCCAGCCACTCCGGGTACCAGACTTCGCGAATGACACCTACTGCCTCCAGCTTGCGGGTTTCTTGAACAATAAAAGACTGCTTCTCCATGGATTGCCGCCTTGACCTCTGCTTCACGGGGCTTACGTTGGGGCATACCCTTAGATGGTGCTCGGTCACTTTCCTCGGGACCCCAGCCAACTTCTTGGGTTCCCAGGCAAATACTTCCCTATTCGCCCGTAAGTAGTCCACCAACTCTTTTTCTTGATCTGGGGCGAGGTCGGCACCTATGGTAAAGGTGGCGCCAGAGGCCCCGTGTTCGTCGACCGGTATCTGCTTCATCCTGGCTTGGCCCTGAGTGAACAACTGCTTCTTCTTGGTCGGCACAGCCCCCTTGGCTCTGGGCCCTGCCTTGTTGGTCGGGAAAGCTGCCGCCGTGGCCCTGAAGGTGAGCTTGAGGGCCGCCATGGCTTCCTTGGTGTCCCCGACCACGGTGAGGACGTCCTTGCTTCCTGGCATCTTCATGAGGTTGTAGGCTGGATGAGTGGCTGCCATGAACTGGGCCAGCGCCAGGTACCCGAGGATGGCGTTGTACGGCAAGCCGATGCGGGCGATGTCGAAGTCGATTAGCTCGGTGCGGTAGTTGTCGCGTGTGCCGAAAGTCACAGGGAGGCGGATCTGCCCCAGGGGTCGTAGGAGCCACCACCGACCCCGAAAAAAGGCTTGCTGGGGTGGAGCCGCTCTAGCAGTACTTGAAGGAGGCTGAAAGCCTATGTTGGTGTCAAAACCGGCGGATCTCGGGTAGGGTGTCCCGAACTGTGCGTCTACGGGTTGATGGTAACATGAGACAGGGGACACGATGTTCACCCAGCTTCGGGCCCTCTCTATGAAGGTAATACCCTACTTCCTGCTTGATTAATCTTGATGAATGTGAGTGTTACAAGAGTTGATCTACCATGAGATCGTAATGGCTAAACCCTAGAAGCCTAGCCTGTATAACTACGGTATTGAGTATCCCCTATCCAGACTAAGTCCTCCGGTTTATATAGACACCAGTGGGATCTAGGGTTACATAGAGTCGGTTACATAATATGGAATCTTCATTGTTGTTCGCAAAGCTTGCCTTCCACGCTGTCGGATGTGGGGTTCCGGCAAACCCTTAAGGTTCGAACACTAGGGTGCGCGCGAAGTCTTTCCTTCTCACCAATCTATGCCCTAGCTCGCTAAGATCTTGTGGATGAACTCGACGAACTCGCAACACGGAAAGACACGAGGTTTATACTGGTTCGGGCCACCGTTGTGGTGTAATACCCTACTACAGTGTGGTGGTGGTGGATTGCCTCTAGGGTTGATGATGAACAGTAAAAGGGAAGAACAACCTCCTGAGGTTGAGGTGTTCTTGTGAGTAGGCTCTCGATCGGGTTGGATCAAGCTAATATGAGATGCCTCTACTATGGTGGCTAGCTCTACTTATATAGGCCCTGGTCCTCTTACCAAATACTGAGCGGGAAGGGAGCCAACAACGGCGGGCAAATTTGAAGGGGGACAGCTACTACAAGCTATCCTGACAAAAGTGGTCTTCGGCTGCGAAAACCTCTGGCGATGACGCTGTCTTGGGCTCCGCGATGACCTCCGTCTTGCCGTCCTCCTGGTCTTGGTCTCGTTGCACCAATATAGCAACCTTTGCCTGATGCCTTGGTACTCTTCGTCTGCGCTGGCCTCCTTAGCACCAAAGAGGAAATAAGGACGCTGTGCGCGCTGGCGCCTGCCTGGCGCCTGCCTGGTGTCGTGCGTCATGGCTCACGTCACGAGGGCCTCGTGAGGTTTGCCCTGCCTTGCTATCTCTGCTCCTCGTGAGCCTGCCTGGCTAGGCCACTCCAGAGGAAGCCTTGCGTCGTCCGCGTCGCGAGGCTTGGACCGTCGCGAGGGTCTTGGATGCTTTGTTGGTGAAGATGGGCCGTACGGCCTGCTGGCTCAGCCATGCCGCGGGCCGCAGGCAGGCAAGTCTGGGGACCCCCGTTGCCAGGACGCCGATGGTAGCCCCCGGGCCCAAGGTGCGCTCAGGCTTGGCTTCACGGTGAAGCCAAGGGCCAAGTACGAAGCGCCACGGGCCCCAAAAGCCTGCGACCTCGATTGACACGTGGTGGTTGATTGGACGTGGGTGTCTCCGCTTCCCCACGCTACCCTTGAATCCGCCTGGCTATGCGGCCCTGCCTCTTACATAGTTATTTTTCCTTCACCACGCCCGGCTCTTCCAATCTCTCTGCTGCCTCGATGCCCTACTCCGCCTTCTCAATCCGACCTGTGCTCCGCCCGCTTCACCGCCATGGCGCCGAAACAAGCCGAAAATGGGAAGAAACCTCTATCCTCGCCAACTATGCCTCCATCCTTCGAGGCGGTGCTCGGCCGGCCTCGGGTGCTCAATGACAAGGCCATGGACAAGGTGCGCCCCATGCTTGCCTCCAGTTTCAACGAGTGGGGAGAGACGTCGGCTTGACCCGCGTCTCGCACCAGCATGGCTTGGGCAGTTACCGAGGTTCCGATCTTCATTGATGCCCTATGGGCTGGCCTCATTCCTCCCTTCTCCGCCTTCTTCAACGCGGTGCTCGAGCACTATCAGATCCACATGCTCCATCTTGATCCTCAGGCTGTGACCCTTCTCGCCGTCTTTGCCTTTGTGTGCGAGGCCATGGTGGGCATCGCCCCCTCCGTGGCACTCCTCCGCCACTTCTTCTCATTGCATCTCACCGGTCCTCGACAGAGCTTAGGGTGTGTGGGTTTCCAGGTCGTGGGTGCGATGGCAAGCGCGGGGATCGGCTTCGAGCTCCCTTCATCCATGAGCAAGTTCCATACGGGATGGGTGTTTGTTGACGCAGGTGTGCTCAACCCTCTGCTCCAAGCTCCGGTGGGGCCTGCTATTCCAAACTCCGATTGGGGTCATCAGAAGCTCACGAGCCCCTGCCTTGCCCCCGTCTGGGCTAGGCTAAGGTGGTTGAAGGACCTTGGCGTGACTGCGCCCATGGTGGTGAGGGAGTTCGTCAGGCGTCGAGTTGCTCCACTCCAGCGCCACTCTCGCCCGATATGGGACTTCCTCAGCAGACATGACAACATGAGGTTTCAAGAGTAGGGGCTTCCTCTCGCTGCACGGCAGACAGTGCTCACGGTCATATCAGGTGTCCCTCTGCCAGACAAGATGCCCAGGAACAACTACATGTTGTACCGCTGCGAGAACAGAGTCACATTTGCTGCGAACATGCCTTCCTTTGATGAGTGGGGGCTGCACCCAGTCGGCTTGGTGGGCCCCCACAAGAACCCCGTCATCGTGGTCCCCTTCTTCGCCGCCGGTGCAGGGTTCGCCCCAGGTGACAATATGGGGGAGCGAGCTGCAATGGGGGCCGGTGGCTCATGTGCTGAGGAGCACATGTCAGTTGGTGATCCGGGGGCGTCGTCCTCGGGGGCCTGTGACCCCCTCCTAAGGCGTCGGTTGCCAAGGAGATGCGGCATGCGACTCCCGAGGCTGAGGCTCCAGGAGCCTCGGGAGGTCGGAGTGGGAAGGAGCTGGGCTGTTCGCCTCAGCCGGGCTCCCCTGAGGCCATCCCTCTTGGGTCATCTTCGGCTCCGCCACGCACCGGCCATCACGTCTAGCGCTTCGGTCGCCTTTGTGTGTACTTCGAGGAGCTCCGCAAGAGGAAGGGATCCCCCAGCGGCAGCAACATCTTCGGGACATTGAACCGACGGAAGTACATTGCTATTGACGCGTAAGTATCTTGTCGCCATGGCTTTTTGAGTGTGGTCTTCTTATCCCGACGCCTGTCCTCCAGGGCTCCTTCTGCTGAAGTTGTTGCGTCTTCCGAGAGGCACCCTCCTCCTTCATCAACTCCCCCGCCGGCATTGGGCGTTCCTGGCCTGCTTGCCACCCCTAGAGCAGGATCGGTCGGAGGAGCATCCCGGCCTTCGGGATGTGCTGAGTCCGTGGTTTGGCTGCCCCTCGCCCACGGTCTAGCGGGCGTTCCCAAGACTCCTCCTCTGCTCATGAGCAGTCACTGGCTGACCTCGGTCTTCGGTTCCTCTTCAAGTAGTGAGCCTCAATCAGCTTGGGCTCCTCGTGAGGATGGGCTGACGTCAGGCACGGCGCCAGCCCCCAGCCCCCAACCGGGAGGTAGCGCGCCACTTGATGCTCCACCCGCCGCCCTCGAGGTGGAGGACGAGGAGAGTCGAGCGTTTGAGCTCAAGTGCGGGCGCAGCATAGTCCGCCACAAGCTCTTCCAGGAGGCGATGGGCACAATGAGCCGCCTCGGTGAAGAGCTTGCTGGTGTCGACTAGCGTCTTGAGGCTGAAGGTCTTCGGTTGGTGGAGGAGCGGCGCAAGCTGCGAGTGGCCATCAACCTTGGTCGCTATCAGCGCGACCTTGAGAACACGAAGGCCGAGGCGTCCCTCAAGATTGCCAATGAGGCCCGCTCGCGAGCTTTGGAAGAAGCTCGCGAGGCCGATCGCCGCCGCGAGGCTGCGGAGGAGCGCGCGTCGGGGCTTCAGGCCTGGAGCGCGTCCCTTGAGCAGCAGGTGGAGGTGCGCGGGGCCGCTCTTGCATCGCTGAGGGGGACACCTGCGGAGGAAGAGGAGGTCCGGCAGCGCGAGGAGACGCTGGCCCTGGAAGCCGTGGAGCGCAGCCTTGAGGTCGGGCGACTGGAGATGAGGGAGCGTCAAGTCACTCAAGCAGAATATGTCATCGGGGCCCGCGAGGCCGGAGTCGAGGAGGAGATCAATCGCCGGGTGGACGAGGTTCGCGCGGATCTGGAGGGCAGGTACAACTTGAAGTTGAAGCTTGCTGGTCTGGAGGGTGCGGGCAGGGCCGCCGCCCTCAGGCCCAGGTTGGATGAGGCCGAGAGGCGTGTGGAGGCCACAGCCGCCGCCCTGGTCTCGGCACAGGCGGACTTGGCCTCCGCCCGCGCCGAGCTGCTTTCCCTTTGGAAACAAGTTGACGACGCCGAGGCCGTCGCACGGCAAAACAGGGAGGAAGTGCTCCAAAGCCGAACGCTAGAGCGCGAGCATGCTCCTATGCTTCAAGACCTTCAGAACAAGGCCAACACCGCCCTGGGTTACATCTGCGACGAGAATGCCCCGGCCCCTCACTCGAATGACTACGCCAGCCACCTGACCTTCTTCACCGAGGTGGTGACGCACCTGGAGGCTCAATCTGCCAGAGCTCGATAGCTTGTGGAGGAGAGGGGTCGTGGCCTGCTTCAGCGCACCTTCTCCCGTGTCTTCAGCCACCTTCTGAATGCCGACCCCAACTTCGACTTCGACGCCGCCATTGCCGCCGTACCCACGGCCGTCGGGGCGACCTGGAGCATTGGGTAGAGGACCATGTCGACGCGTTGGTCAAAGCCTTCACCTCGGAGAATGACGCGGTGGTGGTTGTCGCAGATGAAGGCGACATGGTCAATGACGGTGATGGGGGCGTCGCCGACGGCGGCGGCGATATCGACGAAGATGACGACGACGCGAGTGACGCATCCGCGGGTGATGTAGCGAGTGATATCTCTGGCTGATCCCATGTTCGCCTGTTGTTTCATCCTACACGCAAAACACGGGTGTGGCCCTTGGAAGACTTTGTAAGAGCATTTTGAGAGGGGGAGCCCCTCATGTAAGGAAATTGTAGTTTTTACTTTCCAATGCGATGTGGGTATGTGTCCTCGTGAGCTCATGAAGCTGGGGGTGAGCTCCCCGACGTGGTTTACCTTAGTCAGCGCCAGCTTAGGGCTGGGTTGTGAGGCGACGAGTTCCTGAGAATCCAGCGGAGCTTATCGCCCCGTATGAGGGGGGCCCGTAAGAGGTGAGCACCAGGCGTAGTGCTAGCGCGTGCTTGACGAGTGTGCGCTTTGCGTGGTCCGACTCGCGAGGAGCGTTGCGAGGGAAAGGCGATGGACATGAGTCCCAAACCAAACGAGATCCAGAAGGCAAGAAACGGCTCGAACGAGAAAAGGCACCCCCCGCACGCATCGATAAAAAATCAGCTTCAACTTAAGTCTAGATCCAGAAAGCAAAGCCACAGAAAGAGAGATCCAAAGCAAAAGGCCGCGTCCGGCACCTAGCCTAGTCTTCGGGTATTCAAGTCTTCTCACCAGCACGGAGCTAAGTGCTGCCACTAGGCGTGGGAGGGAGCCCCAGGGCCTGAGGCCGGTGCTCCTGAGACTCCGGGGCGTGTACAACCCCAACTCATTATTACGTGAGAGTGTCACGGGCGGCAAGCTTCATAGGCACCGGGCCTTCTTCATAGGTACCGGCCTTGCTTCATATCGCCAAACGAGGGCCCCGCCTTGCGCCACCTTCGACCTCCTTTGAGCCGACCGGTCACCAGGACGACACAAAAGAGGGAAAGGGGACGCCAGCGGTTCCCTCAGCGACCACGGGTCCTCTGCCGGGGGAAGGGTTGTCAAAGCCACCCCGACAGAGGGCCTACCTCTGGGTGTCCCCTGGTTTCGCATGCCTTGGGGAGGGGCCTTGCACCTAGCTCCCTCCCGGCGCCCCCCAGCGTGTCTCCCTTGTTGGAACGGGTTCTGCCGTGCCAGGGTCGTCGATCGATGCTGCAACCTGATTCATCTGCAGCCCATGGTTAGCATAAGCCTGTTCCTGAGAGATTAGTGGTACCCTGTAGTTGCCGTTGTCGGCGCAATCGTTGTGGTTCTCCGTTGGTTCTTGGAAGGCTTTGACTCCTAGCGCCCCCTCTCCCCAATCTTCTCCAATGAACGAGCCAGGGTCGTCCTCAGGTACGTACCCTTGGTCCATCATGAGGGGCACATAGGCTTCTGGGGCCGTCACCCCGAACACCTCGCCGTGGTGCCCCACGCTCCATGTTGCTCGGCCCATGATGGTGCCCTGGGGATGACAGCACGGCATCTGGCTGGGACCGTGGGGGGCAACGCTTGCGCCCGTGCCCGCCGCGGGCGGCATGGGGGAGTCGGAGCCCCCTACGCCACTGGTCGTGCTGATGTTGATGAAGCCCCCGGGCTTAGTTGATGGTGCGCGGATGTGGTGAGGTTCGCCGCGCGGCCCTACAGTGGCCTGGGAAGGAAGTCGATAGTAGAAGGGTGGTGCTCCCGATGCCGCTGCATCCAGTAGCTCGACAACACGCTCCAGTAGTGTGTCCTGACCGCTTTCCATCATCCTGCACCGCAGCAGCTCCCTTGCCACGGTGAGCGATGCCCGCATGTTTTCTTGCTCCTGCCATGAGTGCGGCGCCGCTGCTGCGGCATGGCTCGCCGCTCTTGCGGCGGCCCGTACCTGCTGTGGGGTGAGGGTGGCCGACACCTGGCCGTGCTGCCCACGCCCGGCGGAGTTTGGCGGCGCTCGTGCCGCCTGGAGTGCGGGTTCGAGACCTTCATGGGAAGGCAGCGCTGCCCGAGCTGGCCGGGCTACCCAGTGGTCGGACCCGGCCCTTGAGTCGCCAGACATCGTGGCTGAGGAGCGTCGACTAGCTGGCCGGTGGAGGAGGAGCTCCGGCGCACCCCTGCCTAGCGTGCCAAATGTCGGATCTGGGGTTCTGACAAACCCTTAAGGTTCGAACACTGGGGTGCACGCGAAGTCTTTCCTTCCCACCAATCTACGCCCTAGCTCGCTAAGATCTCACGGACGAACTCGACAAACTCGCAACACGGAAAGACACGAGGTTTATACTGGTTCGGGCCACCGTTGTGGTGTAATACCCTACTCCAGTGTGGTGATGGTGGATTGCCTCTAGGGCTGTGATGAACAGTACAAGGGAAGAACAACCTCCTGAGGTTGAGGTGTTCTTGTGAGTAGGTTCTCGATCGGGTTGGATCAAGCTAAGATGAGATGCCCCTACTATGGTGGCTAGCTCTACTTATATATGCCCTGGTCCTCTTCCCAAATACCGAGTGGGAAGGGAGACATCAACGGCGGGCAAATTTGAAGGGGACAACTAGTACAAGCTATCCTGACAAAAGTGGTCTTCGCTTGCGTAAAGCTCTGGTGGTGACGCCGTCTTGGGCTCCACAATGACCTCCGTCTTGCCGTCCTCCTGGTCTTGGTCTCGTTGCACCAATATAGAAACCTTTGCCTGATGCCTCAGTAATCTTCGTCTGCACTGGCCTCCTTAGCACCAAAGAGGAAATAAGGACGTTGTGCGTGCTAGGGCCCGCCTGGCGCCCGCCTGGTGTCGTGCGTCATGGCTCACGTCACGAGGGCCTCGTGAGGTTTCCCCTGCCTTGATATCTCCGCTCCTCGTGAGCCTGCCTGGCTAGGCCACTCGCGAGGCTCTTGGATGCTTTGTTGGTGAAGATGGGCCGTACGGCCTGATGGCTCAGCCACGCCGCGGGCCGCATGCAGGCAATTCTGGGGACCCCCATTCCCAGGACGCCGACACATGCCAAGGAGAGTCCTATCCGGACACGGGTGTAGTCTTCGGTCTTCGTATCTTCTCAGCCCATCAGTCCGGCCCATAGATAACAGGCCGGACGTCTGAGGACCCCTTAGTCCAGGACTCCCTCAGTAGTCCCTGAACCTGGCTTCAATGGCAAGGTATCCAGTGCATAGGGCTCTCTTCGGCATTGCAAGGCGGGTTCCTCCTTCCGAACTCCAAAAAATAGTCTTCGAATGAAAAAAACGTGTCCGTACCTATAAAACACACCGCACACAACCGTAGAGAGAATATAATAACACACAAGTCCCATCTGCTGACAACTTTAGTAATAAGATGTCACGCCTGTCCGGTCATAATTCGAACTGTTTTCGCCCCATGTTTCGAGACGCGGTTGTCATTGGCACGTCTTGTCAAAGCAGAGATCATGTCCCCTTATCATGGGATTCTCATCAATACGGGTGTGGGTAACCCAACCGTACCGTTTACACAGCCCTTGGGAGCAGGCGAATTTTAAGGTGAACGGGGGGGGGGGGGTGCATTCGATATTCACCGCCCTTATAAGGAGATAAGATTCCTCCTTCTTCCCCCACACTTTCCTCCTACCTCTCCGTCCTTGAGCTCCAACACCCAAGTTCTCATTCCCCTAGTCTCGAGAAAGCACTCAACCATGTCCGGGTCCGGAGGTCAAGGCAAGTGGATGGCCTCCTCCGTTAAGGAGGAGAACATCGCCGAGCTTCGGGCAGCCGGGTACCTGGCGAAGGAAATCGCCCATCGTCTTCCAGCCCGGGGACAGATCATCCCCACACCGAAGCCCGACGAGAGGGTAGTGTTCATCCCCCACTTCCTCCGCGGGCTAGGGTTTCCACTCCACCCATTCGTCCGCAGGATTATGTTCTACTACGGGATAGATTTCCACGATCTATCCCCAAACTCCTTCCTCAATATCTCGTCGTTCATCATCGTGTGCGAGGCTTTCCTCCGCATCCACCCCCACTTCGGGTTATCGCTCAAAACCTTCAACGTGAAGCCCAAGGTGGTGGATGGACAGCACGCAGAGTGCGGGGCGCAATGGTGAGCAAGCTCACCAATGTTTCTTGGCCAAAAGGCACATTCGTGGAATCTGTCAAGGAATGGCAGAAGCTATGGTTCTACATCACCGAACCCCGCGACGCCACCTGGGCCGCAGCTGCCAAATTCAACTCTGGCGCTCCCGTGCGGCTCACCTCTTGGGTCAAGAAGAGCCCAAACTGGTGTCTGTCGGGCGAGCTGATTGCGCTGCAAACGCGCATGCAAAGCATGATCGATAGGGATATCAAGCTTGTCGACGTAATCCAAGCTATGCTAGTGTGCTGGATCCTCCCCTGCCAGAGCCGAAGCTGTCCTCTATGGGACTTCAACCCGAAGAAACACCATACCTTGGTGAGGCTCTTCGAAACGACTCATGAAGATGCCTGGAAGTTGCTTTTCAAGGGCAACGAGATACCACCAGCCACCGATTCGGATTGTGGCCACGACATAAATCACCTCCCCAACGAGGTATGTTATTTTTAACACATCCCTTACTTGCTTGTTTCAAGGGTGATATCTAATGATTTCATTAACATTGCTTTTTCAGTACTGGTTGAAGCATGCGAAGAAGATTCGGTGTCCGGCTCCCCTGCCCGAAGAGCCAGTCACTCTGCGTTTAACGAAGATGCTGGAGCCGGCGCCTTACAAGGCACCAAAGAAGAAGGCCACGGGAAAGGCCAAGGGGGTCCGGAGTGGACCCCGCCGCAAGGGCACTTTGGACGCAGTGTCCAAAGACAAGGTCCATTCCCCCACCGCCGAAGACGACGCAGATGAGGAGGAGGAGAGCGACTCTCCCCTGACGGGGGGAAGAAGAAGAGGGCGGCCTCCACAACTCTGGAGGCGGAGGCGCCCAAAAAGGGGAAGGGCTCCCTAGCGGGTAACTCCGCATGGGACATTAATGACAGTCCAGAGAGATGCCCCCGCGCTAAGCCTCGGGCCGCATCGTAAGTACTAATACCTTATCCGCCCATAAAGTTTCTCCTTCTCATTGTATTTAAATGATTGGAAAATGTTATTGTAGTCGGTCCCACAACCGCTCCCAGCAATCTTCGTCAGGAGGCTCGCTGGATTCCAAGGCGATGGCCAGCGACTCCCTGCCGGACGCACACTCCCCCAAGACCAAGGAGGATGTGGAGGTGCTGTCCCGAAGGACTGTCTCCGGCATGGAAGAGGCTCAGGAGGCGCCTGAAGGCGAAATCTCCGTCGCCAGACACCAAGGGGACTCAATCCCCAATGAGACTGGCGGGGAGGGCCGCACACAGTTCGGCCCTCAACCGGTCTCAATTCCGGAGATCGAGGCGGCTCCAGAATCTAGCACGCACCCTCCATCGAAAGGGGGGATGCCTGTTGTGCCGGTGGCCCCTGTCCAACCAGGGGCACCGGATAACCTGCTGGAGGCTCTACGAGGCGCTTCCATTATGGATGAGCACCGTGCCTTATAGGCGTGGTGATCGAAAAGGTCCAGTCCGCCAAGAGCGGATTAACCGAAGCCTGCAGCAGCTTGCTAACAGGTTTTGAGGTAAGAGACGCCGAACAAGGAGAAAATCCCAGTGTAGACCAGTAGCCCCTGAGACACTGTCCAGTGTTCGGAAAGAAAAAGGAGGACAAAGGATCAATCTCATTTTAACAGGAAACTAACTTAATTTTTCTGAAATGCAGGCGTCGTTGCTAGCTGCAGCCTCGCATACTGCTAAAGTTTCTGGACTGAAGCAGAAACTAGCGGAGGCCGAGGAGGAGCTGGGCCAAGCAAAGAGGCAGCTCCAAGAGAAACAAGGTAAGCAATAACTTGTTATATATTCGAAAAGAAGAAAATTGTATGCGATGACCAAAATGCCATGATTTGTATAGAAGCGAGGACCGAGGTTGAGGCCCTGAGAAAGGCCCTGGCCGAAGCTGAGGGGAAGGTTGTCCAACAGAAAGCTGCCCATAAGAAACTCAAGGCTCAGGTCGGGGAGGTCCAGCAGGAGCTCCAAGACATGGTGTAGAAGTGTGAAGCTTTGCAGCACGAGGCGTCGGCTCGAGAGGCCGAACTTACCAAGGCTTGTCAAAGCTCAGAGGCCGCACGGAATGAGGCTCGGGACACTCTCCAAGAGATCTAGGAAGCGAAGAAGATCGCAGTGGGTAAGGCATTTAACATGCAAAGCAAGTATGTGGAGAGGAAGTACCTTTTACTAACCCGAATTCGGAGTTGCCTAGGGGCTTTTGTGGATCTGCCGCGCAGTGTATCCGATGCTTCGGAGTTCTTCTGAGCCATGGAAGGGGATTCTTCGGAGAAGCTATTTTGGTCGCAGTATGCTGTGCCAGAACATCCAGTGGCCTTTTCGGATCAACTGAAGCAGTTGGTCGAGCTGCATAGGAT
Organism: Triticum dicoccoides; assembly: GCF_002162155.2. NCBI lineage: Eukaryota > Viridiplantae > Streptophyta > Magnoliopsida > Poales > Poaceae > Triticum > Triticum dicoccoides. Next base: position 106,616,766 of record NC_041380.1, on the reverse strand, counting down.
GGCTGAACTGGCCATGAAGGATTTCATAATCTGATTATGGCCGGCCAAAGTTATACCTAGTAGTTATTTCGGCCTTGTGAAGCGGGTGCTAGAGGCTTGTCCGCGGCTAGACATCGTCAAGCGATCCGTCTACATCGAGGTTGCCCGCATGGCCTTCGCTCGTTGCAAGATGTGGTGGGCGAAGATGGATGCCATCGAGGTGGTCAGGGGGCCGCCGAAGGGCAAGGAGCACCACACACCCGAGCGATATTTTGCGGATGTCCTGGAGGGATCTTGACTTGTAGCAATGCAGTGCGGGAAGGACGTTATTCTCGAATGAATACATCCATGTTTTGCCTTGTACGAACAAACCCGCCTTGTAATATATAATTTTTATTATGTTTTGATTGTTTCCTCCTGTGTGGCCGTGTTGTATGAAATCTGAGGGTTAACCAGTCGTTGGCTTCAACCCTCGCGTAGGTAGTACGGAGGTGTTCGGGATGGAATCTAGACAATCTTGATCCAATTATATGGTCCTTGAAGGAGTTGTTTAGCGCAACGAACCAGGCAACCAGACTATACAGCTTGAACGCCCTCACTTAGCCATAGGACTTTTATAATAAAACATAGGCATAGCCCCTAGTATACAAACCAGAGTGCTGTCAGCGTCTGATCAGGAAGTACCGATCCATCACGAAATGCGGAAAAATCTCCAATGATTTGCGACCTCCGAACAGCTGACCAGCTCTCGCCGCATCATGACAGTCAGTTTTCGGCTTTCTCTACTGAGGTGCTCATTCGGTTTAAACCAGGACACAATTGCAATAGTTCTCCCTTTACTACCTTAGCCGATGTAGCGGAACGTAGGGTAGCAAGCACAGGAGCCGGGCAACCCAACTATTGACCAAAGACATGATTCGGAGCCAATGCATATAATGCTAGATTCGGGGTGCCGAACTATACTTATAGAAAGTGTTTGGACTTTTGTTGCCGTAGTGTAAGGTGCTATAAAGCCCCTGGAAAACGTCAAACATACCAAAGTGTATGGGTGCTACCTGATGGGGTTATCCACAGGGAGTCTAAAAAAGAAAAGAGAGAAAGAAAACAGACAAGACATAAAGGTGAAAAGCTAGGGTCCTAAAGCTCCAGCTACAAACTGTTTTCATTGTAATGTAATTAGTACGTCAAGGCGCATTGATACTTATAGTGCAATAAGCAATAGGCTATTTAACGTGTCGAAACCAGGGGAGAGCTGCATATGGGTCCTGGAAAACAGGTAGAGTTATCGTTAACAAAATCACCTAAAAAGTTCTCCATATGTCCGCGCTTCTCGCTGTCTTGGTGTATTTATCCTACAAGAGGACCGATGACCAGACCCCTCGATGGGGCCTGTGGGATTGAGACCTGAAAGGAAAACAAGTAAAAGTGAAAGTATATGTGTATCTGATGTCGGTTGAGCCGTTCCGTGGATCACAAGTTGTTTGTGCCTCCGTCAATGCCCATGGAATTTTAAGTGTGTAGTTATGTACGCGCGACACGAATGCCACCGCTTGATCGGGACTGAGACGGAGGCCGGATTGCTAGTCGAGCTCCTAACGAGCCGAGTTCTCCTGCTATAGAGTGGTTCGAACCCTCTTAAGGATGTCTGCGGGCTCGTCAGCCGAATGAAGGGTCTGCTTGAGAAGGCCGCTTTGTACTTCTGCTGCTAGGGCAGCTGTGTGCTCTTCTATACGGAGAGAGCATTCCGTATTGCCATTGACTGTTATAACGCCGCGTGGACCGGGCATCTTGAGCTTGAGATAAGCATAGTGTGGTACTGCGTTGAATCGAGCAAACGCAGTTCGTCTGAGCAGTGCATAATAGCCGCTGCGGAATGAGACGATATCAAAGATTAACTCCTTGCTTCGGAAGTTGTCCGGAGATCCGAAGACAATCTCTAATGTGATTGAGCCTGTACAGCGGGCTTCTACACCTGGTATGACTACTTTAAAGGTAGTCCTTGTAGGCTTGATCCTTGATGGGTTAATGCCCATTTTCCGCGTCGTATCCTGATAGAGCAGATTGAGGCTGCTGCCACCGTCCATAAGGACGCGAGTCAGGTGAAACCCATCAATTATTGGGTCTAAGACTAGTGCGGCTAAGCCCCCGTGACTGATACTGGTCGGGTGGTCCCGGCGATCGAAAGTGATCAGGCACGATGACCATGGGTTGAATTTTGGGGAGACTGGCTCTATCACGTAGACGTCCCTAAGCGCACGCTTGCGCTCCCTCTTGGGGATGTGGGTGGCATATATCATGTTCACCGCTTTGACCCGAGGGGGAAACTTCTTCTGTCCCCCTGTGTTCGGCTGCCGTGGCTCTTCGTCGTTGTCCTCGCTTTGTGATCCTTTTTCCCTGTTCTCGGCGTTTAATTTGCCGGCCTGTTTGAAAACCCAGCACTCTCTATTTGTATGATTTGGAGGCTTGTCGGGGGTGCCGCGAATCTGGCATGGACGATCAAGTATGTGGTCCAAGATGGATGGGCCCGAATTGTACTTTTGGAATGGCTTCTTCCGCTGACCGGACTTAGAGCCACTGAATCCGGCGTTGACCGTCGTATCCTCAGTGTTGTCACCGCTATTTCGGCGCTTGTATCTATTGCGTCGAGACTTGTCTTTGTTATTTTTAAGTTTAGGGGTGCCGGCGTCGCTTGCATTATTTTTGCTACGGGCCAACCAACTGACATTGCCCGCACAAAAGCGGGTCATAAGTGCCGTGAGGGCCGCCATGGGTTTTGGCTTTTCTTGGATGAGGTGGCGAGCGAGCCATTTGACGCGGATGCTATGTTTGAAAGCTTCTAGAGCTTCAGCGTCTGGACAGCCAACGATTTGGTTCTTTTTAGTTAGGAACCTTGTCTAGAATTTCCTGGCGAACTCTCCATGCTACTGGACTATATGGCTTAAGTCATCAGCGTGTGGAGGTCGAACATATGTACCTTGGAAGTTATCGAGGAAAGCCTCTTCCAAGTCCTCCCAACCGCCAATGGAATTGTCAGGCACACTGTTTAGCCAATGCCGAGCAGGCCCCTTGAGTTTGAGAGAGAGGTATTTGATGGCGTGGAGGTCATCTCCGCGTGCCATATGGATGTGGAGAATGAAGTCTTCGATCCACACCACAGGGTCCGTGGTCCCATCGTATGGTTCTACGTTCACGGGCTTGAATCCTTCAGGTAATTCATGATCCAGGACCTCATCAGTGAAGCAATGAGGGTGTGCAGGCCTCTGTATCGGGCCGTATCATGACGCAACTCTGATGAAGCCCGTCTACGGTGTTCGGCATGCGCATGACTGGGTTTGTCACATCCGAATAGGCGGCCGTTGTCACGTGTCGAGGTGCGTCCTCGCGATCCATAGATTTATCTGGTAGGTCCTAGTTTATTGTTCAGGTTCTGCTGGAGGTCATATGTATGGCCATGGGCAAATTTACCTTTGCCTGAGTGACGAGGCGGGGCGGGCTGGTGTTCGACATGGGTTGATGTTTTGTCCCGGCCATGCGGTGGCCGGTAAGCCGCATTGTAAGATGGTGGTATATACTCCGGCGCCTCCTCGTCGAACCGAGGTAGCAATTTACGCTTTGGGTAGCTTTTGGTTGGGCGCTTGAGGCCATATTCTCCAGCTGCTAGGACATCAGTCCATTCATCATTGAGCAGATCCTGGTCAGCTTGAAGCTGCTGCTGCTTCTTTTTCAGGCTCCTTGCAGTGTCTATTAGCTGGCGCTTGAAGTGCTCCTACTCAAGAGGTTCCTCGGGCACGATGAAATATGTCGGCGTTCTGGGAACGAGGGTCCCCAGACTTGCCTGCCTGCGGCCTGCGGCGTGGCTCGAGGAGGGGCCCAGCACGGCCCATCTTCATCAACACAGACCCAAGACCCTTGCGAGGGGTCAAGCCTCGCGGGGCGGATGTCGGACTAATGGGCCACGGGTAGGCCAACCCGAGCCCCATAACCTTTCAAGACATCGGGACAGGCTGCGCCCCTCAAGACCCCAGGGCGAAGAGCCGCCTCCTGGGGAGTCTACGGCGAGGTGGTCGACTGCCTGCTCACGGCCGAGTCCCAGGGACGACTTCCAGAGAAGCCGGCTTTGGGGAGTCGGCCGGCGACTCCAACAAACCGTGACCTCATCGAAGGGGACGGGGCGGGGGCGTGGCTATAGTGAGGCCCACTCCCCGCCCCTTACCAAGGGCAGGCATGGCTACAGCACGTCATACTGGGGAAGATCTCCCTGTGGCGTGGCACTGTTGCCCTGCCAGCCCTGACATCAGCACCACTGTACCAAGCCCTGTGCCCACAATGGCCTGTCTGTACGGCCTGGAGGCAGCGGGGCCCACCAGTCAGCGAAACCTCGGAAGACGGCGAGAGAACCGCTAGTCGGACCCGTTCGGGAGTAGGCCCGGGGGAGTCGGCCGAGCCTTCCCCCGGGGCCCATGCGCCATTAATCAAGAAGAGATGGGGAGTGGCCACAGTGATCGCCCGCCAGGCGGCAGGGCTGTTGCCACGACCCCATGACCAAGCTTGCATCATCAGGAGCACGGCTACAGTAATCAGCAGCCGGCAAGACCCGCCCGCGGCAGACGTGGCCTGTCGGTTCCGCACCAGACCAGTCGGCGGGGCCTACCAGTCGGCGGGCCCCAGCAGTCGACGGAGAAGTCAGAGGTCGGAGACATTGACGGCTGGGCCCGCGCCCAGTCACATTACCATTGTACCCCTGGGGGGGTAGACCTGTATAAACCCCCCAGGGCACCCAAGCAAAGGGTTGGACCCCAATAGTTCTAGACCACACCAGATAGAAGGAAAGAGCTAGCCTTGCCCTCTCCTGCCACCCGAAACAGCTCTAGGAGCATCCTTGTAAAGACTTGACCATAGTGATCATGCGGAGACCCCGCAGAGCAGCAGTAGGGGTGTTATCTCCCTGGAGAGCCCTGAATTTGGGTAAGATTCGCCGGCGTGCATGTCTTCGCCTCATCCCGTTTCCAGGCACCGGCGACGTTCTACTCGCCCTCACCATGATAAGCCATCCGTTGGCATATGTCGCACCAAACCCCCGACATTTGGCGCCCACCATGGGGCGAGGTGCACCGCCGTCCGGAGATCTGTTATGGACGGGAACCCTCTTCCTCCCTGGCGAGCGCAGCCAGCCAGGCACGCCAGATGAAGTCTGCATCGACGCGCTGCGCGGCGTTGAGACCGCCTGCGCAGCCAGCTCCTTGGCCGAACTTATCGGCGAGGTCCGCCTTTCCAACGAACCTGCGTCCGACGCAGGCGCGGGCGGCCACGAGAACCTCCTCGCGGGCCTCCTCGATCAATTCCACGTTTCCGGCGAGCCTGCCATAGACTTGGAGTCCGTAGGCTCCACCGACCCGATGCTGGTCGACTCCGACACCGCATCGATCGATGCATTCCCCACCAACGTGGTGGTCTATGATGAGCCTCTCCCCCATGCGGAGAGCGACGGAAGCACCGTCACTGAGGTGCTAGTCATCAGTCATGACGAGTTCCCTGGCGGAAGAGCGCCCGATTCACTCGGCGTGGCGCTGCAAGACCTAACTGCGCCCATTCCAGAAGACGCTGACGCCGAGATGTTGGAAGCGCGCCGCCTTTAGCTTGTTAAAGGCGTGAATAAGTTGGCCAGCATGAGACACTTGTCAGAAGCTTACCAGCGGGAGATGGACCGCGCTGTTGGCGGCTCGCCGGCCCTGGCAGGGCCCAGCCGCCTTGGCGCGGTTCAGCAGCACGGCGTAGCCATCGCCAGCCTGTTTGGGGCTAGCCGCCCCGTGTACGCCACCCCAGTGGAGAACATCCAAGCTACCCAGGCAGCGGGGGACGAGCTGGACAATTTCAAGGGCGAGGAGCGCCGCCTCATGATGGAGCGAGTCCAGCGGCTCCTCGACGCGGCCGCCGCACAGAACGAGGCCAGTTGCCACACGGAGGCGCCGCAGCGGCCAAATGACGACCTGCACCGAGATCAAGGCGCGACGTCTCGGACGCCGACTGGCGGTGCCCGAGGAAGGAAGGACAAGGAGCTGGCTATCAGCCACAGTCGGACTCGGATTACCATAGAGCACGACCGAGACGGCCGCCCCAGAGCAGTGGAATGACGGGACGACTGTCCGCCTCCCCCTCCCCGCAAGGATAGGCGAGTCTCCCCACCGCCTGTTGATCATCCGACTCTCGGTGACCGCCTTGGCCGCCGAGAGGGAGTTGGAGAGAATGACGCCCGCCACCGGATCGACCGACTACACCGGTCCCTAGCGCTGGAAGAAGAAGACGAGCTGGGTCCGCCTTGTTTCGGGCCCCGCATTCGGGACGAGCCCTTTCCCAGAGGGTTCACGATCCCGAGAGACATGCCCAAGTACACCGGCTCCGTGAAGCCGGAAGAATGGCTAGTCGATTACTCCACGGCTGTCAGCATAGCAAACGGCAACAAGCGCATCGTCGTAAAGTACGTTCCGCTCATGCTCCAGGGCACGGCCCGGACATGGCTGAACAGCCTGAAGCCCCGCAGCATCAACAGCTGGGTCGACTTCACCGAAGCATTCGTCCGCAACTTCGCCAGCACATACAAGGGTCCTCCCAAGCCTCGCCAACTCTCCTTGTGCGTACAAGGTCCTGACGAATCAACTCGCGACTACCTCATGCGTTGGGCCGAGCTCCGGAACTCCTGCGAGGGCGTGCACGAGGTGCAGGCTATCAAGTACTTCACAACCGGGTGCCGAGAGGGCACCCTCCTTAAGCACAAGCTCCTCTGTGACGAGCCAGAGACCCTCGACGAGCTGCTGATCATAGCAGACAAATACGCCACGGCCGACTCCTCCATGAAGGCAGAAATTCAAATCGGCACAACTGGCAAAGTGGCTCCTCAAGCTCCAAGAACTCCGGCGGCAGATGCCGGCCGGCAACAGCAGCAGGGCGACAACAAGCGCAAGGCCCCGCAGCCGGCTTCCGACAGCCGGCAGGTCGCGTCCGTTGAAGCCCAACGGCCAGAAGAGCAGTCTCCGCCCAAGCGACAGAAGGGCGGCAAGCCAAACTGGTTGCCGGCCTTCTCCTATGAGCAGACCTTGGATGGACCTTGCAAGTTCCACAGCGGCGCGAAGCCGTCGAATCACACCATCCGGAAGTGCCACTGGCTCACCAGGATCGCCAAGGGAGACGGCCTCGTGCCACCCTCGCCTGCTGGGCAACCGCCTCCGCCTCCGCCCCAGCAGCCGGCGGTCAGGCCAGTCGGCGCGGTGCAAGACGAATACCCTGAAGAGCACAGAGCCTACGTGGTGTTCACTAGTGTGGCTGATGATCGACGCAGCAGGCCGTTGCAGCGACAAGAGGTGAACGCAGTAGCCTAAGAGATGCCAGAGTTCATGCATTGGTCTGAGAAGCCCATCAGCTCGAGCAGGGCCGACCACCCAGAAGTGATGCCGAGTCCGGGCTCCTACGCCTTCGTCCTGGACACCACCTTTGCTATAGACAAACGGGCCGCGTGTTTCTCGCGAGTTCTGATAGACGGAGGCAGTAGCATCAATATCCTGTACAAAGACACCATGGAGAAGTTAGGAATCAAGCAGAGACAGCTTCAGAACAGCCGGACTGTGTTCCACGGCATTGTACCTGGGCTTTCCTGCTCACCAATCGGCAAGATCCTGATAGACGTCCTCTTTGGGAACAAAGATCACTTCCGAAGAGAGTCTGTTTGGTTCGAGGTGGTGGACCTCGAGAGCCCATACCATGCGCTGCTTGGCCGACCCGCCTTGGCCAAGTTCATGGCGGTCCCCCACTACGCTTACCTCCAGATGAAGATGCCCAGTTCCAAGGGAATTCTAACTGTGGCCGGCGACTACCGGAAGTCGTCCGCTTGCGCGGCCGAGAGCAGTAGGCTGGCCGAGTCCCTGGTGATTGCAGCCGAGAAGCGACTCCTTGAACGAGTGGTGGCGATGGCCGGCAAGCAGCCGGAGATATCACCCGACCCGAAGGAGTCGGAAGCCGAAGGTTCGTTCAAGCCGGCTAGAGAGACAAAGAAGATACCCTTGGATCCGGGGCACCCAGAGAGGTACGCTGTCATAGGTGCAAACCTCGACAGCAAATAGGAAGGCGAGCTCGTCGATTTCCTCTGTGAGAATCGAGACATCTTCGCATGGGCTCCCAAAGACATGCCGGGTGTACCGACGGATTTCGCCGAGCACAAGTTACATGTCCGATCTGATGCAAAGCCGGTCAGGCAGCCCCTGCGCCGCTTATCAGAAGAGAAGAGAAGAGTCGTCGGAGAAGAGATAGCCCGGCTCTTAGCAGCCGACTTCATTATGGAAGTTTTCTTTCCGGAGTGGCTGGCAAATCCGGTCCTGGTACTGAAGAAGAACAAGCAGTGGCGAATGTGTATTGACTACACGAGCCTCAACAAAGCCTGCCCCAAGGACCCATTTGCTCTACCAAGAATCGATCAGGTGATAGACTCCACAGCCGGATGCGAGCTGTTGAGTTTCTTGGATGCATACTCAGGATATCACCAGATCAAGCTGAACCCGGCTGATAGATTGAAAACCGCCTTCATCACGCCGTTTGGAGCATTCTGCTACCTCACCATGACGTTCGGCTTGAGAAATGTCGGCGCCACCTTTTAGCGTTGCATGCAGAAGTGTCTCCTCAAGCAGCTCGGCAGGAATGCCCATGTCTACGTGGATGATGTGGTAGTGAAGACGGAGAAGCATGGAACACTGCTGGAAGACCTCAAGGAGACCTTTGAGAACCTGCGCCGAGAAGTGCGTCTTTGAAGTACCAGCCAGCCAGCTGCTAGGTTTCCTGGTCTCTGAACACGGCATAGAATGCAACCCAGTAAAAATCAAGGCCATTGAGAGAATGGAGGTACCCAGCCGACTGCTGGATGTGCAGAAGTTCACTGGCTGCTTAGCATCCATCAGCCGGTTCATTAGTCGGCTGGGCGAGAAAGCTCTCCCATTATACCAGCTCATGAAGAAGACCACTTTTGTCGAGTGGAACCATAAGGCGGACGAAGCTTTTCACCAATTAAAGAAGATGCTGACTACTCCACCCGTCCTGGCGGCTCCAACTTCCAAGGAGCCTATGCTCCTGTACATCGCCGCCACCAGCCAAGTAGTCAGCACAGTCATTGTAGTGGAGCACAAGGAGGAAGGCAAGGCGCTGCCTGTCCAGAGACCGGTATATTATCTGAGCGAGGTACTGTCGACCTCCAAGCAGAACTACCCTCACTACTAGAAGATGTGCTATGGCGTACACTTTGCCGCCAAGAAATTGAAGCCTTATTTCGAAGAGCATCCAATCACGGTGGTCTGCACGTCCCCGCTAGCCGAGATCATCGATAGCCGAGATGCCTCTGGTCGAGTGGCCAAGTGGGCCATAGAGCTGGCTCCTTACACCATCTACTACCAGCCTCGCACCGCTATCAAATCACAAGCACTGGCCGACTTCCTCGTCGACTGGGCCGAGACCCAGTACCTGCCTCCAGCGCCTGACTCCACCCATTGGCGGATGCACTTCGACGGCTCCAAGATGCGCACCGGCTTGGGAGCCGGCGTCGTCCTCACCTCTCCCAAAGGCGACAAGCTCAAGTATGCACTACAAATCCATTTTGCCGCCTCCAACAACGTGGCCGAGTACGAAGCGCTCATTCACGGGCTCCGGCTTGCCAAAGAGCTTGGCATCCGCCGGATCTTGTGTTATGGCGACTCTGACTTGGTGGTCCAGCAGTCATCTGGCGACTGGGACGCGAAAGACGCAAACATGGCGAGTTACCGTTTCCTCGTGCAGCAACTCAGCGGGTATTTCGAAGGGTGCGAGTTCCTCCACGTGCCAAGAAACGACAACGACCAAGTAGACGCCTTGGCACGAATCGGCTCTACCCGCCAAGCAATTCCATCTGGCGTCGCCCTTCAACGCCTCCTCAAGCCGTCTGTCAAGCCTTCACCAGAATCAGACTCCATTTTTGTGCCGGCTCCTCCCGAAGACGGCAGATCCGACTCCAGAGCTCCGGCAGTCGGAACGGGGACTTTGGCGGACGACACCAAAGCCACCTCAGTTGAACCCGGCCTGGGGACTGCGGCAGCGGACTCGAAGATTCCAGAACTCGGCCCAAGGACCGCGCTAGTTGGCCTGGGGACTTCATTAGCCCAGCAAGCCACTGTTGACTCTAGCCCACCGCCTCCCAGCCCAGCCGCCCTCGTCCAAGTCGCAGTTCTGGTAGTCGAAGAAATAGCAGCACCCTCATGGGCCCAGCCCATCCTCAAATTCCTGGTGAATAAAGAGCTACCAACTGACGAGATCTCAGCTCAGCAAGTACAACGCCGGGCGGCAGCCTATACCATAGTCAACAAAGAGCTGGTCAGGCACAGCGTCACTGGTGTCCACCAGCGCTGCGTAGAGCCAGAGCAAGGCCAAGCGATTCTCAAAGACATCCACCAAGGGGAATGCGGCCACCATGTGGCTTAAAGAGCACTCGTCGCCAAAGCCTTTCGGCACGGCTTCTTCTGGCCCACTGCCTTGGAAGAGGCCAAGGAGTTGGTCCAAAAATGCAAAGGGTGTCAGAAGTTCAGCTCCAAACCGCACCAGCCGGCTTCTGCGCTCAAGACCATCCCATTGCCTGGCCTTTTGCAGTTTGGGGTCTGGATATGGTGGGACCATTCAAAACAGCACGAGGCGGTCTAACTCACCTACTTGTCGCAGTGGACAAGTTCACCAAGTGGGTGGAAGTGAAGCCAATTAAGAAACTGAACGGTCCGACTGCCATGACCTTCATCACCGATATCACAATTCGGTACGGCATACCACACAACATCATCATCGACAACGGCACAAATTTTGCCAAAGGCGCCTTGGCCCGTTTCTGCGCAACACAGGGCATCCGACTGGACCTAGCGTCCGTCGCCCACCCGTAGTCAAACGGCCAAGTGGAGCGAGCAAACAGCCTTATCCTGTCCGGCATCAAGCCTCGGTTGATCGAGCCTCTGGAGCGCTCGGCTGGCTACTGGCTCGACGAGCTGCCAGCCGTCCTCTGGAGTCTGCGCACAACTCCAAATAAGTCAACCGGCTTCACGCCCTTCTTCCTCGTCTACGGTGCCGAAGCCGTCATCCCAACGGACATAGAGTTCGACTCCCCACGAGTCACCATGTACACCGAGGAAGAAGCAGAAGAAGCACGACAAGATGGCGTTGATCTGCTGGAAGAGGGCCGGTTGTTGGCACTCAGCCGGCCCAGCATCTACCAGCAGAGCCTGCGCCGATTCCACAACAGGAAGGTCAGGCCAAGATCTTTCCAAGAAGGCGACCTTGTGCTTCGGCTGATCCAGCAAAGAGCCGGCCAGCACAAGCTGTCGCCGCCTTGGGAAGGCCCTTTCATCATCAGCAAAGTACTAGGCAACGATTCCTACTACCTGATCGACGCTCAGAAGCCCCGAGCACGCAAGAGGGACGACTCCGGCAAGGAGACAGAGCGACCATGGAACGCAAATCTTCTCTGAAGATTTTATAGTTGATGCAGTATGTATCACACTACCTTTTGTGTTAAAATACCAAGACTTCGGGCCCCCCGAGACGAGCTCGGGGACTGCCCTCTTTTGTCTGTATGATAAAAGTTACGCCTACAAGTATGCTACTCTTTGTCATGCCGCTTGGCACCGGGCTCGACAAGTCGGCCCGGGGACTTGCCGCCTTGCACTATGAAATGCTTCCTGCAGTCGGACAAGTAGTGTGTAAATGCCTAAGCCATCTCCTGCCAGAAGCCGCAGCTCACAGAGCGACTATACGGTGGGCAGCAGTAAGGTAGAATGGGCATTTGCATGAAAAATGGCTAAGGACCCAAAGCGTAAAACATAGCTCAAGATGGCTTCCAGCTTTTCTCGCAAACCGATTCTTGGATAGTCGGACTGTCGTCTTCTACCTAACTTGCTCAAACAATCTTGGAAACGGCTAAGTACTTGCTTTCCCAAAGTAGCCTGGCACTTGATCCAGCGACAGTCCGCAGAGCGGCTGTCCGATTGGCAAGGCAGGCAACTAAGAGAAAGTGGCAAAGGAAAACAGCCAAAAGAACAATGAGCAAGAATGGGTAGATATATAAATTTACATAACATAGGCCCTTGGCCGAATTGTCAAGCAGAGGTTCAAAATACACCCCGCGGGGTGGAATTGTGCAAATTAACAAGTTCTTCAAAAGACTACTGAAGCAGATAAAACAAAAGACACAGCGGCAGCTTAGGAGGCGGCAGATGGATTCGGGGGGTCGGAGGAGGCGCCAGCGTCAAGCGTCGGGGTAGTCGGCCGGCTGGTCCCAGCTTGATCACCTCCGGCAGCAGTCGGGTCGGTCGCACGCGGCTCGTTGCTGGAGGCGCGGTCGAGCTGAGGCTGGCCGTTTGCTCCGTCTTCTGGTGCCTCCGCCTCGCCCTCATCCTCCGCCTCGTCCTCCTCCTCGACGCTGGAGCCAATCACCTCCGCCGAGTCGTCGACGTAGTCTAGGTTCATCCCAAACCACTCCGGCGGGACCTCCTCGTCGTCTTCAGACCGCTCGGGGACGAAGACGCTCGTATCGGTGTATTCGGCGATCACCGCAGCACGCTTGACAAGGGCGTCTTCCGCAGTTGCCAGCTCCGACTGGGCCTCCAACCGAAGCGTGGCCAACCGGTCTAGATCCAGCCCCGGGTACCACGCCTTGATGAACTCCAAGGCCCGGCGCGCTCCAGCCCGGGCCGAAGAGCCCTTCCAAGCCTCGAGGCGACCAGCTGCGACCTCCAACCAGTTGGCCGTCAGGCTGGGGGTGCGCGGAGCCTGCATATTCGGCCAAAGGGCGGAGATCGCTGGGGCGCCGACGCGCCGAAGCCGGCGCAGCATCCGGTGAGCCGGCCGGAGGCGAGCCTCGATACTCAAGATGTGCTCATCAAGAGTTCGGGGGGCATCGGCGGCGATCTTTGCGCCCACCGCTCTCCGACTTGCACGGTCGGCCTCGATGGCTTGGATAGCGTCCTGAGACTGCCCAGGGAAGAAGTCTATGAAAGACATAAAGAAACAAAGAAGGCAAGTCAAAAACTAGGAGTCGGCACGATCTAAGTTGGCAGCTCGAAGGAAGAAAACAAAGAGACTCACCATCAACGATGTCTTCGATCTCATGGAAGCCGGAGGACAGCAGCGCCTCCTTGTCAGACCAGGAGGAGCGCTTGCTCGCAAACTCTGCCAGGACGGCGGTTTCCGTCTCCTCCGCCTCCCTCTTTGACTTCGCGAGCAGCTCCTTCTGCTCTGCCAACTGAGTGGCCAGCAGATCGCGCTCCGCGGCGAGTTTGCTGCACTCCTCCCCTTAGGCGAGAAGGGCGGAGTTGGCTTCGTTCAGCTGCTGTTGAAGAGCGGTGTTGGCTCCTGAAGGAAAGAAAGAAAAAGACAGCAGTCGTCAATAAAGTAGGTCGCCAGGGAGATCCGGCCCGACTGCTCAGCAGTCGGCCCGAATCTCGGGGACTACAGCCCGCGGGTGCGCTAGCGCGCCCCCGCAGAGAAGGGAAAAGGGAGAGAGACTTACTCCGGCTCTCCGCCAAGTCGGCGGTCCGCTTGCCCAACTCTTCAACATTACGGTTGAAGGCGGTGACGCGGAGGTTGTGGTAGTCCTGCAACAAGCATTCCAGACAAAGTTAGTACCCAGAAGTCCATCAATTGGAGTTTCGGGCCGCCTGCTCAGCAGCCGGCCTGAAACTCCGGGACTACACCCAGTGGGTGCGCTGGCGCGCCCCCACAGAGAAGAATAAGAAAAACAAAGGCTCGAAGGAAAAACATACCCGGACGGCCGCCCGCGACGCCAGGAACGCCTTGGTGCAACTCTAGAGGGTGTCGCCCTCAGCGCGGAGCTTCGTCTGGACGTCCAGGAGCACCCGGTTAAGCGGCCCTGTGCTGCCTCCTCGCACCCACCCAACAGGTGCGGCGCTCGTCGCTTTGGCGTCTGGAGACGCCGAGCTGGCGGTGCTGGCTTCCTGGGGGCGAGGCGCCGAAGTCGCCTTCTCCAGGCGATGGCGCGCTGGCGAGCCGACCTGGAGGAGGAGCCTCGCCACAGCCTCCGCTTCGGTCGGCGGCACTGGAGGGTCCGCCGGCTGCTCGCCCTGCGCGCCTTCAGACGGCGGTGGAGGCGGCGGCGGAACGTTTGCGCCCGGAGTAGAGGGGTCGCCGTCTTCCCTCTCCACGACGAGGTTCTCCCCGCCGGCTTCTTCGGTCTGCTCCGTGACCTCCGGAGGCGGCGGCGCAGAATTCAGTGGAGTAACAAGCAGGGCCGACTGGCGGCGTGCGGCTTCCTCAGCCTGCTGCTTCGCTACCGCGGCGGCTTCGGCCTCTGCTAATTTTTTCTTAGCGGAGGCCTCCGCCTTCTCCAGGTGGAGGGCTTCTTCTTCATTGCGCCTCTCCCGTGCATTCCGCTCCGTTGCCTCCCGGAGGTCGGCAGCGGGGTCTATCCGCCGAGTGGTGGCGGACGTCTCCGCAGACCCCATGATGGAGGCGGCGGCAACCCACTCAAGAGAGAGGGGAGCCCTGAAGAAGGAGGGGCGTGCAGAGACTCAGACAAAACACGAAGAAATAATAAGCTTTGAAGACAGAATACTTACGTAGAGACCAACGGCGGCTTCTTCACTTCCTTACAGAAGCGGATGGCCTTCGCGGCCGCCTCGTCTCGCCGGGTCGCCACAGCCGAGCCCTTGGGCTTCTTCGGCCGGCTGCCGAACAAAGTCGGCACAGCCTGGCGCTTCTTCCCGCCACCTGGGGCACCTGACGCGGCAGAAGAGCCCGTGCCCGGCTGGCTGGCTCCTGGCCGATGGCGAGGGGCGACTCCTCCGTCGGGGTCGTCTTCGGGCCAGTCGGCGAAGGTACCGAGGGCCTGAAGTCACTTGTCGTCCCTCCTCCTCCCTCGGCGTCGTCTTCCAGAGCCGCCGCCCCCAGATCGGGGTCGTCGACATCGCTCTCTGCCCGGTCGGCGATGAACTCACGGGCCGGCCCCGAGGTGCCGGCTGGTGGGTGAAGAAGGGGATTCTAATCAAAGTCGACTGGTCAGAACAAGACTCGGCAAGAAGACAATCCAAAGAAAAGAAAGGCGACTCACCACAGGTGGGGGATTGGCGCGGGAGTATGGCTCCTTGCCGAATCGCCAGTCCTCCGGGAGCCTGCTGTCCGAGAGGTAGTTCACCATATGGGCCACCCCTTCGTGAGGCATATCCTTGGTGCACATCCGACTCGGGTCGCGGCCCCCGCTCATCTGGCATATCATGTGAGGGCGGCCTTGGAGTGGGAGGACTCGGCGCGAGACGAAGGTGGCCAGCAGGTCCGGACCAGTCAGACCTTCCGACTGTGTCATCACTCGGAGTCACGTGACGGCACCGGCTCCCGCGGGCGTCAGCGACCTGGCCCGATACGACCAGTTGGGAAGTCTGCCAGCCGGTGAGCCGGCTTCGAAAGCTGGCAGATTGACCCAGTCGCCCCTCGTGGTGACATTCCTAATGTAGAAGTAGGACCGCTGCCACATCTTCACCGACTTCAATAGCGAGATGGAGGGGAAGTGGTTGTCGGCTCCTGTCCTTCGCACGGCGATGAAGGCATCGCACTGAGCCGGAACGCCCGCGGCCTGGGTGCCGAGCTTGGAGAAGAAGAACTCCCCCCAGAGCTCGAGGGTGGGGAGGACGCCGAGGAAGCCTTCGCACAGAGCCACGAAGGCGGACAGCAGCATCACTGTGTTGGGGGTGAGGTGGTGCGGCTGGAGCCCGTAGAACTCCAGGAATGACCGGAAGAAGCTGCTCGCCGGCAGCCCCAGCCCGCGCAGGCAGTGCGAGCGGAAGATGACCCGCTCGCCCTCCTGTGGGGCGGGGGAAATCTCCCCAGCGTTAGATGACCCGCTCGCCCTCCTGTGGGGCGGGGGAAATCTCCCCCTCCGGCGTGAGGTGCACCTGCACGCGATCTGTGCCGGGGATCCGACGGGTCCGGCGGAGGAACTCGATATGGTCCTCGTGGACTTCAGAGCCGTCCCAGGTGCCGGAGTGCACTGGGGGAGGCGCGGCAGCGGAGGAAGATCTCATCGTGAAGCTGTCGCCGCGGCGTTCGCCGGGGCTTGGGCGTACGGAGGAGCGGAGAAGAGAAGAGGAAGCAGGAGAGAGAGGAGCTACGAGGAGGAAGAAGCAAGGGGTAGTGGGAAGGAGGGGCGCGCGTGCCCCCCTCTTCCCCTACTTATAGCCCTATGGGCTGCGAAGCCGTGGGGGCGGACGTGGGGATTTACTGCGCCCGCAACCCCATGACCCCCACGATCCAGGTAAAAGTTACTACACGCAGTAACTTCACGGGAATCCCAACCGCCCGCAGGGGCCGCAGCGGATCCGCTCGGGCGCCGAGGCGCGGTAGTGGCGGGCCCCGCCTACGGGCCTGTCTCGTCGCACGCGTGGGCTGGCAGGACGGCCTGGCCACGTGCCCTCGTGTGGTAGGCCAGGAACGGGCGGCGGCCTGGAAGCTTATCCGGCACGCCACTAGAAATCCTGCCGTGACGTTCGAACTACTGAGCAAGACAGAATAGAGTGAGTACGAGTTAGGCGAGTCCGACTCCTTCTAGTCGGCCCGACAGAAGTTAATCAAGACCATGTGTTGAGCATCCGGAGAGAGAAACTGCTGAGGCTTCTCGGCCGATCGTCCGTGGCGCCTCACCAGCTTCGGGGACTACTGTCGGAGTAATGGGCCACGGGTAGGCCAACCCGAGCCCCATAACCTTTCAAGACATCGGGGCAGGCTGCGCCCCTCAAGACCCGAGGGCGAAGAGCCGCCTCCTGGGGAGTCTACGGCGAGGTGGCCGACTGCCCGCTCACAGCCGAGTCCCAGGGACGACTTCCAGAGAAGCCGGCTTTGGGGAGTCGGCCGGCGACTCCAACAAACCGTGACCTCATCGAAGGGACGGGGCGGGGGCGTGGCTACAGTGAGGCCCACTCCCCGCCCCTTACCAAGGGCAGGCATGGCTACAGCACGTCGTACTGGGGAAGATCTCCCTGCGGCGTGGCACTTTTGCCCAGCCAGCCCTGACATCACACCACTGTAGCAAGCCATGTGCCCACAACGGCCTGTTTGTATGGACTGGAGGCAGCGGGGCCCATCAGTCAGCGAGACCTCGGAAGACGGCGAGAGAACCGCCAGTCGGACCCGTTCGGGAGTCGGCCCGGGGGAGTCGGCTGAGCCTTCCCTCGGGGCCCATGCGCCATTAATCAAGAAGAGATGGGGAGTGGCCACAGTGATTGCCCGCCAGGCGGTAGGGCTGTTGCCACGACACCATGACCAAGCTTGCATCATCAGGAGCACGGCTACAGTAATCAGCAGCCGGCAAGACCCGCCCGTGGCGGATGCAGCCTGTCGGCTCCATACAAGACCAGTCGGCGGGGCCTAGCAGTCGGTGGAGAAGTCGGAGGTCGGAGACACTGACGGCTGGGCCCGCGCCCAGTCACATTACCATTGTACCCCTGGGGGGTAGGCTATATAAACCCCCCAGGGCACCCATGCAAAGGGTTGGACCCCAATAGTTCTAGACAACACCAGATAGAAGGAGAGAGCTAGCCTTGCCCTCTCCTGCCACCCGAAACAGCTCTAGGAGCATCCTTGTAAACACTTGACCATAGTGATCATGCGGAGACCCCGCAGAGCAGCAGTAGGGGTGTTATCTCCCCGGAGAGCCCTGAAGCTGGGTAAGATTCGCCGGCGTGCATGTCTTCGCCTCATCCCATTTCCAGGCACCGGTGACGTTCTACTCGCCCCCACCATGATAAGCCATCCATTGGCATATGTCGCACCAAACCCCCGACAGCGGACGACACGGAGCTTCCTCAGGCATGGCCTCATCAGGCTGGCTCGCGAGGAGGTGGAGAGATCAAGGCGGGGTACCTCACGAGGTGCCCGTGACGCAAGCCATGACGACCAAGGGTGTCAGGCGGGCGCCAGCCCACGCAGCATCCTCCTTTCCTCTTTGGTGCAAAGGGAGCAAGCGCGGGCGAGAGCATCAAGCAAAGGCACCCGTTTCGGTGCAACGAGACCAAGACCAGCCCAACGGCAGGGAGGAAGTCATTGTGGAGCCCAAGCCAGTGTCACCGCCAGAGCCTTTGGCAGGCGAGGACCAACTTTAGTCAGGATAAGTGTACCATATGTTCCCCTTCAAAATGGCCAATTGTTGGCGCCCTTCTCGCTCAATTTTTGGGAAGAGGCCCAGGGCCTTTGCCTATAAATAGGACTAGCCACCCCCAGGGAAGGGGGGATCTAGAATCGGCCAACCCAGAAACAAGCTGGGATCGCATCGAGTAGCATCACACAGAGAGAGAGAGAAGGGTGATTGAACTCCTCCCAACAGTTCATCACCCCAGCCAAGAACAGACCCTCGCGAGGCTGTTCTTCCTTGTATTGCTCATCATCATGAGCCCAAGAGGCAATCCACCACACCACACACTGGAGTAGGGTATTACACCACAACGGTGGCCCGAACCAGTATAAACTCCGTGTCTCTTGTGCTGTTCTTTCCATAGCTTACATCTTAGCGTGGCAGTGGGGCGCAGGTAGGTAGAAAGCGAAATCTCCGCGCGCACCCCAGTGTTCGAACCTCAAGGGTCTGCCGGAACCCGAAATCTGACATTTGACGCGCAAGGTAGGGGTGCACCGGAGTTTTCCCTTCCGCCACCGCCACGACCTACCTCGCGATGAGTAGCGCGCCACCCGCTCCGGCCGCCGGCGCCAGCACGGGGGCCAGGGGGCTCCGAGCCTTGGCCCCAGCCCTGCAACGGGTACGGTGGCCGGACAAGTTCAAGCCAACGACGCCGCCGCCCTATAGCGGCACGACTGATCCACTAGCCTTCTTGCTGGCGTACGAGGAGGCCATCCTCGAAGCTGGAGGTGACGATAGGGTCATGGCCAACTGGCTCCCCATGGCCCTCACCGGCGCTCCGCGCGCATGGCTGCTCCACCTGCCGGCAGCCTCCGTGGCCTCTTGGGAAGAGCTCCATAGCCTCTTCCCTGCCCACCACGCTACACCAACACCCCCGGTCATCGCGGCCCTCCTGGGCGGCTCGCAGGCGCCGCCTACAAGTCACCACGTCAAGCCGTTCATCCGCCGGGTCAGCGCCGCTGTCGGATTTCGGGTTCCGGCAGACCCTTGAGGTTCAGACACTGGGGTGCGTGCAGAGATTTCGCCCCTACCTACCTGCAACCCTCCGCCATGCTAGGATCTAAACTAAGGAAAGAACAACACAAGAGACACAGGGTTTATACTGGTTCAGGCCACCGTTGTGGTGTAATACCCTACTCCAGTGTGTGGTGTGGTGGATTGCCTCTTGGGCTGATGATGATGAACAATACAAGGGAGAACAGCCTTGCGAGGGTCTGTTCTTGGCTGGGGCGATGAACTGCTCGGAGGAGTTCAGTCACCTTTCTCTCTCTCTCTCTGGTTTCCTCCAACTGACCGACCTGATTTCGACCCCAGCTTGCTTCTGGGTTGGCTGATTCTCGATCCTCTATCCTCGATCCTCTATCCTGGGGGTGGCTAGTCCTATTTATAGAGGCCCTGGTCCTCTCCCCAAATATTGAGCGGGAAGGGAGCCAACAATGGCGGGCTAATTTCAAGGGGGGCAGCAAGTATCAGCTATCCTGACAAAAGTAGTCTTCGCCTGTGCAAAGCTCTAGTGATGACGCCATCTTGGGCTCCACGGTGACCTCCGTCTCGTAGTCCTCCTGGTCTTGGTCTCGTTGCACCGGAATGGCAACCTTTGCCTGATGCCTCGGTACTCCGCAGCTGCGCTTGCCCCCTTTGCACCAAAGAGGAAAGGAGGACGTTGCGCGGGCTGGCACCCGCCTAGCGCCCTAAATCATCATGGCTTGCGTCACGGGCACCTCGTGAGGTACCCCGCCTTGATCTCTCCACCCCCTCGTGAGCCAGCCTGATGAGGCCGTGCCTGAGGAAGCTTCGCGTCGTCCGCCCCGCGAGGCTTGGCCCCTCGCGAGGGTCTTGGGTTTGTGTTGGTGAAGACGGGCCGTGCTGGGCCCCCCTTTGAGCCACGCCGCAGGCCGCAGGCAGGCAAGTCTGGGGACCGCCATTCCCAGAACACCGAAAGTAGCCCCCGGGCCCAAGGCGAGCCCATACTTGGCCGTGCAGGGAGGCGGAAGGGCAAGAGCGAAGCGCCACGGGCCCTAACAGCCTGCGACCTTGGGCGCCGCATGGCGGTTGACTGGATGTGGGCGCCTCCACTTCCCCATGACGCCTTGGCAACTGCACGGATGGGACAAGTCCCTGCATGCAAAAACGGGTCATGATTACCTGCGATCGTGGAGGCCGGCGGTTGGCCTTCGCCGGCCATAAGTACGGAACGGCGCGCGCCCTTCTAGTCCACCCCTCCTTGCTTCTCCTTCTTCCCGATCCTTGCTCCGTCTTGCCGTGATGGCTCCGATCCGCCATTTCTCGATGGCGGAGAAGGGAAAGGCTCCCCGAGAGGGGCCAGACCCTCTCTCGCCGAAGAAACGGCCCATCCCCCATGGCCCGGACGAAGGGGCCCTTCAGGTGGTGCCGAGGCCTTGGGGCGAGCGGGCGCCGCCGGGGTTCCCGCTTCCGTTGTACGCCCACATTGAGGGCCCCGAAGGAGTTGATGCTGACCGCCACGGGCGACGCCGCCGGGTCACTAAGGTGTGGGTCGTCCCCCCTAGGGTCCACACCGAGGGCTCCTTCCAAGAGTTCGTGCTCCACATCGCCATTCCTCTTCAGTCCTGGATCCCTCCAGTCTCCCTCGTGAGGCTGATCCCTCCATCCTTTCTCGCGAGGCTGATCCCTCCAGTCTCCCTCGTGAGGCTGATCCCTCCATCCTTTCTCGCGAGGCGGGTCTTGCTAGCGATCCTCGCGAGGTTGGTCGCGCCACCCTTGGCGCGGCCCACGGTCTTCCCAGCGTCCTGCGTTTCTTCCTCCTCCTCTATCGTAGCCCCGGTCACTGCGGTCGCGGCGATGGCCAATCCTTCCTTCTCGCACGGCTCAGAGTTCTTGACATTCGTTGGTGTTGTGGGTGTGGAGGTCGTGGTACACACAGTACCGGCTGCCCTTGGAGGGTTCGGGATGATCTCTGCCTCGCTTGGTGTCTGGTTCTACCGCGAGCACGGCAGCCCCCTTGCGCTTCACGTCCTTGGCCTTGGGCTTCTTCTCTTCTGGGTCCGCGAAAGGCAGCTCAAGGAGGGAGAGACGCCCTTCCTCAGCCCTGGCGCACTTGTTTGCCAAGTTGAACAGCTCCAAGGAAGTGCACAGGTCTTCATGCATCGCCAACTCCTCCTGCATCTTGACGTCGCGCACGCCGTCGAAGAAGGCCGAGATGATGGCCTCCTCAGTCACCTTGGGAATCTTGAGGCGTGCGTTGTTGAAGCGCTGGATGTACTTCTGCAGGGTTTCCCCGGGCTGTTGCTTGATGCGGCGCATGTCGCTCACGGCGGGTGGCCGGTCGCTAGTGCCTTGGAAGTTGGCGATGAAGCGGGTGCGCATCTCCTTCCAGGAGGAGATTGTGCCTAGAGCCAGGTTCATGAGCCAGGTGCGGGCCCCGTCCTTGAGTGCCATGGGGAACCAGTTCACCATGACCTTCTCGTCTCCGTTGGCAGCTTCGATGCCTAGCTCGTAGAGCTGGAGGAACTCTGCAGGGTCAGCCGTGCCGTCGTAGCGAGGAGGCAGGTCTGGCTTGAACTTGCCGGGCCACGCTACGCTGCGTAGTTCGGTGGTGAAGGCGCGGCAGCCTGCTGTCGCCACGGGAGGCCTTGGGTGATGGAGAGCCTGGTCTTGCATGCCCCCACGCGCTGCAGCTGGGAGCAGCGCGGGGTCTTGACGCGCGGGAGCAGGAGCATGGTCGCGATGTGCTGGAACAGGGAGCGCCCGGGCAGCTTCTTGCGGGCGAGGGACTTCCTGGCAGCTCTGCTCTTGCCGCGCTGGCGCCTGACGGAGCGGGTTCCGCCCAGGGGCCACGCGCCTTGGGGCCATGGCGTCTTCTTGAGGAGGAGGCGGCCGGGGCGCTGCCGGAGCCTCATCGCCCGCGCGGGGCGGGGTGCGGTGCAGTGGAACGGACGGCGCAGGAGATCCCCCTGCGGCGCGGACGAGCTCGGCGACGCGGTCGAGCCACTCTTTGTAGACGTCGTCGACGGGACGGTAGCACAGGAGCTCGTTTGCCGCGATGAGTGCAGCTCGAGCCTCCATGGGTGCGCGGAGCGCGCGGGACGAAGAACCAGCTGGGGTGAGCGAGGGAGTTGCGGTGCGGCCGTCTTGCCGCACGGACAGATGCCGGGACGATGCTTGCTGCCCATCCCCCCCAGGACGGTGGCGGCGTTGACGGCAGGTGACGGGGAACGGCATGGATGCCTGCCGACAGGGGCCGTCTGGGCGACGCGGGAAGCGAGTGCGGCCCGGCGCTCGGCACGGGCCCGACGAGCGTCAGACATGGGCGTGATGGTCGGAGGAAAACGGGGCGGTGGAAGACGAATTCCGGCGCACCCCTACCTGGCACGCCAAATGTCGGATTTTGGGTTCCAGCAGACCCTTGAGGTTCGAACACTGGGGTGCGCGTGGAGATTTCGCCCCCTACCTACCTGCACCCCTCCGCCATGCTAGGATCTAAACTAAGGAAAGAACAACACAAGAGACACAGGGTTTATACTGGTTCGGGCCACCGTTGTGGTGTAATACCCTACTCCAGTGTGTGGTGTGGTGGATTGTCTCTTGGGCTGATGATGATGAACAATACAAGGGAGAACAGCCTCGCGAGGGTCTGTTCTTGGCTGGGGCGATGAACTGCTCGGAGGAGTTCAGTCAACTTTCTCTCTCTCTCTCTCTCTCTCTGCTTTCCTCCAACTGACCGACCTGATTTCGACCCCAGCTTGCTTCTGGGTTGGCTGATTCTCGATCCTCTATCCTCGATCCTCTATCCTCTATCCTAGGGGTGGATAGTCCTATTTATAGAGGCCCTGGTCCTCTCCCCAAATATTGAGCGGGAAGGGAGCCAACAATGGCGGGCTAATTTGAAGGGCGACAGCAAGTATCAGTTATCCTGACAAAAGTAGTCTTCGCCTGTGCAAAGCTCTGGTGATGACGCCGTCTTGGGCTCCACGGTGACCTCCGTCTCGTAGTCCTCCTGGTCTTGGTCTCGTTGCACCGGAATGGCAACCTTTGCCTGATGCCTCGGTACTCCGCGGCTACGCTTGCCCCCTTTGCACCAAAGAGGAAAGGAGGACGCTGCGCAGGCTGGCACCCGCCTGGCGCCCTGAATCGTCATGGCTTGCGTCACGGGCACCTCGTGAGGTACCCCGCCTTGATCTCTCCGCCCCCTTGTGAGCCAGCCTGATGAGGCCGTGCCTGAGGAAGCTTCGCGTCGTCCGCCCCACGAGGCTTGGCCCCTCGCGAGGGTCTTGGGTTTGTGTTGGTGAAAATGGGCCGTGCTGGGCCCCCCTTTGACCCACGCCGCAGGCCGCAGGCAGGCAAGTCTGGGGACCCCCGTTCCCAGAATGTCAACAGCCGCTTCCACCCGGCAGGGGGCTCTCCCGGACCGGGCGGCGCCCAAGGCCGGCCTGACCTTCAGCTCGGAGGACCACCCCTCCAACTCGGCATGCTCGGGTGCGCTCCCCATGCTGTGCACCCCCACCATCTGCCAGGTGGCCGTCACCAGAACTCTCATCGATGGCGGTGCGGGCCTCAGCGTGCTCTCGGTTGAGGTCTTCAACCTCCTCTGCATACCCCTGGAACGGCTGCAACCCAGCCGGCCCTTCTCAGGCATTGGGGGCGGATCATCCAGCTCCTTGGGACAGATCCGGCTCCCAGTAACCTTCGGCACCTACAACAACTTCCACACGGAGCTGGTCGACTTCGACATCGCCCCCATCGGCCTCCCCTATAACTCCATCCTCGGCTACCCAGCGCTGGCCCAGTTCATGGCCGCGACGCACCCGGCGTACAACCTCATGAATATGCCCGGGAGCAGCGGTGTCCTCACCGTGCACGGGGACACCGGAGATGCGCTGCGAGTGCTCAAGCTCGCCTTCAAGACGGCGGCGTCGGCATAGCCCGCCGACTCGGAGACCCCCGAGCCCAAGGGGGCTGCACCCGCCAAGAAGAAACAGTTGTTCACCCAAGACAAGGCAGAAACCAAGCAGATACCCGTCGATGAGGACGGGTCCACCAATGCCACTTTCACCATAGGCGCCAACCTCGAGCCCGAGCAGGAGGAGGCCCTGGTCAGGTTCCTACGCGCAAACAAGAAGGTATTCGCTTGGGAGCCTGACTAGTTGGCGGGGATCCCTAGGAGCGTAATTGAGCATCACCTCAATGTGTGCCCCAACGTGCGCCCTGTGAAGCAGAAGGCAAGGTGGCAGTCCACAGAAAAGCAGGCCTTCATCGTCCAAGAGACCCGCAAACTAGAAGCCGCTGGGGTCATTCGCGAGGTCCGATACCCCGATTGGTTGGCCAACCCTGTCGTTGTGCCAAAGAAGGGAGGGAAGGAGCGCACGTGTGTCGACTTCACCAACCTCAACAAGGCATGCCCGCAAGATCCGTTCCCGCTCCCCCGCATCGACCAGATTGTCGATTCCACCGCAGAATGCGACCTGCTATGCTTCTTGGATGCCTTCTCTGGGTATCACCAGATCAAGATGGCGGTAGAAGACGTTGAAAAGACAGCCTTCCTAACCCCGTGTGGGGTGTACTGCTACACATGCATGCCATTCGGGCTGCGTAACGCAGGGGCGACCTTTCAGCGGCTGATGCACATCACCTTGGGCCCGCAGCTCGGGAAGAATGTTGAGGCTTACGCCGATGACATTGTGGTGAAGTCTCGGGAGGCCAGGACCCTGATACAAGACTTGGAGGAAACCTTCGCGAGCCTCAACGCAGTGAACCTGCGGCTCAACCCAGAGAAGTGTGCGTTCGGAGTCCCCTCGGGCAAGCTCTTGGGTTTCCTCGTGTCCCACCGAGCCATCGAGGCTAAGCCGGAAAAGGTCAAGGCAGTCGAGGACATGAGCCCGCCAAAGACCCTCAGAGAAATGCAGAAGCTCACTGGGTGTGTGACCGCGCTTGGGCGCTTCATCTCCAAGTTGGGGGAGCGAGCGCTGCCCTTCTTCCAGCTAATGAAGAAAAAGGGGCCCTTTGAATGGACTAAAGAGGCCGACAAGGCGTTCCAGGATCTCAAGAGATACCTGACCAGCCCTCCAGTCATGGTGGCTCCGCGCCCTCAAGAGCCCCTGGTGCTTTACCTCGCCGCCACTCCCTACTCTGCTAGTGCAGCCCTGGTGGCGGTTAGGGAGGAGCGTCGAATCAAAACCACAACAGCAGCCCGGGACAAGGCAAAACAGGAACAAGGAAGGCCCACAGAAACCGCCACCACCACTGAGGAGGATCAGCCGCCGCAGAGGAGTGCACCGGAGGCGGAAGAGGCCCCTCTCCCAAATGGCCAGCCTCAGGAGGCCTTATCGCCTCAGGAGGCGTCATGGTCTCCGGAGGGCGCCACCAGCACTGACGCACCCAACCTCGTTGAGCACCCAGTGTACTTCGTCAGCACGGTGTTGCGGAACGTGAGGGCATGGTACCCCATGCCTCAGAAGCTCCTCCTCGCGCTACTAGTGGCCTCGCGCAAGCTGCGGCACTATTTTCAGGGTCACCCCATCAAGGTCGTCTCGTCATACCCCCTAGAGAGAGTGCTCAGGAGCCCTAACTCAGCTGGAAGGGTCGCTGAGTGGAACATAGAACTGCAAGCGTTTCAGCTCAAATTCAGCACGACCAGAGTCATCAAGGGAGCAGCATTAGCGGATTTTGTGGCAGAATGGACGAAGGCACCAGGCCTCAAGGCCGACGAGGATCGGTCCCTCTCCCCGGGAAGCGAGGCGCCAGAAGGCTGGGTCATGTACTTCGATCGGGCATTCTCCAGGCATGGCGCTGGGGCTAGGGCGGTGCTTATATCGCCCACTCAGGACAAGCTCTACTACGCTGTACAGCTCTGTTTCCATCAAGGTGAAAAGGTCTCCAACAACATAGCGGAGTATGAAGGTTTAATAGCAGGCTTGAAGGCCGCAGCTGCCCTGGGGGTGAAACGCCGCACGATCAAGGGCGATTCGCAGCTCCTTGTCAATTTCTCCAACAAGGTGTACGAGCCGAAAGATGAGCACATGGAAGCCTACCTTGCGGAGGTCCGCAGGATGGAGAAGCAGTTCTGGGGGTTGGAGTTGCAGCATGTGCCCCGTGGCACCAATTAGGAGGCCGACGACATCGCCAAACGGGCGTCCAGGCGGTTACCTCAGGAGCCTGGCGTCTTCGAGGAGCGGCTCTTCAAGCCCTCAGCCCTGCCATCATTGTCAAACACGGCTCAGCCTCGGGAGGAGCTCCCCCAGCCACCTGCCTCAGGAGCCCTGGCCTGTGGCTCGGCCTCAGGAGCACGCATGCTCCTGACGATGGAACCTCAGGAGGGGTGCTGGATCACGGAGCTCCGGAGTTACTTAACACAAGGGACCCTGCCGGAGAAGGAGGAGGAAGCGGAGCATGTGGCATGGCATGCCACGGCATACTGCATCAAGGATGGAGAGCTCTACCTTAAGCGACCAAATGATGTATCCCTGCACTGCATCTCCAGGGAGCAAGGAAAGGAACTGCTGGAAGATATACACGGCGGAGACGGTGGACATCATTCATCATCACGGACCGTCGTCGGCAAGGCGTTCTGCAGTGGGTTTTATTGGCCCACCGCACTCAATGACGCCGTCGAACTGGTGAAAGCTTGTGAGGCCTGCCAGTTCCACGCCAAGTAGATCCATCAGCTGGCAGGAGGCCTGCAGACTATACCCCTTTCGTGGCCATTCGCAGTCTGGGGGCTGGACATCCTGGGCCCGTTTCCTCGGGCGCCAAGGGGCTACCGCTACCTCTACGTCGCCGTGGACAAGTTCACCAAGTGGGCTGAAGTAGAGGCCGTCCGCACCATCCCCGCGGGTTCCGCGGTCAAGTTCATTAGGGGCATCGTGAGCCGGTTCGGGGTGCCAAACCGCATCATCACAGACAACGGTTCGCAGTTCACCAGTAACCTCTTCAAAACATACTGTGCTAACCTTGGAACACAGATATGCTACGCTTCGGTGGCGCACCCCCGAAGCAACGGCCAGGCCGAGTGAGCCAACGCAGAGGTCCTGAGGAGCCTCAAGACCAGGATGTTCAAGAAGAAGCTGGAGGCATGCGGCAGAGGTTGGTACGGCGAGCTTCAGTCCATGTTGTGGTCCATCCGCACAACCGCGACCAAGCCGACTGGAGAGACCCCGTTCTTCCTGGTCTACGGAGCCGAAGCGGTCCTCCCTCACGAGGTCATACGTCGCTCCGCACGGGTCCTGGCGTTCGACGAGGTGCAGCAGGACGCCATGCGGGGGATAGACCTCGTGCTGGGGGAGGAATGTCGCCGAGAAGCCGCGCTGCGAGCGGCGAGGTACCAACAAGCACTGTGACAATATCACTGCCGCAACATCCGCCCCAGAACTCTCGAGGTAGGAGACCTCGTGCTCAGGCGGGTTCTCTCCAGGGAGGGACTGCACAAGCTCTCTCCCATGTGGGAGGGCCCGTTCAAGGTTGTTCATGTTTCCAGGCCCGGCTCCGCACGCTTGGAGACTCAGGAGGGGGTGCCGGTCCAGAACGCATGGAACATCCAGCACCTCCGGAGGTTCTACCCCTAAAAAGGCCCAGAGCCTATGAAGAAGGCGAATGCCTGTGAAGATTATCCTTTTTGGAAAAGGCCCAGAGCCTGTGAAGAAGGCGAATGCCTGTGAAGATTATCCTTTTTGGAAAAGGCCCAAAGCCTGTGAAGAAGGCGAATGCCTATGAAGATTATCCTTTTTGGAAAAGGCCCAGAGCCTGTGAAGAAGGCGAATGCCTGTGAAGATTATCCTTTTTGGAAAAGGCCCAGAGCCTGTGAAGAAGGCGAATGCCTGTGAAGCTGTCGCGTTTTGGAAAAGGCCCGGAGCCTGTGAAGAAGGCGAATGCCTGTGAAGCTATCGCGTTTTGGAAAGGGCCCGGAGCCTGTGAAGAGGGCAAATGCCCGCGAAGCCTGCTTCCCCCAAGAAAGGCCCGGAGCCTGTGAAGAAGGCCAACGCCTGTGAAGCTCGCCGCCCGTGACACTCTCACGTAATAATGAGTTGGGGCTGTACACGCCCCGGAGTCTCAGGAGCGCCGGCCTCAGGCCCTGGGGCTCCCTCCCATGCCCAGTGGCAGCACTTAGCTCCGCGCTGGTGAGAAGACGTCGAAGACTAGATTAGGTGCCGAACGCGGCTTTTTCATTTGCTTTCCGCAGTTGGCTTGTTCATTCTAATTCGAAGTTTTATTGAAGCTGTTGCTGTCTTTGGCTTGTGGTTCTTCGACTTTTCACTCTCCTGCCTCGATTTCTCTTATGCAAGGCCTCGTGAGGGGGGCAGCTGAGCGCCCTCGCGAGTGTTCCTGTCCTAGTCGTTCAAAGGTTTCACGACCTGGGTCCATTACAGGAGCACCCCTCCAGTCCGTGCCCCACGGGCACCGCGACATGAACACAGGGCCTGGGTCGGTCGCCCCCCCACGGCTGGGGCTGGGAACTATCCACACACGGGCACGTAGCCGGAAGGCACGATAACGGAAGCAAAGCGATGATTAACAGCAATAACCCAAACACGCCCCCGAGGGGCTCCACGCTACTGTCTATTTACGCAGGAAAAAGGAAAAGAAAGAACAAATCAGGCGCAGCTCGCCTCACACTGGCCTGCAGGGAAGACTCGAGCTGCCTCCGGGGCTCAGGCAGACTCCCTCTTGCGCTTCACCGAGGCGCGACGGCGGGCAGACACGCTACCACCTCCCAAGCAGGTACGACGGTGTGGAGGCTGACCGCGGCCACCGCTAGAAGAGTCGCCGCCTGAAGTAGAACCGGTGAAGCTTGGGGAACCCTGAGCGCCGCCAATCACGCGAGCGTCGTCCTCTCCATCATCGCCGGGGCTGGGTTCCCGGCCGCGGTCGTCGTCCTCAGGGCAGCACCCTGCGCGGCGACCATCTTCCCCAAACACCCTCATGTAGAGGGTGGCATCGCCGTCAAACTTGAAGTGCAGGGTGCACCGACGGCTCAGGCCACGCGTGCGGGCAAACGTCTGCCAACCGCGGGTCAAGGCCAGGCTCCCGGCTGCGGAGACCTCAAGTGAAGCCCATGAGGCCCGGTTGCAGCAGCCATCTGCCTGAAGCCAGAGGCCGCCCGGGGCGCCGGCCGGGAGCTCGCCGAGGAGGAAGCGAGGAAGTTGAAGCCGGGTGCTAGTCGGCTCCGCCGACCACACAACGAACTCTGGCAGCACCTCTGCAGCGGGAAAGTGCAGCCTAGGGGAACGCGCGACCGAAGCGCGCCCCCCGGCCGCAGCAGCCCGCCCGTCACCGTGCTGGAAATCGTCTCCACGGCCGCGGGGAGCTTCCGTGGTGGCCACAGGATGTTTGCGATGGCGCCCTCGGCCGCGCTTGGGCGGGGGAGAGGCAGGCTCAACCTGGCGAGCCTTCCCCTTCTCTACGGCCGAGAACCTCCTCGACGGGGCCATGAAGAAGAAGGAGAAGCAAGGGGGATGAACTGGAAGGGCGCGCGCCGAGCCGTACTTATAGCCGGCGAGGGCCAACCGTCGGCCCCCACGATCGCAGGTAATGATGACCCGCTTTGCATGCAGGGACTTGTCCAATCCGTGCAGTTGCCGAGGCGCCGTGGGGAAGTGGAGACACATATGTCCAATCAACCGCCACACGACGCCCAAGGCTGCAGGCTATTAGGGCCCGCGGCGCTTCGCTCTTGCCCTTTCGCCTCCCTGCACGACCAAGTCCGGGCGCGCCTTGGGCCCGGGGGCTACTGTTGGCGTTCTGGGAACGGGGGTCCCCAGACTTGCCTGCCTGCAGCCTATGGCGTGGCTCGAGGAGGGGCCCAGCACGGCCCATCTTCATCAACACAGACCCAAGACCCTCGCGAGGGGTCAAGCCTCGCGGGGCGGACGACACGGAGCTTCCTCAGGCACGGCCTCATCAGGCTGGCTCGCGAGGAGGTGGAGAGATCAAGGCGGGGTACCTCACGAGGTGCCCGTGACGCAAGCCATGACGACCAAGGGTGCCAGACGGGCGCCAGCCCGCGTAGTGTCCTCCTTTCCTCTTTGGTGCAAAGGGAGCAAGCGCAGGCGAGAGCATCAAGCAAAGGCACCCGTTTCGGTGCAATGAGACCAAGACCAGCCCAACGGCAGGGAGGAAGTCATTGTGGAGCCCAAGCCAGCTTCACCGCCAGAGCCTTTGGCAGGCGAGGACCAACTTTAGTCAGGATAAGTGTACCAGATGTTCCCCTTCAAAATGGCCAATTGTTGGCGCCCTTCCCGCTCAATTTTTGGGAAGAGGCCCAGGGCCTTTGCCTATAAATAGGACTAGCCACCCCCAGGGAAGGGGGGATCTAGAATCGGCCAACCCAGAAACAAGCTGGGATCGCATCGAGTAGCATCACACACAGAGAGAGAGAAGGGTGATTGAACTCCTCCCAGCAGTTCATCACCCCAGCCAAGAACAGACCCTCGCGAGGCTGTTCTTCCTTGTATTGCTCATCATCATCAGCCCAAGAGGCAATCCACCACACCACACACTGGAGTAGGGTATTAGACCACAACGGTGGCCCGAACCAGTATAAACTCCGTGTCTCTTGTGCTATTCTTTCCATAGCTTAGATCTTAGCGTGGCGGTGGGGCGCAGGTAGGTAGAAGGCGAAATCTCCGCGCGCACCCCAGTGTCCGAACCTCAAGGGTCTGCCGGAACCCGAAATCCGACAAAATCCTCGGTGCCGAGTCTCACCTCTTCCTCGGAGAGTGGAAGGTAACTGTCCTCCGCCAAATCTTTGTGTGTGGCATGTTTAACAGGGCTAACCTGCGCATCTTTCCGTTCGTCTTGTTCGTTTGTTGTGTGGATGGGGTCTTCGTTGTCTTCGGCACCTTCCGGAGTGTCATCTTCTCCTATGCCGGTGTTCCTATCTTTACTGCGGTGTGACTAAGAGCGGTGCCACTGACGCCGATGCTTGGACTGTATTTTGGAAGGTTTATCCTCAACTGGGTCTTCCTTGTCGTCGCCGCTGTTTTCCTTTGGTGCATCCACCATGTATACGTCATACAAGGAAGTGGCCGTCCAGCGTCCGGTGAACAGCAGGTTCTGGTCTTCTTCTTTTCTGGCATCGTCGTCCATACCATGGATGTCCTCGGAGTCGTAATCAAGTTCGTCAGTCAAATCCTCGACCGTGGCTATAAAGTGGGTGGCGGGTGGGAAGCGAAATTCTCCATCGCCAGCCCCTAGTTTGAGCCGGATATAGTTCGGCTGAGAGTCCTCCGCTAAGGACAGACTTTTTAATGATTTTAGCACATCGCCATGAGGGGAGTGCTGGAAGATGTCTGCGGCGCTGAATTTGAAGATCGATAAACGATCAAACTCGGCGTCCGTGGGCTCGTGTGGTTCGGAACCCACAGCCGGAGACAAGTCCGGTGTTCCGGTGGCATAGGCATCGAGTGAGACCAGTTCCACGTGCGGCTCCAACGCCATGGAATCTTTGTCCTCCATGGTGGGGTTAATCCTCCCATCTTCGGATGCCGCGGCCTGCTCCGGCTCTAGGGCCAGAGCGGTTACAGGAGCGATCTCCTGGATGCGGCCCGATGACAGATTTAAGTCATGATCATCGGGGTGATCGGGAGCGGCTACCGTGGTATCGAATCCGGTGAAGATCAAGTCTCCACGGATGTCCACAATGTAGTTCACACTCCCGAATCTGACCTGATGCCCAGGGGCGTAGCTTTCGATCTGCTCTAGATGGCCAAATGAGTTGGCCCGCAGTGCGAAGCCGCCGAACAGAAAGATCTGTCCGGGAAGGAAAGTTTCTCCACAGACAGCGCCATTACTGACGATTGAAGGGGTCATCAAACCTTTCAGCGATAGCATAGAGGAACTCTCAATGAAAGCACCAATGTTGGTGTCAAAACCGGCGGATCTCGGGTAGGGGGCCCCGAACTGTGCGTCTAAGGTTGATGGTAACAGGAGACAGGGGACACGATGTTTACCCAGGTTCGGGCCCTCTCTATGGAGGTAATACCCTACTTCCTTCTTGATTGATCTTGATGAATATGAGTGTTACAAGAGTTGATCTACCACGAGATCGTAATGGCTAAACCCTAGAAGCCTAGCATGTATGACTACGGTATTGAGTATCCCCTATCCAGACTAAGTCCTCCGGTTTAAATAGACACCAGGGGCATCTAGGGATACATAGAGTCGGTTACGTAATATGGAATCTTCATAGTTATTCGCCAAGCTTGCCTTCCACGCTAAGGAGAGTCCTATCCGGACACGGGTGTAGTCTTCGGTCTTTGTATCTTCACAGCCCATCAATCTGGCCCATAGATAACAGGCCGGACGTCCGAGGACCCTTAGTCCAGGACTCCCTCAGCCTCCGCGGAGAGCATGTTGAGGCCAGCACCGCCGTCGATGAGGGTCTTGGTAATGGCTACGCCGCAAATGGTGGGCATGCAGAGCATCAGAAGTACACTCGAGCCAACGGTGTTGACTGGGTGATCCCCCGAGTTGAAGATCAGGTCGGCCTTGGGCGCCGCCCAACCCGGGGGCGCCCCCTGCCGTGTGGAGACGGCGCTGATCTAGCGAAAGAACGGCTTGGCGTGATGATCCAAGGGTGGCGCCTATGAGCCACCGAGGAGGGCCACGATGACAGGGGTGTCGGTCCTCCGAAGCGTGTGATGAAGAGGTCACGCAACTCCTCCTAGGAAGCCACGGAAGATTCTGGCAGATGGAGGAGCCAAGCGCGCGGCACGCCAGCCAGGGCCATTGGGAGCCAGTTGGCCATGACCTTACCGTCACCCTCGGCTTGCAAGACGGCCTCCTCATACGCTAGTAGGAAGGCTGCCGGATCCGTCGCGCCATCGTAACGGGGCGGCATCTTCGGCTTGAATTTGTGCGGCCACTGCACCCGCCGCAAGGCGGTGGTAAAGTCCCGGAGCTCTCCGGCGCCGCGGAGGGCGCCCGTCGATCCAGTCAGAGAAGAGGCGGCTTCCATGAGAGTCGGTCGGAGAGGCGAGGCTATCAGGGGGGAGGCTCTAGCGCACCCCTACCTGGCACGCCAAATGTCGGATTTCGGGTTCCGGCAAAACCCTTGAGGTTCAAACACTGGGGTGCGCATGAAGATCTCTCCCCCTCTCTAGCTCACACACTCTACGATCTCACAGCCTAGCTCGACGGACCCAAGAACACGAGGCACAAGATTTATACTTGTTCGGGCCATCGTTGTGGTGTAATACCCTACTCCAGTGTGGTGTGGTGGATTGCCTCTTGGGCTGATGATGAACAGTTACAAGGGAAGAACAGCCTCCTAAAGAGAGGTGTTCTTGTGCGAGGTGAACTTGTGTGGTTCGGGATGATCTCCTCCTTCTTTGGTGGTGGCTAGTCCTATTTATAGAGGCACTGGTCCTCTTCCCAAATATTGAGCGCGAAGGGATCCTACAACGGCCAAATTCGAAGGGAGACAACTAGTACAAGCTATCCTGGCAAAAGTGGTCTTTGCCTACCAAAAACTCTGGTGGTGACGCCGCCTTGGGCTCCATGGTGACCTCCGTCTTGCCGTCCTGCTGGTCTTGGTCTTGTTGCACTGATATGGAAACCTTTGCCTGATGCCTCGGGACTCCTCGCCTGCACTTGCCCATTTAGCACCAAAGACAAAACAAGGACACTGCGCGCGCTGGCGCCCGCCTGGTTCTGGTCATCATGTCTTGCGTCACAGGAACCTCGCGAGGTGCCCCTCACCTTGATCTCTCTGCCCCTCGTGAGCCATCCTAGTGAGGCCGCCTTGAGGAGGTCCTGCGTAGCCCGCCTCGTGAGGCTTGGCCCCTCGCGAGGGTCTTGAATGTTTGCTGGTGAGGATGGGTCGTACAGGGCTGCCAGTGGAGCCACGCTGCGGGCAGCAGGCAGGCAAGTTGGGGACCCCGTTCCCAGAACGCTGACAGCTACCACGAATCTTCCTCGATTTGTGTCTAGGAAACAAGCTAGCGACCAAAATTTTGGTGTAGGCTAGTAAATTTGGCTGCTAACCAAACAAACACCCACGCAAGTAGTCAATGCCCATATTTTGGTAAGGTGAGCATCGACAACCATCGAAACAGCCCCCTCCTCTCTGGTGGTATATGGATGCCACTGATTGTCCCCTCCCCTTCACGGAAGTTGCTAGGATTGATAAGGGGAAGGCGGCAGTAGCTGGTACGAGCGGTCTTGCTCACACCAGGCGCCATCTTCTTCTTTGGTGTGACAATGAACTTGTGCTCAAAATGAAAGTTGCTCCATGGGCTTGGTGATTGACTGATTTCCTTCTAAAATATGCATGTTCATGCACATCATGTAGGAAAACAAGCTTTCTTTGTTCTGGAAGGATTAATGTTAATAAAATAGCGAGAACCGGCAACAATCCTTCAGAAAAACCAAACAAATACCCATATGAAAGTGTTGAAATGTTGACCCATCAATAGGTTGCCTCGGCGAGGTTGCCAAGATACTCAGTGATACCTGGAGCAAGGGGCATTTTCAATATCCTCTATGGCTGTGGCTGGCGCTTCCGTGAAGGCCAGATATCTAAAAAGCAAACTTGGTTCTTGAGATATAAGGTCTGACAAACATTCCTCATAGAGGATACTAACTAGTGACACTCAACCTGTTCGGTTCCAAGAATCTCAAATGGTCTCTCGGAATTTTATAATTACGCCCTTAGTCAGGCCACAAGTCGTCCTCTTCCGAAGAGATTGGTTTGGGTATCACCGGATTTTTTCCAGGAACTTGCTCGACTCTCCATTGGCATGCATGCTCTTCAAAGGACGTCAAGGTCTCTCAACGAGCAATCAAATAATGCATCGGTTTTGGCGGTCAATCTGAACCTTTCCGTTTGAAGCACAATCGGTTTCCATGGTGAGACCATAACAGACTCAGGGGACTACCTGTCGTGTGTGCAAAATAACAAGTGTTGGTTTTCTCACTGGATGCGATCAACAAGGTTTAGAAGTGTTGATTTCTATAACTAGGGCTTGCCACGACTGGGAAGCGATGTTGGTCTAGTAGGTGTCAACTCCCTGGGAGTCCAAAACTACCAAGTGTCCAACCCTAATCTAGGCAACCTAGGCCTCGTTTTATAGTCATAAGGGGTTTCCATAGTAGCTACAAAGCAGTAAACAAGGTGGGTGTACAGTGGAGCACCTAACACAGGAAATGCGACAAGCACGTGGCGACAAGACGCAATGCCGGGAGCAGACATACGTCCCATCAGGGCAGATTTGTCGACTTCGCACCCATCACTATTGCACGCCCCACCAAGTGGCGTGCGTGCCGCAGTGAGCAATCGCATTGAAGGAAATATGCCCTAGAGGCAATAATAAAGTTGTTATTTTATATTCCCTTATTCATGATAAAGCTTTATTATTCATGCTATAATTGTATTTATTAGAAATTTAAATACATGTGTGAATACATAGTCATATACTGTGTCCCTACTAAGCCTCTACTAGACTAGCTCGTTGATCAAAGATGGTTAAGGTTTCCTAACCATAGACCTGTGTTGTCATTTGATAACGGGATCACATCATTAGGAGAATGATGTGATGGATAAGACCCATCTGTTAGCTTAGCATATTGATCATTCAGTTTATTGCTATTGCTTTCTTCATATCAAATACATATTCCTCCGACTATGAGATTATGCAATTCCCGGATACCGGAGGAATACCTTGTGTGCTATGAAACTTCACAGTGATCATAAAGATGCTCTACAGGTATCTCTAAAGGTGTTTGCTAAGCTGGCATAGACCGAGATTAGGATTTTTCACTCCAAGTATCGAAGAGGTATCTTTGGGCTCTCTTGGTAATACACATCATAAGCTTGCAAGCAAATAATTAAGGAGTTAGCTACAAGATGATGTATTACCGAACGAGTAGAGAGACTTCCTGGTAACGAGATTGAACTAGGTATGAAGATACCGACGATCGAATCTCTGGCAAGTAACATACCGATGGACAAAGGGAATTATGTATGTTGTCATAACGGTTCAACCGATAAATATCTTCGTAGAATATGTAGGAGCCAATATGGGCATCCAGGTTCTGCTATTGGTTACTGACTGAAGAGGTGTCTCGGCCATGTCTACATAGTTCTCGAACCTGTAGGGTTCGCACGCTTAACATTCGTTGACGATATAGTGTTATATGAGTTATATGATTTGGTGACCGAATGTTGCTCGGAGTCCCAGATAAGATCACTGTCGGTGTTCTGGGAACGGGGGTTCCCCGACTTGCCTGCCTGCGACCCATGGCGTGGCTAAGCCAGCAGGCCGTACGACCCATCTTCATCAACAAGGCATCCAAGACCCTCGCAAGGGTCCAAGCCTCGCGAGGCAGACGACACAAGGCCTCCTCTGGAGCGGCCTGGCTAGGCAGGCTCAGGAGGAGCGGATATATCAAGGCGGAGCAAACCTCACGAGGCCCTTGTGACGTGAGCCATGACGCACGACACCAGGCGGGCACCAGGCGAGCGCCAACGCGCACAGCGTCCTTATTTCCTCTTTGGTGCTAAGGAGGCTAGCGTAGACGAAGAGTACCGAGGCATCAGGCAAAGGTTGCTATATTGGTGCAACGAGACCAAGACCGGGAGGACGGCAAGATTGAGGTCATCATGGAGCCCAAGACAGCGTCACCACCACAGCTTTTCGCAGGCGAAGACCACTTTTGTCGGGATAGCTTGTACTAGTTGTCCCACTTCAAATTTGCCCGCCGTTGTTGGCTCCCTTCCCACTCGATATTTGGGAATAGGACCAGGGCCTATATAAGTAGAGCTAGCCACCATAGTAGAGGCATCTCATCTCATCTCATCTCATCTTAGCTTGATCCAACCCGATCGAGAGCCTACTCACAAGAACACCTCAATCTCAGGAGGCTGTTCTTCCCTTGTATTGTTCATCATTAGCCCTAGAGCCAATCCACCACCACCACACTGGAGTAGGGTATTAAACCACAACGGTGGCCCGAACCAGTATAAACCTCGTGTCTTTCCGTTTGCGAGTTCGTCGAGTTCGTCCGCGAGATCTTAGCAAGCTAGGGCGTAGATTGGTGGGAAGGAAAGGCTTCGCGCACACCCCAGTGTTCGAACCTTAAGGGTTTGCCAGAACCCCACATCCGACATTTGGCAGGCCAGGTAGGGGTGCACCGTAGCTTCCCTTCCATCAGTTCGTCACTCCGCTGCTCCGTCGTCTC
This sequence comes from Triticum dicoccoides, assembly GCF_002162155.2. NCBI lineage: Eukaryota > Viridiplantae > Streptophyta > Magnoliopsida > Poales > Poaceae > Triticum > Triticum dicoccoides. Next base: position 106,579,460 of record NC_041380.1, on the reverse strand, counting down.
CATGGCGGACGCTCGCCGTGCTCGAGCTGAGCTTCGGGCTTCCCTCACCGCCCGCGTCGCTCAGACGGCTCCCGTCAGTGGGCCACATCGTTGTTCTCCATCTCCCGCCACCAACACTGCCACCGTCCCGGCGAGGAACGAGCAACAGGCGTCCTTGCTGCATCCTTTGGTGCAGCAGGTTGGCCGCACTACCACTCCATCGCTGACCCGTGTCGGTTCTTTGTCTCACACGCACCGCGCTCCCATGGAGGCACGGGCCGCGCTCCTCGCAGCAAACGAGCTCCTACACTACCGCCCCGTCGATGACCTCTACAAGGAGTGGCTCGACCGTGTCGCCGAGCTCGTTCGCACTGCAGAGGGCTCTCTGGCGCCGTCCCACTCTCTGCTTCCCCCTCAACCAGCCGCAGGCGACGGGGTCATGGCGTGCCTCCACCACCTCAGCCCCAAGACGGCGCCTTGGCACCAAGGCACGCGGCTCCGCGGCGTGATCCGCCATGCCCGGTGCCCGCGTGCAAAGAGAGAAGCTGCCAAGAAATTCCGCACCCGCGAGAAGCTGCACCTGCGCTCCCCCCACCACCTCGTCAAGACCGTGTGCCGCCCGTAGCAGCGCAGCGCGGACCTTGTCAAGACCAAGCTCCACCTCCGAAGCGGGCCCCAGCAACCACGGCTGGCTGCTGCGCCTTCACCCCCGAGCTGCGTAGCGTTGCCTGGCCGGGCAAGTTCAAGCCAGATATGCCTCCTCGCTACGACGGTACCGCCGACCCCACGGAGTTCTTGCAGCTCTATGAGCTGAGCATCGAAGCGGCCAATGGCGACGAAAAGGTCATGGTGAACTGGTTTCCCATGGCTCTCAAGGATGGAGCTCGCTCCTGGCTCCTGAACCTGCAGCACGGCTCGATCTCCTCCTGGAACGAGATGCGTGACCGCTTCGTCGCCAACTTCCAGGGCACTCACGACCGCCCACCGGCCGAGGGTGATCTACGCCGCATCAGGCAACAACCAGGAGAGACCCTCCAGAAGTACATCCAGCGCTTCAACAACACCCGCCTCAAGATCCCCAAGGTCACAGATGAGGCCATCATCTCCGCATTTTCCGATGGCGTCCGTGACGTCAAGATGAAGGATGAGCTCGCCATCCACGAGGAGCTCTACACATCTCAGGAGTTGTTCAACCTGGCGACCAAGTGCGCAAGAGCTGAGGAGGGGTGCCTCTCTCTCCTTGAGCTGCCAGCCGTGGGTGCGGAGGAGAAGAAGGCCAAGGCCAAGGACGTGAAGCGCAAGGAGGCAGCTCTGCTCGCAGCGGAGCCCGACATCAAGCGGGGCAGAGATCAGCCCGAGTCATCCAAGAATGGCCGACCGTTCTGCGCCTTCCACAACCAGAACACCCACAACACCAGCGACTATCAAGAGCTCAGAGCCATACGGGAAGGCACTACGGTCGACGCCCAAGCGCAACGACCGGGGCTACGACCGCGGAGGAGGACGTGGAGGCGGACGCTGGGAGGACCGTGGCCCGCGCCAGGAGTGGCGCGACCGGCCTTGTGAGGACCGCTGGCAGGACCAACCTCGCGAGGGCACCTGGAGGGACCCGCCACGTGAAGATCGCCCCCAGGGCAACACCGGTCTCCCCCTGGTGCCGCCACCAAGAAGGAACAACGACCACCACTAGGACGAGGGGGCTGGGGGCTTCTAGGAGCCACGTGCGATCGCTTGCATCCTGGGCGGCGCCCAGGCCCCCGCCTCTCAGTGCATCTTCAAACAGTTCACTCGCGAGGTGAACGCGGCGCTCCCCAAACTCGAGGCCACGCGCCTGCTCAGGTGATCCCAATGCGCCATCACTTTCAACTCGGCGGATCAGCTCAAGTGCGCAGCCGCCGCCGGCGTCCTCCCGATGTTGTGTTCCCCAGTCATCAGCAATGTGCAGGTTACCAAGACTCTCATCGACGGTGGTGCGGGGCTCAACGTCCTATCCGTCGACACGTTCGACAACGTCCAAGTGCCATATGAACAGCTCCAGCCCACCAATCCTTTCTCAGGAGTGACCGACGGCTCCACCACACCGATAGGGCAGGTCCGCCTGCCCGTCACCTTCGGGGAGCACAAGAACTACCGCACCGAGCTCATTGACTTTGACATCGCGCACATCCGCCTATCATACAATGCCATCCTTGGGTATCCAGCCCTACCCAAGTTCATGGCAGTCACTCATCACGGCTACAACGTTCTCAAGATGACAGGAAGTGGAGGAATCATCACGGTCCCGTGTGAAGAGAGGGATGCGGTGTGATCCCTCGAGCGCGCCTTTCAAGCCGCAGCAATCGACGACCCTGACAGCAGAAATGAATGCCCTCTGGAGGCCATCCCCAAGAAGAAGCAGTCGCGCCGTGCAGGACCTCAGGAGGTTGGCGTCACGACAGGAGCCACGTCAGGACTAGCGCCCGCTCCAGGGGCGCCTCCATCCATCACATAGGAAGGCGTGCCCGGCGCCCTCCTTAGGGAGGGCTCAAGGGCTCTCTTCTAGAGGGCCTTAGACCTTGCCAACCTCATGAGGGAGGCGCTTGGGAACCACTTGGAGGCGTGCTTCGCGGCACGTGACCCTCTGGAGAGCACAGGGCAAGGAGTTCCCACCACTCAGGAGTTCATCACCAAGACCACCCAGGAACTGCAAGAAGCAAGAGCCATGTGTGGCGACAGCTGCCCACGAGGCGCAGATCCACATCCTGGTGAGGATGCTGGGCTGCGTGTTTGCATCGACGTCCCAGGGCTCAACGGGGCTGCATCTCAGGAGCGTTTCTGTCCTTCGCGTGTGGGTCGCTGTGAGGGCCCGCCTCACAGCTACGTTCGTATGCCCTTTGGCTTGTCGAGCGTGGCGTCGGCCTATCAGCGCAACATGCGACGTGTCCTAGCGGCTTAGGAAGCCAGGTACCACGCCGTTCTGGAGGAGATGGAGACGGTCTTCAGGGAACCTCCCGAGCCCCCAGAGCCTCCCGAGGCTCAGGGTTCTGGCGGCTCATGAGGAGTCATTTCTTCAATGCACGCCTTCAGCTGCACCAACTCTACTTCGTCTACAGAACCAGGTGACATCTTCCAAGCTCGTTTAGCTGGGAGCGCCCCTCGGGCTGCATTATTCCCAGGCCGCGTGGGTCTGTCCCTGCGGCATGTATCCCTTTTGCTTATGTCTTTAGCTTACCTTGTTGGGGGCGCCCCTCGGGCTGCATCATCTCCAAGCCACTCGGGCCGGACCCGATGGCATGTATCTTCCTGCATTTATCCAAATGGATCTGCTCTCCATGCTTAACCTGCCAACTGATGTCACCTGCTCGATTGCTGCCCACCATGGGTCTGTTCATCCTATGCAATTCACTTGCACGTTAAAAGGGGGCCTCATGAGCATCGCGACTCAGGAGCTCTTACTGGCTCTCCAGCCCTCACCCCCTGGCCTTGACCACGGCATCGCGACCTGGCATACCAGCGGCGGCTGAGCTCGCTCGAGGGCCGGGACCTGAGGACATAGAGTGCTTGCATCTAACCGCCTTGCAGGGACATACAGTCACCAAGACTCAAGACCATGCGCAACCTGCCTTGAGGTAGGGCCTCGTGAGTCCTGCGCTGGCTCACGAGTGCCCAGATACACCTCGCAGCCCTGCCGTGCAAGCCATGTGTCAGGGCGGGGCTGTACACGCCCCAGGGGCTCCTCCCGGAGGGGGTCCCCCATCCCACGCCCAAGTGGAAGCACCATGCTCCATGCTGGCTGTCGACACTGCTGAGGAGCGGCTATGCCCGTGCACAAGCAGAAGCACTATGCTCCGCGCTGGTGATAAACAACCGAGGGCGGCCCCACGGTCGTACCAACCTCAGGGAGCCCAGAGCTCAGCACCCAGCCTCACCACAATGCCTCCCCTCGGGAGAGCCGCACGAGGGGGCTGGGCACGGGGGCTGCGCTCGGGTCACGCCCAAGCGCACGCCACCCAACCAGGTCCCCCGGACCTGGGCGTCGCGCCCCCCCCCCCAAGGCCTCGGCGAGGGCAGGTATGGAAATTGTTTGCACGTCAAGGGGGACTCCTGAGCATCGCGACTCAGGAGCCTAACTGGTCACATAGCCCCTCACTCCTTGGTCCGTCGTGATCTCCGTTCGGCCCAATGGCGGCTGAGGTATGCGCGTGGCCAGGCTCTACCACGTAGAACATCGATCTATCCTCACGAACTCTCCCTATATGTTGTTTGCGCATCAAGGGGGACTATTGAGCATCGCGACTCAGGAGCCTAACTGGTCACGTAGCCCCTCACTCCTTGGTCCATCCTGGTCTCCGGTCAGCCCAATGGCGGTTGAGGTATGCGCGGGGCCGGGCTCTGCCGACGCAGAACGCAAAGCAAACAGGAAGGAAATCGCAAAACCTCGAAGCAAATATTACAAGCAAATTGTTCTCACAATACCAAATGAAAAGTCTAAATGCCTCCACGAGGCCTGATACATGTCACAGGAACGAAATGGGAAGAATAGCCGCAGGTCACCCCTGGATATCGCCATCGCCTGCGGAAGGTGCTCCCTCGTGGGCAACGATGTTCTCACCTTCACCACTAGCCGCAGGACCCGCGGTGTCGCCAGACAGAGGATCGGAGACAAAGCCCCAGAACCTCCCCAGCAAGGCCTCCACTTGACCTTGTACAGCCGCGGCGGCAGCTTCGCAGTGATCTTCAGCCACAGGCTCTAGCAGCTCGTCAAGGGGAGCGCTGGGGTCGCGGAGGTGCAGATGGTTGAAGATGCGAGTCAGTGCGGCTGAAGACAGGACGCGAGCTTCTGCCTCCGCCATGGGACCGAGGCCATCAACGACCTCCTCAAGCGCCTTCACCACGAGAGGAAGCAGCTGGGAGCGGCCGTCCTCGTCGGTGTCCAGCGGCTTCTCCAAGCCATGCTCGTAGAGTGTCCTCAGCGCCTTGCGAGACCTCTTCTCGAGATCGGCGAAGGCCACACAGTCTTTGGCCAGGACTCGTGCCTTGGCATCAAGATCGGCCTCCCTCGCCCCCATCTTCCGCTCCAACTCGTCCAACCAGTTGCACTCGGCGGCCTGCTTCTTCCCCAGCTCCGCCAGCTCAGCATCACGGTTCTTGACGGCTTCCTCCCGGGCCTTCATCTTCTCCTCCTTCACTTGGCGGCAGTGTGCCTCTTCGGCGTGCTTGTCGTGCAGGCTCTGCAACTCGCCCTCCAGTACTTGGCAGCGGTCACGGGCGGCCTTGGCATCTTTTAACGCCGCCTCACTAGCGGCTGCAGTGTTGGCGGCTCCTTGCTTCTCCTCCTCGGAAGCCGCAGCAGCCTAGCCCAGTGTCGCGCGAATTGCCAGGTCGAAGTGAAGCCAGCCAGAGGCCAACTCTAGACGCCTGGCCACCAGGCATGGGTCCGCGCTTAGGAGATGCGCCTGCAGCTGGGTCCTCTCCGAAAGGGCACGCTCCAAAATAGCAGCAGGAGAAGAAGAACCAGGGAGTGGAGGTGTTGCGGTGGGAGGAAGCGACACCGTCACCAGGGCTTGAGAGACCACGGGTTCCGGAGCAGCTGGGACCTCGTTAGCCGCGCCAAGCGCCGGCACCTCCGGAGCCAGCGGGGCCATGGAGGCTGATTCCACGCAGCGATGTTCCTCTTGGCCCCGCATGGACGACCGGGCTGGGGAGATGCGGGCACTGCTGCCTCCTTTCTCTGCGGAGGGAGGCACTGCCACCGTATCCTCCTTCCTCTTCTTCGCCGAAGACGCCGGCCTGATCAACCAAGGGCGAGCGTCAGGAAATAACAAGTACCGGCAGGGATAAAGCGAAGCTCGAGACACCTACCAGTCCACCGTGAAGTACTCCACCTTTCGCTTGTGAAGCTTGAAGCCTGACAGCATCGGGACCTGAAGGGCAGGTTTTTGGGTTCCGGCGGCGCCAGGAGGTGCGGAGGCAGAACCGGATCCAGTTCTAGGTGGTGTGGGATGGAGGCGGCACAACGGACCACCAACACGACCTACCCATCGTCGGGATGAGGGGTTGCTCCCTCTCCCCTTGCTAGGCATCAGCTTCAGCATAATCAGGAAGGGCGCAGAGAACCTCGGCCTTGCTCAGAGGGGAAGTCTCCCCCACCTCTTCCGGGGTCTTCTCCGAGTTCACCTCCTCTTCCCCCTCTCCGAGGGACTCGCCAGAAGACACCTCCATCGGTTTCTGCGCCATAGGAGCTCCCGGAAGCACCAGCGGCACCAGCCCGCGCGCATCAAAAGTTGGCCTGGAGGCGACGAATTCCTCCCGGTCCAAGCTTTGGAACAGGGGAACAAAGGCGCTAGGCGGGTACTCCTGGTTGTCCCCGACTATGAGGCGCATGACGGCGTCCAATTCATCACCAGGCAGGTCCCCTGGCCTTAGGCGGGTCTTGTTTTCCTCTTCTTCGAGCTCCCAGAGGGGGCGCGCGCGCCTGGAGTGGGGCAACCCGCAGCATCAAGAACTCCCTCAAGAGCATTACCCCCGTCATCTTGGCCGCCCTCGCGTTGCCCGGCTTCAGGTCGGTCATCATCTGCCCCAACACTGACGATGCCCGCTCGTCGACAAGCTCCGCCTTGGGCCACCCCTTGCCCTGCCGGGGTGCCTCCATCAGCAACACCAGGCATGGATGGGCGTGCTTGGCGTCCATCATGACCCACTTGGATTGGATGTTGTCGACTCTCTTCCCGGTGCTCGAGATCGAGTTGGCCTTGCCGCAGGCGATGAAATTAGCGCATCCGAAGGCATGTTCACCGCTGACACGGAGGAAGAAGAAATGGCGCAGGAGCACCACGGACGGCATCACGCCTAGGTATGCCTCACAGTAGTACGCAAAGATGGACAGGAGGAGGACAGAGTTGGGATGGAGGTGCAGTGCCTGCAGCTCGTAGTGGTCGAGGACTTCATAAAAGAAATCAAAGAAGGGAGGAACCAACCCAACAGTGATGCTACTCGAGAAGAACGGGAAGAAGGTGCTCCCCTCAGGCTCCGGCTCGTCGGACGCAAGCCGGAGCTCCATCTTCCCCCACTCGTTGCTCTCTCCCGCTGTCAGCAGGCACACGGAGGCGAGGCTCTTCTCCGTGACGGTGGGTGCCTCAAGAGCGGGCTCGTACCAAGTCGGTGCCGAGGAAGTCTTCACCTTGCACAGAGCCATGAGCGGCAGATGCTGAGCAAGACTGGGGCAGATCTGGAGGTAGCGGCGGCGAAGAGCGAGAAAGGGGATCTGGAGCGAGGCAAGGAAGAAGCAACGAAGGCAAGTGCTGCATGCGCAGCCTTTTGTCAGGTCAAGTAGTTGCCAAGGCAACATGGGGAAGTGGAGACACCCACATCCAATCAACCGTCACACGTCAACCGAGGCCACATGATTTTGGGGGCTCGCGGTGCTCCGAACTTGACCCTTGGCTTCGCCGCGAAGCCAAGCCCGGACGCACCTTGGGCCCGGGGGCTACTGTCGGCATTCTGGAAACGGGGGTCCCCATACTTGCCTGCCTGCGGCCCACGGCGTGGCTAAGCCAGCAGGCCGTATGGCCCATCTTCATCAACAAGGAATCCAAGACCCTCGCGAGGGTCCAAGCCTCCGAGGCGGACGACGCAAGGCCTCCTATGGAGCGGCCTGGCTAGGCAGGCTCACGAGGAGCGGAGATATCATGGCGGGGCAAACCTCACGAGGCCCTCGTGACGTGAGCCATGATGCACGACACCAGGAGGGCGCCAGGTGGGCGCCAGCGCGCACATTCATCCTTATTTCCTCTTTGGTGCTAAGGAGGCTAGCGCAGACGAAGAGTACCGAGGCATCAGGCAAAGTTTGCTATATTGGTACAATGAGACCAAGACCAGGAGGACGGTCAGACGGAGGTCATCGTGGAGGCCAAGACGGCGTCACCACCAGAGCTTTTCACAGGCGAAGACCACTTTTGCCAGGATAGCTTGTACTAGTTGTCCCCCTTCAAATTTGCCCGCCGTTGTTGGCTCCCTTCCCGCTTGATATTTGGGAATAGGACCAGGGCCAATATAAGTAGAGCTAGCCACCATAGTAGAGGCATCTCATCTCATCTCATCTTAGCTTGATCCAACCCGATCGAGAGCCTACTCACAAGAACACCTCAACCTCAGGAGGTTGTTCTTCCCTTGTACTGTTCATCATCAGCCCTAGAGACAATCCACCACCACAACACTGGAGTAGGGTATTACACCACAACGGTGGCCCAAACCAGTATAAACCTCGTGTCTTTCCGTGTTGCGAGTTCGTCGAGTTCGTCCGCGAGATCTTAGCGAGCTAGAGCATAGATTGGTGGGAAGGAAAGACTTCGTGTGCACCCAAGTGTTTGAACCTTAAGGGTTTGCCGGAACCCCACGTCCGACAATCACGGACATGAGATGAAGAGTCTCTAAATGGTTGAGAGGTAAAGATTGATATATAGGATGATGGTATTCGAACACTGGAATAGTTTCAGGATGCACCAGGTAGTCATCGGGTCACCAAAAGGGGTTCCGGACAGCCCCCCCCCCCCCAATAGGTGTATGGGCTTAATGGGCCAAGGAGTGGACAGACCAGCCCACAGGGGGCTGGTGGACCCCTCTCCCTGGCCGGCCAGCCCTAGGGAAGGAAAGGGGGAAGGGCTAGCCCCTCCTGCCTTCCCCTTCTCATGGGAGAAAGGAAAAGGGGGGCGCCTCCCTCCCCTTCCTTTCCCCCGCACCTATACATGGCAGGGGGGCGCCACTTGGGAGGAGACCCCGAGTAGGATTCGGCCTACTTGGGGCACTCTCCTGGCTGCTCCCTCCTCTCCACCTATATATATGTGGGAGGGGGCGCCTAGCACAACAGAACATTGTCTTAGCCGTGTGCGGCGCCTCCCTCCACCGTTTACACCCTCGGTCATATTTTTAGTAGTGCTTAGGCGAAGCCCAATACGTCCATTTTGCATCATGTTTTCTTACTGTTATATATAATGTTTTTATCCATAATAATGCTTTTCGAGCTAGTTTGAGTGCCTTTTCTCTCACAATTTGCATGGTACACATCAAGAGGGAGAATTCCGACAGCTGGAAATCTGGACCTGGAAAAGCTACGTCAGGGTACCTATTCTGCACAACTCCAAATGAGCTGAAACTTCATGAGGATTTTTTATGGAATATTTAAGAATTATTGGAGCCAATAAGTACCAAAGGGGCCCCGCCAAGTGGGCACAACCCACCTGGGCGGGCCAGGGAGCCCAGTCTCGCCCTAGTGGGTTGTGCTCCCCTCGGCCCACCTCCGGTGCCCATCTTTTGGTATATAAGTCATTTTTACCTAGAGAAAATAAGGAGAGGGCTTTCGGGATGAAGCGCCGCCACCTCGAGGCGGGACTTGGGCAGGGGCACTTTTGCCCTCCGGCGGAGCGATTCCGCCGGGGGAACTTCCCTCCAGAGGGGGAAATCATCGTCATCATCATCACCAACAACTCTCCCATCTTGGGGAGGGCAATCTCCATCAACATCTTCAACAGCACCATCTCCTATCAAACCCTAGTTCATCTATTGTGTTCAATCTTGTTACCAGAACTATAGATTGGTACTTACGGGTGACTAGTAGTGTTGATTACATCTTGTGGTTGATTACTATATGGTTTATTTGGTGGAAGATTATATGCTCGGATCCAATATGCTATTTAATACCCCTCTGATCATGAGAAAGTTTATCATTTGTGAGTAGTTACCTTTGTTCTTGAGGTCACGGGAGAAATCATGTTGCAAGTAATCATGTGAATTTGATATGTGTTCGATATTTTGATAGTATGTATGTTGTGATTCCCTTAGTGGTGTCATGTGAACATCGACTACATGACATTTCACCATATTTGGGCCTAAGGGAATTCATTGTGGAGTAGAAATTAGATGATGGGTTGCGAGAGTGACAGAAACTTAAACCCCAGTTTATGCGCTATTCCGTAGGGGACCAATTGGATCCAAAAGTTTAATGCTATGGTTAGAGTTTATTCTTAATACTTTTCTTGTAGTTGTGGATGCTTGTGTGGGGGAGGGGGTTAATCATAAGTAGGAGGTTTGTTCAAGTAAGAACAGCACCTAAGCACCGGTCCGCCCACATATCAAATTATCAAAGTGGCGAACACGAATTAAACCAACATGGTGAAAGTGACTAGATGAAATTCCCGTGTACCCTCAAGAACGCTTTGCTTATCATAAGAGACCATTTTGGCCTGTCCTTTGCCTCAAAAGGATTGGGATACCTTGCTGCACTTTTGTTACTACTATCGTTACTTGCTCATTACAAATTATCTTTCTATCAAACTACTCTGCTAGTTACAATTTCAGCACTTGCAGACGTTACCTTACTGAAAACTACTTGTTATTTCCTTCTGCTCCTCATTGGGTTCGACACTCTTACTTATCGAAAAGAGCTACAATTGATCCCCTATACTTGTGGGTCATCAAGGCTATTTTATGGCGCCGTTGCCCGGGAGTGAAGCGCCTTCGGCAAGTGGAATTTGGTAAGGAAACATTTATATAGTGTGCTGAAATTTATTGTCACTTGTTACTGTGGAAAACAATCCTTTGAGGGGTTTGTTCAGGGTATCTTCACCTCGTCCGGAACCACAATTAGCTACCCCTCACCCTACTGCACCTACTGAAAATATTGAATATGAAATTCCTTCGGTTATGATAGAATAACTGCTAGCTAATCCTTATGCAGGAGATGGAATCGAACATCCTTATATGCACTTGATATATGTAGAACAAATTTGTGGATTATTTAAGCTTGCAGGTTTACCCGGAGATAAAGTTATGAAGAAGTTTTTCCCTTTATCTTTGAAGGGAAAAGCATTGACATGGTATAGGCTATGCGATGATATTGGATCTTGGAACTGGAATCGTTTGAAATTGGAGTTCCACCAAAAAATTATCCTATGCATCTAGTTCATCGTGATCGGAATTATATATATAATTTTTGGCCTCGTGAAGGAGAAAGTATCATTCTAGCTTGGGGGAGGCTTAAGTCAATGTCATATTCATGCCCCAATCATGAGCTCTCAAGAGAAATTCTTATCCAGAATTTTTACGCTCGACTTTCTCGTAATGATCAAACCATGCTTGATACTTCTTGTGCTGGTTCTTTGTTGAATTCTGGAGGGATCTTATCGAAAAAATTAAACACAACTCTGAAGATTGGGAACTCGACAAAGGTAAAGAGGCAGGTATTAAACTTAAGTATGAGTGTGTTAAATCTTTTATGGATACCGATGCTTTTCAAAAGTTTAGCACTAAATATGGACTTGACTCTGAGATAGTGGCCTCCTTTTGTGAATCATTTGCTACTCATGTTGAACTCCCTAAAGAGAAGTGGTTTAAATATCACCCACCTATTAAAGAAGAAATTAAAGAACTAGTACCAGTTAAAGAAGAAACTATACTTTATAATGTTGATCCAGTTGTTCCTTCTGCTTATATAGAGAAACCACCTTTTCCTGTTAGGATAAAGGAACATGCTAAAGTTTCAACTGTGGTTAACAAAAGCTATATTATAACACCTAAACCTGAGGAACAAATTAAAGTAGAACCTAGTATTGCTATAGTTAAAGATCTCTTAGAAGAAGATAAGGATGGGCATGTTACTTACTTCTGTGAAGAAGCTGCTAGAATTGCCAAACCTGATAAGAAAGATAAACATAGACATGTTGTGGGCATGCCCGTGTCTCAGTTAAAATAGGAGATCACTGTTATCATGGTTTTTGTGACATAGGTGCTAGTGTGCGTGCTATTCCTTACACTTTATATCAACAAATTATGAATGACATAGCACCCGCAGAAATATAAGACATAGATGTTACTATTAAACTTGCTAATAGAGACACTATATCACCAATTGGGATTGTTAGAGATGTTGAAGTCTTGTGTGGGAAAATAAAATACCCTACTGATTTTCTTGTTCTTGGTTCCCCACAAGATGAATTTTGTCCCATTATCTTTGGTAGACCTTTCTTGAACACCGTTAATGCTAGAATAGATTGTGAGAAACAAATTGTCAGTGTTAGTTTTGGTAATGAGTCTCATGAGTTTAAGGTTTCCAAGTTTAGTAGAAATCTTCATAAAAAAAATTGCCTAGTAAAGATGAATTGATTGGTCTTGCTTCAATTGTTGTACCACCTACATATCCTTTAGAACAATATTTGCTAGACCATGAGAATGATTTTCATATGCATGAAAGAAATGAAATAGATGAAATTTTCTTTGAACATCGTCCTCTGCTTAAACATAATTTTCCTATTGAAACCCTAGGAGGTCCTCCTCCACCTAAAGGTGATCCTGTGTTTGTATTAAAACAATTTCCAGACACTTCGAAATATGCTTATCTTGATGAAAAGAAGATATATCCTGTTATTATTAGTGCTAACCTTTCAGAACATGAAGAAGAAAGATTATTGGAAGTTTTAAGTAAGCACCGAGCTGCTATTGGATATACTCTTGATGATTTAAAGGGCATTAGTCCCACTCTATGTCAGCACAAAATTAATATGTAACCTGATGCTAAACCCGTTGTTGATCACCAACGTTGGTTAAATCCAAAGATGAAAGAAGTGGTAAGAACATAAATATTAAAACTTCTGGAAGCAGGTATAATCTATCCCATATCTGATAGTAGATGGGTAAGTCATGTTCATTGTGTTCCTAAGAAAGGAGGTATTATTGTTGTTCCTAATGATAAGAATGAACTTATTCCACAAAGAATTGTTACAGGTTATAGAATGGTAATAGGTTTTAGAAAATTAAGTAAAGCAACTAGAAAAGATCATTACCCTTTGCCTTTCATTGATCAAATGCTTGAACGATTATCTAAGCACACACACTTTTTCTTCCTTGATGGATATTCTGGCTTTTCACAAATACTTGTTTCTCAACCTGATCAAGAAAATACCACTTTTACTCATCCCTTTGGAACCTATGCTTATAGACATATGCCTTTTGGTTTATGTAATGCACGTGTTACCCTTCAAAGATGTATGACTGTTATATTCTCTAACTTTTGTGAAAAGATTGTGGAGGTTTTCATGGATGACTTTTCTGTTTATGGGAAGTCTTTTGATGATTGTTTAAGCAATCTTGATCGAGTTTTGCAGAGATGTGAACAAACAAATCTTATCTAGAATTGGGAGAAGTGCCACTTTATGGTTAATGAAGGAATTGTCTTGGGTCATAAATTTTCTGAAAGAGGTATTTAAGTGGACAAAGCTAAGGTTGATGCAATTGAGAAAATGCCATGTCCTAAAGATATAAAAGGTATTCGTAGTTTCTTAGGTCATGTTGGTTTCTATAGGATATTTATCATAGACTTTCAAAAAATTCTAGGCCTCTTACTAGTCTCTTTCAAAAGGATATTCCTTTTGTTTTTTATGATGATTGTTTATAAGCCTTTGAAACACTTAAGAAAGCCTTAATTTTTGCAACTATTGTTCAACCACTTGATTGGAACTTGCCTTTTGAAATTATGTGTGATCCTAGTGATTATGTTGTTGGTGTTGTTCTAGGTAAAAGAGTTGATAAGAAACTTAATGTTATTCATTATGCTAGTAAAACTCTAGACAATGCTCAAAGAAATTATGCTACTACAGAAAAAGAATTCTTAGCAGTTGTGTTTGTTTGTGGTAAATTTAGACCTTATATTGTTGATTCCAAAGTAACTGTTCACACAGACCATGCTGCTATTAAATATCTTGTGGAAAAGAAAGATGCTAAACCTAGACTTATTTGTTGGGTTCTCTTGTTACAAGAATTTGATTTACATATCATTGATAGAAAAGGAGCTGAGAACCCAGTAGCTGATAATTTATCTAGGCTTGAAAATGTGCTTGATGACCCACTACCTATTGATGATAGTTTTCTTGATGAGCAGTTAGCTGCAATAAATGTTTCTCATAGTACTCTTTGGTATGCTGATTATGCTAATTACATTGTTGCTAAATATTTACCACCTAGCTACATTGTTGCTAAATATTTACCACCTAGCTTTAAATACCAACAAAAGAAAAAAATTCTTCATGATTTAAGACACTACTTTTGGGATGATCCACATCTTTATAAAGGAGTAGATGGTATTATTAGACGTTGTGTACTTGAGAATGAACAGGGAAAAATACTACGGAAATGTCACTCCGAAGCTTATGGAGGGCATCATGCTGGAGATAGAACTGCTCACAAGGTATTGCAATCTGGATTTTATTGGCCTACTCTCTTCAAGGATGCCCGTAAGTTTGTCTTATCTTGTGATGAATGATATGTCTCCAATGTATCTACTTTTCCCAACACTTTTGCCCTTGTTTTGGACTCTAACTTGCATGATTTGAATGGAACTAACCTGGACTGACGTTGTTTTCAGCAGAACTACCATGGTGTTACACTTTTCAGAAAATAAGAAAAATACCTGCCAAAGATGAAGGCCAGGGGGCCCACTGTCTTGCCAGGAGGGTGGGGGCGCGCCCCTGTACCTCATGGGCCCCCTGTTGCCTCTCCGACTCCAACTCCACCTCCATATAATGAGTTTTGATGAGAAAAAAAAATCAGAGAGAAGAAATCATCGCGTTTTACAATACGGAGCAGCTGCAAAGCCCTAAAACTTCTTGGGAGGGCTGATCTGGAGTCCGTTCGGGGCTCCGGAGAGGGGAATCCGTCGCCATCGTCATCATCAACCATCCTCCATCACCAATTTCATGATGCTCACCGCCACGCGTGTAGCAACCAGACCTCAACAGTCCGATCTCTGTGCTTTAGTGTCATCCCTGGATCAGTAATGCTGACACGCACAATACTTGAAGGATTTATAACAGAGTAGTAATCACACACTTATTACATCGAATGTCTCAAAAGAGAACTTATTACAATAAATATGGCTTAAGGCCATCTAATAATGATAGCGGTGGAAGGCTTGGAAGATAAGTGAGTCCATCAACTCCAACGGCATCACTGAGTATAGAACCACGACCTAAAGGCACCTTACTCGTCATCTGAGAAGTCTGCAACATGACCGTTGCAGCCCGAAAATGGGTCAGCACATGGAATATGCTAGCAATGTAACACATAGAGAGTAATGAAAGAATAAAGCTATACTACATGCATCTATGGCTGGTGGAAAGCTCTATGGTTATAGTTTTTGCATAAAGCCAAATTTTCCCTACTGCAAAGGAATAAATTTTATTTAACTATCATAATGGTTGTTACACATTGAGAAGATAGACATCCTCTCAATCCCAATTAAGTATCATCATTAAAATCCAACAGTATTAATTAAAGTAACATGATGAGATTCACATGATAATCCAAGTACTAGATACTCAAGACGTCCATAACCGGGGACACGGCTAACCATGATTAGTTTATACACTCTACAGAGCTTTGCGCACTTTTCCCCACAAGACTCGATCTCCTCCGTTGGGGATTCTCGCACTACACGATGTTTGAGAAACGGATGACTGAGACATAGTCTTTCAGAGGTGCTAGCACCTTACGATCGGGTAGATAGTACCAACCTACATCCCCTATATCTGCTCGTCTACCACTGTAAGAGTTCGCATGACTTAGTCAACTATTCTAGATCCCATAGTAGCTTGTGGCTGCACACGGAAGTTTCTAGTATGAATAATCTCATGATCCCTTTGAGCCTGGGTGGCGGTCCATAAAGAAAAACAGGTAATCGCTGGAATACCCAGGTGCCTCAATCCACCTAGATGTGTGTTTAAGTTGCCACCTTAAATAAACCCTTAATTTATCAATCTCACATCTGTCATGGATACACTCATCCAATCCACGTCTACTAGCATAGCATGGCATAATAAGCAAACGTAGAAGTAACTCCCAAGGGTTTGATAATAAAACAGGTAATAGGTACTACCTCATCTACTTCCCAAAACCCACAATTTAATTAGATCCTAATCATGCAATTGTTTGAGGATTGATCTAATGCAATAAAACTGGGTATGAAAGGGATATGATCAAAGTGTTACTTGCCTTGCTGATGATCCGCGAAACCTAGAGATTCAAAGTAGCAAGCGGCGCACTCCGGGTACTCTATCGCAAACAAACAAGCATACAATAAGTACTCATCTAATGCACGGGTAAAACTCAAATAAGAAATCTAACCAGAAAGTTCAACTTAAGAACTCCGGTTTGCAAAAAGAATCAAATCGAACGAAACAACGAAAGTCAAACAACAAAAGAAACAAACTTCGTTTACTAATCTAGATCTAAGTCAAATTTTACATATGCAAAAACTTGTTTGAGTTGGTTAAACGGAAAGAGGGTTTCGAGATGAAACTCCAGGCGCTTGAATCGCCTGATTATGATAAACGAGCGAATAGATAAACTAAAACGAAAATCGGATCAGAAATCGCGATCAGAAATAATCGCGGAAAATCCGAGAAAAAGAAAAACTGACGAACAGATTAACGAACGAACGTTCGTTATCTGAAACTAAACGGTGAACACGTTCGTTAAAATGAACGAACGAGCGAACGCTCGCTAAATAAAAGAACCGATAAAACAGATCTAAAAAAATAAACCTAGGGTTTCTAAAAAACCGGATCGGTTTTTCTTAGAAAACCGGGGTGGCGGGCAGCTACCTCGGCTCGGGTTCCGGCGAGGTCCGGCGGGGCTTTGGTGGCGGTGGGCGGCGAGGGGTGG
>NC_041380.1:106465794-106562556 GCF_002162155.2 Triticum dicoccoides | reverse complement strand
CGGCGGCGCAAGGCGGCGGGGCGGCAGTGGCTTGCAGCGGCGGCGCAAGGCAGCGGGGCGGCGATGGCTTGCAGCGGCGGCGGCTCCGGCTATGGGGCTCCAGGGGGGCCCGGGTCGGTTTATAAAGGGGGGGGTGGCGGCGGTGGCTTGCGGGAGGGGCTGAGGTGGTGTGGCCCTCCCGGACTCGGCGGCGGCGGTGATCGGGACTCTGGTCCCGATCCGGATGCGGGAGGCGGCGGCTAGGCCGGCTCGGCTGGGCCTTTGGCCCAGTCGGGAGCGCAGGAGTTTTTTTTAAATAATCCCGCCGAACTAAGAAAAATCCTAAAAAAATAAATAAAAATCTAAAAAATGCCAAAACAAATTTTCACCGTCTAAACAAAATATTTAGAACAGGATGAACATTTTCTTGGCCCTAAAATGTAGTTTGAAAAACGTGCAATTTTTCCTAAATTCAAATAAAATAGCGAGAAAATCCGAAATAAAATCTTGATTTTTTTATTAAACCTTCAATATTTCTTTATTTTGGGAAAATCATTTTATTCCCTCTCTAATATTTTTTTATTATAGAAATAATTGAAGATAAAATAAATAAAATCAATGATCCTGTTTTCAAAATTTGAGAAAAACTCAAATATGAAAATAACGAAATCCCCAACTCTCTCCGTGGGTCCTTGAGTTGTGTAGAATATCGGGATCAGGCCAAAAGCAAATAAAATATGATATGCAGTGATGACCTAATGTATAACATTCCAAATTGAAAATTTGGGATGTTACAAACCTACCCCCCTTAAGATGAATCTTGCCCTCGAGATTCGGGTTGGCTAGAAAATAGGTGTGGGTGGTCCTTTAGCAGTTCTTCCTCTCGCTCCTAGGTGGCTACGTCCTCGGTGTGGTGGCTCCACTAGACTTTGCAAAACTTGATAACCTTGTTGTGGGTGACTCGGCTGGCATACTCGAGAATCTTGACTGGTTTCTCCTCAGTCAAATCACTATCCAACTGAATTGCTTCCAGCGGCACTATATCTCTCAGCGGTATATCAGCCATCTCAGCGTGGCACTTCTTCAACTGGGAAACGTGGAATACATCGTGAACTCCTGACAATCCTTCGGGCAATTCCAACTTGTAGGCAACTTCTCCCATACGTTCCAAAACTTTGTATGGTCCCACAAAACATGGCGCTAACTTTCCCTTAACTCCAAAGCGCTTAACTCCCCGAAGTGGAGATACTCGAAGATAAACTCAGTCTCCGACTTCCTAAACTGTCTCCTTGCGTTTAGAATCTGCGTAGCTCTTATGCCTAGATTGGGCTACCTTGAGCCTATCGCGAATCAATTTCACCTTCTGTTCAGACTCCTTAATCAAATCTGGTCCAAACAACTGGCGGTCTCCAACTTCATCCCGCGACAACGGGGTCCTGCACCTCCTTCCGTTCAAGTCTTCGAAAGGGGCCATTTTCAAACTGGATTGATAACTGTTGTTGTAAGATAACTCTACATATGGCAAATTGTCGTCCCAACTAGATCCATAATCTAGCGCACAAGCTCTCAGCATATCCTCCAAAATCTGATTGACTCTCTCGGTCTGTCCATCTGTCTGCGGATGAAAAGTTGTACTGAACTCTAGCCTGGTACCCAAAGTTTCGTGCAACTGATTCCAGAACTTTGAGGTAAACTGGGTTCCTCTATCTGAGACAATGCTCCTCGGAACTCCATGCAGACATACGATCCTGGTCATCTATATCTTTGCCAACTTAGCACTGGTGTAAGTGGTCTTTACTGGGATGAAATGAGCTACATTTGTCAAGCGATCGACTACAACCCATATCGAGTCATAGCCTGAATGGGTCCTGGGTAATCCCGTGATGAAATCCATGCCTAGCTTATCCCACTTCCATTCGGGTATCGGCAATGGTTGTAGCATCCTGTTGGCTTCTGATGCTCTGCCTTTACTCTCTGACATACATCACAAACTGCTACATACTCTGCAATATCCTTCTTCATTCTGGTCCACCAGAAAGTATCCTTCAAATCCAAATACATCTTGGTATTTCCTGGGTGAATCGAATATGGTGAATCATGGGCCTCCTGCAGAATCAACTTCCTGATCTCCAGGTCATTAGGCACATAAACACGGTCTTCAAACCATAGGGTATCGTGCTCATCCTCACGAAATCCTTTAACTTTTCCTTTGCTCATCTTCTCCTTTATAGAGGCAACCTCCTTGTCAGTCTTCTGAGCTTCTCTGATCTTATCCATCAAAGTAGATTGGATCTCCAATGCTGCTACATAGCCTCTCGGAACTATCTCCAAACATAGCTCACGAAGGTCTTCGGCTAACACCTTCGGTAAATCTCCCGTCATTAGTTTGTTGACATGGCTCTTACAGCTCAGTGCATCGGCTACTATGTTAGCCTTTCCGGGATGATAATGCAATCTCATATCATAATACTTGATGAGCTCCAACCATCTCCTTTGCCTGAGATTTAGCTCCTTCTGCGTGAAAATATACTTCAAACTCTTGTGATCTGTGTATACTTCACAATGGTTTCCAATGAGAAAATGTCTCCAAGTCTTCAATGCATGCACTACGGCTGCTAACTCCAAATCATGTGTGGCATAATTCAACTCATGAGGTTTCAGCTGTCGTGAAGCATACGAAACAACTCTTCCCTCCTGCATAAGCACTGCTCCAAGTCCTCGACGTGAAGCGTCGCAATATACCTCGTAATCCTTGCACTGATCTGGCAAAATCAACACTGGCAAGGTAACCAAACGTTTCTTCAACTCCTGGAAACTGGCCTCACATTCCTCAGTCCATTTGAACTTGTTATCCTTCTTCAACAACTCCGTCATAGGCTTTGCAATTTTTGAGAAATTCTCTATGAATCTCCGGTAGTATCCTGCAAGTCCAAGAAAACTCCGTATCTCTCCAACTGTTGTTGGTGCTTCCCAATTTGTCACAGTGACAACCTTGGTGGGATCTACTGCTATACCTTCTCCGGATATAACGTGTCCGAGGAATCCAACTTCCTTCAACCAAAACTCACATTTGCTGAACTTGGCATATAGCTGATGTTCTCTGAGCTTCTCAGTACCAAACACAAATGCTCCTTATGCTCCTCTTAATCCTTTGAGTAGACCAAAATATCATCAATGAACACCACGACGAACTTATCCAAAAACTCCATAAACACCTTGTTCATCATGTTCATGAAATATGCAGGTGCATTAGTCAGACCAAATGACATAATGGTATACTCATATAGCCCATACCTGGTGGTAAAAGCCGTCTTAGGTATATCCTGCTCTCAAATTTTTAACTGATGGTATCCTGATCGTAGATCGATCTTGGAAAATACCTTAGCTCCTTGCAATTGATCAAACAGATCATTGATCATCGGCAGTGGGTACTTGTTCTTGATTGTTACTTCATTCAATCCTCGATAATCAACAACCATCCTTAACGATCCATCCTTGTTCTCCACTAGAAGTACTGGCGATCCCCAAGGTGAAGAACTTGGGTGAATATAACCTTTATCCAGTAACTCCTTAATTTGCTTCTTAATCTCCTCCAAATCTTTTGCGGGCATCTTGTATGGTCTCTTAGATATGGGCCATGTGCCTGGAAAAAGCTCAATCAAAAACTCAATATCTCTATCCGGTGGCATGCCTGGAAACTCCTCTGGAAATATGTCAGGGAAATCCTTCACCACTGGTACTTCCTCCTGCACAACTCCTGATAAGGAATTTACTTGAGTCCTCTTCAGCACATGCCGGGATACATACTTGATCCTTCTTCCTTCTGGCGTCGTAAGCAAAATTGCCTTACTGGCGCATTCAATGTTCCCTCCATACTTCGATAACCAATCCGTGCCTAATATCACATCTAATCCTTGATATTCCAATACTATTAGGTCCGAGGGGAATACATAGTTACCAATCCTTAATGGTAACCGATCACACCATAGACTAGCCATATACTCTGCTCCAGGTGAGGTTACTAACATGGGTGATCTAAGGGCTTGGGTTGGCAGTTTATACTTATCCACAAATCCCCTTGAGATGTATGAATGTGATGCACCAGTATCAAAAAGAACGAGTGCAGTAAATGACTTAACCAAAACTTACCTATTACTGCATCTGGCTGAGCTTCAACCTCCTCCACGTTAACGTGGTTCACCTATCCCCTATTGAAAGGGTTCGGCTTCTTCCCAGAGCTTACATTGCCATTTCCATTCTGGACTTCAGGACATTCATTGGCGTAATGTCCAGTCTTCTGGCACTTATAGCAAGTGACTTGGCTCAGGTCCCTCTTGGTTGGCGTTGATGGGTTGCTACGGTTCTGGCCGTTGCTTCCTCCATTCCCATTACCATTCTTGGGGCCATTATGATTGTGCAAGCTGCCTCCTCCATGGGTATGCTGAAAATGTCCTCCCGGTTTAGGGGCAAAACATGGCTTCTGCTAAGCTCCAGAATTGTACTTCCCTTGTCCATACTTCCTCTTGCGGTTTTCAATCTGCTGCTGCTTCCCTTCAATCATAAGAGCGCGATCTACCAACTCCTGATAGTTGTTGAAGCTTGCTACCATCAACTGCATGCTCAACTCATCATTCAGTCCTTCCAGAAACTTCTCCTGCTTAGCTGCATCCGTAGCAACGTCATCTGGGGCATAACGTGCTAGCTTACTAAAGTCATCCACATACTGGCCAACTGTCCGTCCTCCTTGGCGCAAGTTGCGAAACTCACGCTTCTTCATGGCCATAGCTCCTACTGAAACATGGGCTATATGGAAAGCCTGCTGAAATTGGTCCCATGTCACCATGGCTATAGGGTAGTTGACAGTGTAATTTTCCCACCATGATGCTGCTGGTCCATCCACCTGATGTGGAAGCGCACCTTCTCAGCATTAGTACATCCTGTAGTGGTTAACTCCCTTCCAATCTTGCGTAGCCAATCATCTGCTACTATAGGCTCGGCGCTACTAGAGAACACCGACGGATCAGCCTAAGAAAACGGGTTAAGTGATCAACAGGCGGTGGTGGTGGTGGGTTGTTGTTGTTGTTGTTCCCCTGATTCTGATTCTGGACTACCAACTGCATCAACGTATTCTGCTGCTGATTCAACTAAGTGAGCTCCGGTGGGAAAGCAAATCCATTGTCACGTCTCGGAGGCATCTGGGGTTTAGAAAATATGAGAATATAGAATAGAATGAGGTCTAGAGGGAAAACACTACCCATATGCACATGAGGCAAATGCAAACAAAATCACTTCATTCAATCAAACAAGGGCATACAACGGTCTATCTATCATTACAAAAAGTGCTCGGGCTATACTAGATACATGGGAGAATACTACTATTGTTATGGTGGTCGACTAGAAAAACTGCTCCGATGAAGACTCCATGATATCTGCTCCAGCTTCATCAACATAGTCATCATCGCTATCGTCTGGGTCCGAGTCGGTGTCGTCGATGATGATGTAGTTCTCTGGACAAGTGCAATCTTCGTCTTCTCCTCCAGTTTTAGCAAATCCCATGAACACTTTTAGCTTCTTCTTCAGATCATCATTGTTCTCTACTAGTGTTGCTATTTCCTCCTCATATCCATCGCGTGTAGACTTGAGTTCTTCCTCCAGCTCTGTGATCTTGGTCATGGCTTTCTTCAGGTCTATCATGTCTGCACACATCTGGTTCTACTGGTATCGAATGTGCTGGTTTAACTCCTGGATGAAAGCTGCAATTGATCTATCCTTCCTTGTGCTGATCATCTCCCATTACTCATCTCGGCGCCCACAAATCTGGTAGATGGTATCCTTGAGATACTTGTGGTAAACTTCTCCAATGCTCCCCATAGTGATGTGGGCTGCCATGCTCTTTCCTAGACTCCAGGTTGGTGCATTAAAGGAAAACTCTATGGGCGAAGTGACGGGCATGAACGTCCTTCCTGGAACTTGAACTTGAATCATCCAGCGTTCCTCTTCAGGTAAAGTGGCCTTGTAGGTCCCGGTGAAGCTTCGTACTCCGATGTTCAGGTATCTAGTGACTTCCATCAAGTGACGTCCAAAGGGTGTATCTTCATCCGGTTGCGTGAACTTGTTCCTTGCATCCGCCATCCTAAAAGAGTAGAAAAGATGAGGAGTCAGAAATGAGAAGAGTGAGTAGTGATCTAGGGCTTTTAGCTTAGTGGTCGTGTCCTACAGTCAGCCTGTGCTCTGATACCATCTTGTAGCGACCAGACCTCAAACAATCCGATCTCTGTGCTTTAGTGTCATCCCTGGATCAGTAACGCTGACACGCACAATACTTGAAGGATTTATAATAGAGTAGCAACCACACACTTATTACATTGAATGTCTCAAAAGAGAACTTATTAAAATAAATATGGCTTAAGGCCATCTAATAACGATAACAACGGAAGGCTTGGAAGATAAGTGAGTCCATCAACTCCAACGGCATCACTGAGTATAGAACCACGACCTAAAGGCACCTTACTCGTCGTCTGAAAACTCTGCAACATGAACATTGCAGCCTGAAAATGGGTCAGCGCATGGAATATGCTGAAATTGTAACACATAGAGAGTAATGAAAGAATAAAGCTATACTACATGCATATATGGCTGGTGGAAAGCTCTATGGTTACAGTTTTTGCATAAAGCCAATTTTCCCCTACTACAAAGGAATAAATTTTATTTAATTATCATAATGGTTGTTAAACATTGAGAAGATAGACATCCTCTCAATCCCAATTAAGTATAATCATTAAAACCCAACAGTATTAATTAAAGTAACATGATGAGATTCACATGATAATCCAAGTACTAGATACTCAAGACGTCCATAACTGGGGATACGGCTAACCATGATTAGTTTATACACTCTACAGAGGTTTGCGCACTTTTCCCCACAAGACTCGATCTCCTCCATTGGGGATTCTCGCACTACACGATGTTTGAGAAATGGATGACTGAGACATAGTCTTTCAGAAGTGCTAGCACCTTACGTTCGGGTAGACAGTACCAACCTACATCCCGTACATCTGCTAGTCTACCACTGTAAGAGTTCGCACGACTTAGTCAACTATTATAGAGCACACAGTAGCTTGTGGCTGCACCCGAAAGTTTCTAGTATGAATAATCTCATGATCCCTTTGAGCCTGGGTGGCGGCCCATAAAGAAAAACAGGCAATCGCTGGAATACCCAGGTGCCTCAATCCACCCAGATGTGTGTTTAATTTGACACCTTAAATAAACCCTTAATTTATCAATCTCACATATGTCATGGATACACTCATCCAATCCACGTCTACTAGCATAGCATGGCATAATAAGCAAACGTAGAAGTAACTCCCAAGGGTTTGATAATAAAGCAGGTAATAGGTACTACCTCATCTACTTCCCAAAACCCACAATTTAATTAGATCCTAATCATGCAATTGTTTGAGGATTGATCTAATGCAATAAAACTGGGTATGAAAGGGATATGATCAAAGTGTTACTTGCCTTGCTGATGATCCGTGAAACCTAGAGATTCAAAGTAGCAAGCGGCGCACTTCGGGTACTCTATCGCAAACAAACAAGCATACAATAAGTACTCATCTAATGCACGGGTAAAACTCAAATAAGAAATCTAACCAGAAAGTTCAACTTAAGAACTCCGATCTGCAAAAAGAATCAAATCGAACGAAACAACGAAAGTCAAACAGCGAAAGAAACAAACTTCATTTACTAATCTGGATCTAAGTCAAATTTTACAGATGCAAAAACTTGTTTGAGTTGGTTAAACGGAAAGAGGATTTCGAGACGAAACTCCAGGCGCTTGAATCGCCTGATTCCGATAAATGAGCGAAAAGATAAACTAAAACGAAAATCGGATCAGAAATCGCGATCAGAAATAATCGCGGAAAATCCGAGGAAAAGAAAAACTGACGAACAGATTAACGAACGAACGTTCGTTATCTGAAACTAAACGGTGAACGCGTTCGTTAAAACGAACGAATGAGCGAACGCTCGCTAAATAAAAGAACCGATAAAACCAATCTAAAAAAATAAACCTAGGGTTTCTGAAAAAACGGATCGGTTTTTCTTAGAAAACCGGGGTGGCGGGCGGCTACCTCGGCTCGGGCTCCGGTGAGGTCCGGCGGGGCTCCGGTGGCGGTGGGCGGCGTGGGGTGGCGGTGCGGCGGCGCCTGGCGGCGGTGGCGCAAGGCGGCGGGGCGGAAGTGGCTTGCGGCGGCGGCGCAAGGCGGCGGGGCGGTGATGGCTTGCGGCGCCGACGGCTCCAGCTGTGGGGCTCCAAGGGGGGCCCCGGGTCGGTTTATAAAGGGGGGTGGCGGCGGTGGCTTGCGGGAGGGGCTGAGGCGGTGTGGCCCTCCCGAACTCGGCGGCGGCGATCGGGACTCCGGTCCCGATCCGGATGCGGGAGGCGGCGGCGGCTGGGCCTTTGGCCCAGTAGGGCGCGTGCGAGTTTTTTTTAAATAATCCCGCCGAACTAAGAAAAATCCTAGAAAAATAAATAAAAATCTAAAAAAATGCCAAAACAAATTTTCACCGTCTAAACAAAATATTTAGAACAGGATGAACATTTTCTTGGCCCTAAAATGCAGTTTTAAAAACGTGCAATTTTTCCTAAATTCAAATAAAATAGCGAGAAAATCCGAAATAACATCTTACTTGATTTTTTTATTAAACCTACAATATTTCTTTATTTTGGGAAAGTCATTTTATTCCCTCTCTCTTATATTTTATTATAGAAATAATTGAAGATAAAATAAATAAAATCAATGATCCTATTTTCAAAATTTGAGAAAAACTCAAATATGAAAATAATGAAATCCCCAACTCTCTCCGTGGGTCCTTGAGTTGCGTAGAATTTCGGGATCATGCCAAAAGCAAATAAAATATGATATGCAGTGATGACCTAATGTATAACATTCCAAATTGAAAATTTGGGATGTTACCGTGCGTGAGTAATTCCATAATAGGCTTGCTGGATGGTGATGGGTTGGATGGGATCTATCATGTAATCAAGTTTGTTTTGTTAGGGTTTGATCCCTAGTGTCCACTATGTTCTGAGATTGATGTTGCTATGACTTTGCTATGCTTAATGCTTGTCACTAGGGCCCGAGTGCCATGATTTCAGATCTGAACCTATTATGTTTTCATCAATATATGAGTGTTCTTGATCCTATCTTGCAAGTCTATAGTCACCTATTATGTGTTATGATCCGTTAACCCCGAAATGACAATAATCGGGATACTTACCGGTGATGACCGTAGTTTCAGGAGTTCATGTATTCACTATGTGTTAATGCTTTGTTCCGGTTCTCTATTAAAAGGAGGCCTTAATATCCCTTAGTTTCCGTAAGGACCCCGCTGCCACGGGAGGGTAGGACAAAAGATGTCATGCAAGTTCTTTTCCATAAGCACGCATGACTATGTTCGGAATACATGCCTACATTATATCAATGAACTGGAGCTAGTTCTGTGTCACCCTAGGTTATGACTGTTACATGATGAACCGCATCCATCATAATTCTCCATCACCGATCCATTGCCTACAAGCTTTCCATATATTGTGCTTCGCTTATTTACTTTTCCGTTGCTATTTCTATCATCACTACAAAATACCAAAAACATTGCTTTTACTACTGTTACCTTTTGCTACCTTTATCACCACTATCATATTACTTTGCTACTAAACACTTTGCTGCAGATATTAAGTTTCGAGGTGTGGTTGAATTGACAACTCAGCTGCTAATACTTGAGAATATTCTTTGGCTCCCCTTGTGTCGAATCAATAAATTTGGGTTGAATACTCTACCCTCGAAAACTGTTGCGATCCCCTATACTTGTGAGTTATCAAGACTATTTTCTGGCACCGTTGCCGGGGAGCATAGCTCTATTCTTTGAGTCACTTGGGATATATATCTGCTTATCATTATGAAGAACTTGAGAGATCCAAAAACCAAGATCTATCCCTCAACTACGAGGGGAGGTAAGGAACTGCCATCTAGCTCTGCACTTGATTCACCTTCTGTTATGAGTAAGTTTGCGACACCTACACCTGCTTCTGCTATTCGTTCTGATATGTCGCATGTTATTGATGATGCCACTTCTGCTATGCATGATACTTATGATGAAACTACCTCTATGCCAGATACTACTATGCCACAGTGATTTTCTTGATAAACAACTTGCTAGGTCTAGAGAAATTGAAAATATTGAATCTCATGATACTGATGAAAGTGATGATGAAGAACCACTTGCTATTCCTAAGGGTTATGTATTTGATCAAGATGCTTCTTTAGCCATTCTAGCTTGCAAAAATAGAACTGAACTTAAAAAATTATTAGCTGAATGGAGTAAGCAATCCCTAAATGATAGAATGAAACCTGACCCTGCTTTGGCTACTTCACCTATCTTTGTTACTGATAAGGATTATGAATTCTCTATTGATCCTAATATAATTACTTTGGTTGAATCTGATCCTTTTCATGGTTATGAATCTGAAACTGTTGTGGCACATCTTACTAAATTGAATGAAATAACTACCCTGTTCACTAAAGATGAGAGAACTCGCTACTTTTATATCCTTAAAATATTTTCATTATCATTAAAGGGTGATGCTAAGATATGGTTTAATTCTCTTGATCCTGGTTGTGTGCGTAGTCCCCAGGATATGGATTATTACTTCTCTGCTAAATATTTCCCTGCTCATAAGAAACAAGCTGCTTTAAGGGATATATATAATTTTGTGCAAATTGAAGAATTCTCCCACAAGCTTGGGGGAGGCTTCTCCAATTACTTAATGCTTTTCCTGATCATCCTCTTAAGAAAAATGAAATACTTGATATCTTTTATAATGGACTAACCAATGCCTCCAGAGATTACCTAGATAGTTGTGCTGGTTCTGTTTTCAGGGAAAGAACACCGGATGAAGATGAAATTCTATTGAATAATATGTTGACAAATGAAAATAATTGGACACCTCCGGAGCCAATTCTTGAGCCTATTCCTAAACCAACTCCAAAGAAGAGAGGTATTCTATTTCTCAGTCCTGAAGATATGCAAGAGGCAAAGAAATCTATGAAAGAAAAAGGTATTAAAGCTGAAGATGTTAAGAATTTACCTCCTATTGAAGAAATACATGGTCTTAATTTACCGCATGTTGAAGAAACATATAATCCAAATCCTTTACCTATTGAAGAAACTCATGGTCTTGATAATCTGACACAGGTAGTAAAGGTAAATTCTCTCTATAGATATGATAAAGCTGTAATCCCATTTACTAAAATTGCTAGCCCATGCTTAGATGAGTTTGATAAATTTATGGCTACAAGAAGATTTTAATGCTTATTTTGGTAGACAATTAAAATACAATTCAAATATGCTTGGACACTTGGGTGATTATATGGCTAATGTTAAAAGTGAACTTAAACTTATTAGTAAACATGCTTCTATGGTTACCACTCAAGTAGAACAAGTACTTAAAGCTCAAAATGATTTGCTCAATGAATTGAATAGTAAAAATAATGATAATGTTGTTAGAGTGGCTACTAGAACTGGTAGAATGACTCAGGAACCTTTGTATCCTGAAGGCCATCCTAAGAGAATTGACCAAGATTCTCAGAGTAATAATTTAGATGCACCTAGTTCTTCTAAAAAGAACAAAAAGAAAAATGATAGGACTTTGCATGCTTCTAGTGATCCTATTGTTGAAACACCTGAGAATCCAAATGATATTTCTATTTCTGATGTTGAAACACAATCTGGTAATGAACCTAAAACTAATGATAATGTTAATAATAATGTTCATGATGATGCCGAACCTAGTAATGATAATGACATAGAAATTGAACCTGTTGTTGATCTTGATAACCCACAATCAAAGAATCAACGTTATGATAAGAAAGACTTTGTTGCTAGGAAACATGGTAAAGAAAGAGAGCCTTGGGTTCATAAACCCATGCCTTTTCCTCCTAAACCATCCAAGAAAAAGGATGATGAGGATTTTCAGCGCTTTTCTGAAATGATTAGACCTATCTTTTTACGTATGCGATTAACTGATATGCTCAAAACCAATCCTTATGCTAAGTATATGAAAGATATTATTACAAATAAGAGAAAGATACCGGAAGCTGAAATTTCCACCATGCTTGCTAATTATACTTTTAAGGGTGGAATACCAAAGAAACTTGGAGATCCAGGAGTACCCACTATACCATGCTCCATTAAAAGAAACTATGTTAAAACTGCTTTATGTGATCTTGGAGCCGGTGTTATTGTTATGCCTCTCTCTCTTTATATTGTAGACTTGATTTGAATAAGTTGACACCTACTAAAAAATCTTTGCAAATGGCTGATAAATCAACTGCTATACCTATTGGTATTTGTGAGGATGTGCCTGTTGTAGTTGCAAACGTTACTATTTTAACGGACTTTGTTATTCTTGATATTCCCGAGGACGATAGTATGTCTATTATTCTTGGAAGACCCTTTTTGAATACTGTAGGGGCTGTTATTGATTGCACTAAAGGCAATGTCACTTTTCATGTTAATGGTAATGAGCACACGGTACACTTTCCGATGAAACAACCTCAAGTTCATAGTATCAACTCTATTGGAAAGATTCCATCGATTATATTTGGAGGTTTTGAATTTCCTCTTCCTACTATCAAGAAGAAATATGATATTCTTATTATTGGGGAGGTGCATATCCCCGTTGAGGTAACATAGTGTTATTCGAAATTTCTCCGATTCCATGTTATTCGGAATGAGTTCGTTAACAAGACTTGATCAACCTTGTTAGTGGGATTCCTTTTGATGATCATGAGATGGATGAAACTAGAAGGCACAACCTTCTGTACCCCACTTTTACTTTCTGTTATTTATATTAAATAAAAGAAAATAACTATTTTTCTGTCTGTTATCTGATTATCCGTGCAATATAAAAATACCTCGAAAATAAAAGTTCTCCAAATGCCCTGAAAATTAAATATGATTTTTTTCTAGAATATTTGAGGATTTATGGAACAAAGAACACACGAGGGGGGCCAACCACCTTGCCACGAGGGTCGAGCGCGCCCCCTGCCTCGTGGGCCCACGGTGGCCCTCCTCCACTTATTCCTGTACCCACACACTTCATATTACTCCCCCAAACATGAAAAACCAGCTCAAACCCGAGTCCAAGCTCGTTTTGCTGCCATTTTCGATCTCCTTGCTCAAAGCACCTCTCACAAAACTGCTTGGGGAGATTGTTCCTTGGTATGTGACTCCTCCATTGGTCCAATTAGTTTTTGTTCTAGTGCTTTATTCATTGCAAATTTTTGCTGCTTAGGTGACCCTGTTCTTGAGCTTGCATGTCAAATTTATATGGTCAAAAGTAGTTTTAATGCATGATATAGGCCCTAGGCACTTGTAGGAGTAGTTACTATCAATATTATTGAGTTTGGTTTACTTTTATTTTGAAGTTACTAAAAATTTCAGAATTTTTCAGAAAATGATCAGGAGACTTTTGAGGGACTCATCGAGCCACAGCTCGAAGGAGAAGGCAGCGAAGCCTAAGTATAATCTGCCTCGCACTGCGGAGGTTCGGGCGTGTGAATGTCCTTCCGAGGATTTCTTAAGAGCAGCCGGGATTTATGAAGATTTCCATGAGTTGGCTCAGACTGCAGGCCTTACCGCTTTCCTCCATGACCAATGCGATCAGTATCTCTTTCTCACAAATACCTTTGTGCAAAACTTTCATTTTCATTCTAGGAACTCACCACCTACGGTGGAATTGCATTTATATGATGAGCATAAGGAGATGTCACTTTATGATTTCTGTCGGATTTGTTTAGTCCCTTTTGGGGGCAAGACAGAAGAACCACATCG
This sequence comes from Triticum dicoccoides, assembly GCF_002162155.2. NCBI lineage: Eukaryota > Viridiplantae > Streptophyta > Magnoliopsida > Poales > Poaceae > Triticum > Triticum dicoccoides. The sequence goes on along the minus strand of NC_041380.1, from coordinate 106,548,684 downwards.
TGATGATGTGGAGGGATTTATTGACACTATCACTGTAGGGGAAACAAGGAAGGTTTCCGATGCACGAATCACTAGCATACATTTCCCTGTTTTACGCTACTTTGCATTATTTGCTAGTCGTTGCTAAATTGGTCGCGAAAACTATGGAAACCTGAGTATCGCTGATATTATTATTTTGCACCACGGTCTATACGGTGATAACTCTTTTAGTATGGGAAGCATTATTGCCAAACGGTTAAGTCTGAACCGTACCAAGGGCCCCATCTTTGGAGGCATCTATGCTACACGCCTAGCTGCACATTTTAACATACCTATTAGGCATGCTGAGAAGGAAGAAAAAGTGTTGCCCCATGTTTATCTAGATTATAAAAGTATGGTGGCACATGATTTTATTGTTAAGAATAGGGAAGGAGAGCTTAAATATCAATTGTTCTTTAATAAACATCATCCTGAGACTATTACCTTGCCTGCTCCTTCTTTGTTTGATTTGACTGTAGGCACGTACCTTGTTCCGTTGACGGCTATCCACGCCTACCGAAACCCTGCACCAGCCGAGGAGCCAGAGCCGGAACCACAATTTGATCCTTCATGGCAGTCTAATTACCACTGGGATCCGGAGATGATTGTCAGCCAGTGGCAATCTGAGCCTTCTTCTTCCTCGTCACAGTACGACCCCAAGAACTATTATTATGGATATCCGCCAGGCCAGCCGTGGCCATAGACCAACTTAGGCCAAAAGCCTAAGCTTGGGGGAGTACGTATTTCCCACCGACATTACATTTATGCTCACACACTCATTGCTAGATGTCGGTGCTCATACTTTTTCATTGTATCATCCATGCTAGTTTAATTTCCTTTTCATGCTTTCTTCTTGTGTGTTTAATAAACCTTAAGAAAAACCAACAAAATTAGTTGTAGCTTTTAATTAGTCTACTTTCCATGCTTGTAGTAGTAATTAAAAAGAAAACCGAAAAAGATTTCATGTTCTTCTTTTGCTTGTTGGGAGCTTTCCCATGTAAATAGTTTTATTTCTTTTCTTTTCTTTGGGGGTCGATAGGAGAAGACCATAATTAAATTGTTGAGGTGGCTCTTATATGCATTATTGTTGATCTGACAAAAGAGCCCATATTGCCTTGTCTTCTCCTATTTATTGAATGCTTGCAGATTCCAGCTTAGTCAAATGCACGTGCACTATTATTATTGTTCACATCGTTCGGTCGTGCAAGTGAAGGGCAATTATGATGATATATGATGGACTGACTGAGACGAGAAAAGCTGGTATGAACTCGACCTCTTTTGTTTTTGTAAATATGATTAGTTCATCGTTCCTGATTCAGCCTATTATGAATAAACATGTTTGCAATGACAACTAGAGATCATAGTTTGTTGTGCCATGCTTGATTAGCTATGAGTTATAATGGTTCACCTTGCGTGCCAACATGCTATTAAAATGGTTATGATGTGGTATGATAGGGTGGTATCCTCCTCTGAATAATTTAAGTGACTTTACTTGGCGCATGTTTACGCATGTAGTTGAAAAACAATCAACATAGCCTTCATGATATTTATGTTCATGGTGGATTATATCCTACTCATGCTTGCATTCGGTGTTGATTAATTTTAATGCGTGTTCATGACTTTTGTCGCTCTCTAGCTGGTCGCTTCCTAGTCTTTTGCTAGCCTTCACCTGTACTAAGCGGGAATACTGCTTGTGCATCCAAACTCCTTAAACCCCAAAGTTATTCCACATGAGTCCACTATACCTACCTATATACGGTATCTACCTGCCGTTCCAAGTAAATTTGTATGTGCCAAACTCTAAAGCTTCAAATAAGTATCATGTTTTGTATGCTCGAATAGCTCATGTATCAACTAGGGATGTCTGTATCTTCCATGTTAGGCGGGTTATTCTCAAGAGGAGTGGACTCCGCTCCTCATTCACGAGATAAATAGCTGGTCACCGGGATGCCTAGTCCCATGCTTTATGCAAACTAAATCAAAATAATTGCAAACAAAACTTCCCCTGGGACTCTTGTTAGTTGGAGGCACTCGTTGTTTCGAGCAAGCCATGATTGATGCTTGTGGTGGAAGGGGGAGCATAAACTTTACCATTCTGTTTGGGAACCGCGTATAATGTGTGTAGCATGGAAGATATCGCCATCTATTGGTTGTTATGTTGACAATGAAAGTATACTGCTCAAAATATTATTCACCTCTGTTTCAAAACCGAGCTCTGGCACCTCTGCAAATCCCTGCTTCCCTCTGCGAAGGGCCTATCTATTTACTTTTATGCTGAGTCATCATCCTCTTATTTAAAAGCACCAGTTGGATAGCACCGCTGTCATTTGCATTCATTACTGTTAGTTTACATTGAGTATGACTTGACTGGATCTCTTTTACCATTAATTACAATGTTTAGTCAGTCCTTGGTCTTTAAAGGAGCTCTACATTTATGTTTTGCGGTCTCAGAAAGGGCTAGCGAGATACCACCTTGTTATATCATATTATGATTGTTTTGAGAAAGTGTTGTCATCCGAGTTTTATTATTATGGCTCACTAGTTGATTATGCTATTGATATGAGTAAACTTGAGACCTATGCGTTATTGCGAATGTGGTTAGTTATAATCTTTGCTGAAAACTTGAATGCTGGCTTTACATATTCACAACAACAAGAGCAAACAGAGTTTGTAAAAGTTTTTCTTTATCACTTTCAGTTTGTCGACTGAATTGCTTGAGGACAAGCAAAGGTTTAAGCTTGGGGGCGTTGATATGTCTCCAACGTATCTACTTTTCCAAACACTTCTGCCCTTGTTTTGGACTCTAACTTGCATGATTTGAATGGAACTAACCCGGACTGGCGCTGTTTTCAACAGAACTACCATGGTGTTATTTATGTGCAGGATCAAACGTTCTCGGAATGACCTGAAACTTCACGGAGACACTTTTCAGAAAAAAAGAAAAATACCTGCCAAAGATGAAGGCCAGGGGGCCACCGTCTTGCCATGAGGGTGGGGGCGCGCCTGCCCCCCTAGGGCGCGCCCCCCTACCTTGTGGGCCCCCTGTTGCCTCTCCGACTCCAACTCCACCTCCATATATTGAGTTTCGATGAGGAAAAAATCAGAGAGAAGAAATCATCGCGTTTTACGAGACGGAGCCGCCGCCAAGCCCTAAAACCTCTTGGGAGGGCTGATCTGGAGTCCATTCGAGGCTCCGGAGAGGGGAATCCGTCGCCATCGTCATCATCAACCATCCTCCATCACCAATTTCATGATGCTCACCGCCGTGCGTGAGTAATTCCATCATAGGCTTGCTGGACGGTGATGGGTTGGATGGGATCTATCATGTAATCGAGTTAGTTTTGTTAGGGTTTGATCCCTAGTGTCCACTATGTTCTGAGATTGATGTCGCTATGACTTTGCTATGCTTAATGCTTGTCACTAGGGCCCGAGTGCCATGATTTCAGATCTGAACCTATTATGTTTTCATCAATATATGAGTGTTCTTGATCCTATCTTGCAAGTCTATAGTCACCTATTATGTGTTATGATCCGTTAACCCCGAAGTGACAATAATCGGGATACTTACCGGTGATGATCGTAGTTTGAGGAGTTCGTGTATTCACTATGTGTTAATGCTCTGTTCCGGTTCTCTATTAAAAGGAGGCCCTAATATCCCTTAGTTTCCGTAAGGACCCCGCTGCCACGGGAGGGTAGGACAAAAGATGTCATGCAACTTCTTTTCCATAAGCACGTATGACTATGTTCGGAATACATGCCTACATTATATCAATGAACTAGAGCTAGTTCTGTGTCAACCTAGGTTATGATTGTTACATGATGAACCGCATCCGGCATAATTCTCCATCGCCGATCTATTGCCTACGAGCTTTCCATATATTGTGCTTCGCTTATTTACTTTTCCGTTGCTATTGCTATCATCACTACAAAATACTAAAAACATTGCTTTTACTACTGTTACCTTTTGCTACCGTTATCACCACTATCATATTACTTTGCTACTAAACACTTTGATGCAGATATTAAGTTTCCAGGTGTGGTTGAATTGACAACTCAGCTGCTAATACTTGAGAATATTCTTTGGCTCCCCTTGTGTCGAATCAATAAATTTGGGTTGAATACTCTACCCTCGAAAACTGTTGTGATCCCCTATACTTGTGGGTTATCAATGAACGTCAAGCAATAGGTAATATCGGTAAGCATCAAGAAATGCCTATGAATTATTCACTTGCTATTGAACCATTTCATGTTTGTGGATTTGATTACATGGGGCCTTTTCCTTCCTCTAATGGGTATACACATATTTTGGTCGCTGTTGATTATGTTACTAAATGGGTAGAAGCTATTCCAACCAGTAGGGCTAATCACAACACCTCTATTAAAATGCTTAAGGAAGTTATTTTTCCAAGGTTTGGAGACCCTAGATATTTAATGACTGATGGTGGTTCACACTTTATTCATGGTGCTTTCCGTAAAATGCTTGCCAAGTATGATGTTAACCATAGAATTTCATCACCATATCATCCTCAGTCTAGTGGTCAACTTGAACTTAGCAATAGAGAAATGAAATTAATTTTGCAAAAGACTGTCAATAGGTCCAGGAAGAATTGGTCTAAGAAATTAGATGATGCACTTTGGGCTTATAGAACAGCATATAAAAATCCTATGGGTATGTCTCCTTATAAAATGGTTTATGGAAAAGCTTGTCATTTGCCTCTTGAGTTAGAACATAAAGCATATTGGGCCATCAAAGAGCTCAACTATGATTTCAAACTTGCTGGTGAAAAGACGTTATTTGATATTAGCTCACTAGATGAATGGAGAACCCAAGTTTATGAAAATGCAAAATTATTCAAAGAAAAAGTAAAATTTGGCATGACAAAAGAATCCAAAAGTGTGAGTTTAAAGTCGGAGAATATGTTCTTTTGTACAACTCTCGTTTTAGATTCTTTGCAGGAAAACTCCTCTCAAAATGGGAAGGCCCATACGTCATCGAGGAGATTTACCGGTATGGAGCTATCAAAATAAATAATTCCAAAGGTACTAACCCGAAGGTTGTCAATGGGCAACGAATAAAGCCTTATATCTCAGGTACGCCTATTAATGTTGAAAGTAATATTATCCAAACTATGACACCGGAAGAACACATAAAAGATTCCTTCCGAAACACTCCATGATCGTGAAAATAAGGAGGTACGTGATACGGTAAGTAAACGGACTATGAAAATCCGCAAAAATATTTTTTATCAGTTTTGGAATATTTTAGAATTTTGGTAATAAAGGAACTTCCAGGAAGCGTCCCCTGGTGGGCACAAGATACCAGGGCGCGCCAGACCAGGCTTGCCTGGCGCTCCCAGGTGGGTTGTGCCCACCTGGGACACCTTCCGTACTCTGTGTTTCTATAGTTTACTTGTCCTACAAGATAAAAAAAATCTATATATACTTCCCGAACCTGTTGATCACCGTATCGTGGAGAAATCCTCTGTTCTCTTCTCTTGTTGTTTTTTGTCAGATCTATCGGGCTAGACATCATGTCTTCTTCTTCCTCCAACAATGTGGAAGAGGATGCTTGGTTGATGAAGATCGAGCTGAAGAGAGAAGAGCCTGTGGAAGCTGTCGAAGGAGATGGGAGCAAGGAGGTTACCGTAGATCAGCCTCTGGTCCTCCAACAAGCACTAACAGTTGAGAAGGAGGAGGAAGATATCCTTAAACCTTACCTTACTCATATTACTCCTGCTGAGATTGAAGCCTTTCGCATCATGAAATAGTTCGCATACAAAATAAGTATCTCACTCGTGAAAATATTCTGCATCAAGAGCACATCACCCACCTCCGGAGCGTCATCTGTCGATTGGAGAATCTCTTGATCCTTAAGGATAGAATCGCTTCATCACCACCATCATCTTCTTCACCACCAAAAGAGAATTGAGTATCAGGTATGGGCACTCCCCTTGGCTTCCACCAAGCTTGGGGGAGGTGCCCCGGTATCGTATCATCCTACTATATTTTTGCTTTTACTTATTTTAGTTTGATCTTTTTGCTTTAGATGAATATAAGTTTAGTTTGATCCTTTCTTCTTTGAGAGTTTGCTTAGTGATATATCCATGTAATCGTGTGCAAGTTATATAATAAAGTTTAGTATGAGTTTTTGCTTTCTTTACTCTCATGTTGCAAATAAAGAAAACAAATAAGAAAGGAAATATATAAAAGAGAAAGGAAATAAATAAAGAAAAGATTATATACTAATCCTATGGTAGGTGATGGCACTACATAAGGAGAAGTATAAGTAGAAAATTTTACTAGAGATTGACAAACATAGCATTAGTCAATGATGCAACTCATGAAAGAATTAATAAGGGAAGAGAAGATTCACATATAAATATACTATCCTAGAAATCTTTTGTGATTGTCAGCCCTCATTAAAATATTATATGCCAAAATTGTTGATGTTGGACAAGGAAGACAACATAATGATTTATGCTTGTTCATATTCACATAGAAGTCATATTGTCATGGATCCTTTAACATGTGGTGCTTGACCCCTATCTTCGCTAGCCAAAAATTCTGCACTAAGTAGAGATACTACTTGTGCATCCAAAAACCCTTAAACCCAAATCTTATTTTCAAGTGTCCACCATACCTACCTAGGGATTGAGTAAGATCCCTCAAGTAAGTTGTCATCGGTGCAAAAGGGCAATAAAAATTGCTTCTAAAAGTGTGAGATCATTTAGTGAAAGAGAAAATTGAGCGTTGCACGAACTTGTGATGGTGAAGAATAAAAGCGACAGATTGCAAAATAAAGGACGTTGTCACAAGGGGCAATGTAACGTGACGTTATTTTGCACTAAGGGATTGAGCATACAAAAAATAAGCGCATGGCAACCTCTGCTTCCCTCTGCGAAGGGCCTATCTTTTACTTTTATGCAAGAGTCAAAGTTTTTCTCTCTATTCCTTTTATTTTTCTCCTTTGGCAAGCATCATGTGGTGAGTAAAGATCTAGGCACATATGTCCAATTGAATATGGATGGCATGAGTTATTATTGTTGACATCACCCTTGAGGTGAGTACGTTGGGAGGCGAAACCATAAGCCCCTATCTTTCTATGTGTCCGGTTGAAACGTTTTGCTCATGAGTATGCGGTGAGTGTTAGCAATCATAGAACACTATATGATGGTTGAGTATGTGGACTTTCCTAAAGGCTCCCACACATGACCCTTCCTGAAAATATGATGAATTGTAGTTGCAAAGCTGACTGAGAACATAGTTTGTTGGTTTCTAATAGAGTTTTTGCTTTATACTTCGATTGTGTGATGAACTATTACTTATTCATGAGAAGTATATGATAGAAGTTCTATGATAAAAGTCCTATGTTTAATTTTGTTGCTGTTATAATAATCAACATGATGCTTCTATGTCTGTATTTTGTTTTTATCGACACCTCTCTCTCAAAGCATGTGGACATGTTTTTCGATTTCGGTTTTCGCTTGAAGACAAGCGAGGTCTATGCTTGGGGGAGTTGATACGTCCATTTTGCATCATGTTTTCTTACTGTTATTTATAATTTTTTATCCATAATAATGCTTTTTGGAGTAATTCTAATGCCTTTTCTCTCACAATTTGCAAGGTACACACCAAGAGGGAGAATTCCGGCAGCTGGAAATCTGGACCTGGAAAAGCTACTTCAGGCTACCTATTCTGCACAACTCTAAATGAGCTGAAACCTCACGAGGATTTTTTATGGAATATTTAAGAATTATTGGAGCCAATAAGTACCAGAGGGGGCCCACCAAGTGGGCATAACCCACCTGGGGGCGCCCTGGTGGGTTGTGCTCCCATCGGACCTCCTCCGGTGTCCATCTTTTGGTATATAAGTCTTTTTGACCTAGAAAAAATATGTACATGACTTTCAGGACGAAGCGCCGCCACCTTGAGGCAAAACTTGGGCAGGAGCACTTTTGCCCTCCGATGGAGCGATTCCGCTGGGGGAACTTCCCTCCCGGAGGGGGAAATCATCGTCATCATCGTCACCAACAACTCTTCCATCTTGGGGGAGGGCAATCTCCATCAAAATCTTCAACAACACCATCTCCTCTCAAATCCTAGTTCATCTCTTGTGTTCAATCTTGTTACCGGAACTATAGATTGGTACTTGTGCGTGATTAGTAGTGTTGATTATATCTTGTAGTTGATTACTATATGGTTTATTTGGTGGAATATTATATGTTCAGATCCAATATGCTATTTAATACCCCTCTGATCATGAGCTTGTTTATCATTTGTGAGTAGTTACCTTTGTTCTTGAGGTCACGGGAGAAATCATGTTGCAAGTAATCATGTGAATTTGATATCTGTTCGATATTTTGATAGTATGTATGTTGTGATTCCCTTAGTGGTGCCATCTGAACATCGACTACATGACACTTCACCTTATTTGGGCATAAGGGAATGCATTGTGGAGTAGCAATTAGATGATGGGTTGCGAGAGTGACAGAAACTTAAACCCCAGTTTATGCGCTATTCTGTAGGGGACCGATTGGATCCAAAAGTTTAATGCTATGGTTAGAATTTATTCTTAATACTTTTCTCGTAGTTGTGGATGCTTGCAGGAGGGTTAATCATAAGTAGGAGGTTTGCTCAAGTAAGAACAGCACCTAAGAACCAGTCCACCCATGTATCAAATTATCAAAGTAGCGAACACGAATTAAACCAACATGATGAAAGTGACTAGATGAAATTCCCGTGTACCCTCAAGAACGCTTTGCTTATCATAAGAGACTGTTTTGGACTGTCCTTTGCCTCAAAAGGATTGGGCTACCTTCCTGCACTTTTGTTACTACTATCGTTACTTGCTCGTTACAAATTATCTTGCTATCAAACTACTCTGCTACTTACAATTTCAGCACTTGTAGACATTACCTTACTGAAAACTACTTGTCATTTCCTTCTGCTTCTCATTGGGTTTGACACTCTTACTTATCGAAAAGAGCTACAATTGATCCCCTATACTTGTGGGTCATCAAAGCCCTACAGGGATAGCTTCACCATCACTGTCACCACACCATCTTGCTGCCGGAACTCATCCACTACCTCGCCGTCTTGCTGGATCAAGAAGGTGGAGGACGTCACCGAGCTAAACATGTGATGAATGCGAAGGTGTCATACATTCCGTACTCGATCGGTTGGAGCGCGAAGAATTTCGACTACATCAACCGCATTAACAAACGCTTCCGCTTACGGTCTACAAGGGTACGTAGACACACTCTCCCCTCTCATTGCTATGCATCTCCATGGATAAATCTTGCGTGTGCGTAGATTTTTTTTTGTTTTACATGCAACGTTTCTGAACAGTGGCATCAGAGCCAGGTCTATGCATAGATGATATGTACAAGTAGAACACAATGGTTTGTGGGTGGTGATAGTCATACTGCTTACCACCAACGTCTTATTTTGATTTGGCGGTATTGTGGGATCAAGCGGCCCGGACCAACCTTACATGTCCATGGACATGCACTACTGCGGGATGCTACTAATGTGACACTACAATCAGAGACCCTTCGACGAAATTGTGTGTGATGCAATAATCGCAAATGGTGGTGTAAAAGAACCATCAAAAAAGGTGCACAACGTTTGTGATGGCGGAGCCATCAAACACGGTTCAGATTTTAGTTGCATGTGCGATGTAGGGCATATGGTTCAGTTCAATGAACTGTTTGCGATGAGGCGGAACAAAAGAAATGGGAAGCTAGATGAAGGCGTGTGCAATATACAACATACAGTTCACTCGGATGAACTGTTTGTGATGAGGAGGAACAATAGAAACGGACAACTACATAAAGGTGTGTGCGATTGAGGGCATACGCTTCAGAAGGATTAACTATTTGCGATTAGGCAACAGAACAGAAACGGGTCAGCCATATTAAAGTGTCTGTGATTGATGGCATACACTTCACACGGATGAACTGTTTGCGATTAGCCACAACAAACGGAAATAGTTAGATAGATCAACGTGTGTGCGCTAGACGGGCACACACATTCTAATAAAAAGAAGCGTGTGCGATGGTAATAATGAGCACGCACGGTTGTTGGAACAAGATGTGTGCTGACATTGCCTATTGCGGTGCACCCTATGGTGCAAACGCCACGTACGGGCCAAGAAGGCGTATGTGCCCACGTTATGCCTTCCGGGAATAGTGTCGCACTTATAAGCGTCAATAAATTTTGAGCCTGCGTCCCGACACATTCCAAATTGCAAACCTGTTCACACCGATCAAAACCTAAACGGTTTCCCACTTAGGAGCGTATTAGTACTCGGTTATAAATACTACTACTCCAAGATGACTGCACATTCCTCCTCAACTCCTCATCCACAGAAACAAACAAGTCATTCATCATCGTTCCCTTGTGTCTGCCATGGCCAGTGTGAGTTCTGGGTCGAGAGGTTGCCACCAGGGAGATGCAAGCATGGAAGAAGAAGCACAAGAGATGTCCCGCCTCGCTGCGAACGCAGCCGGCATGTCCCGCCGCGTGGCCGTAGCAGCACAGAGGTCCCGCTGTGCCGCCGAAGCAGCACGGAGGTCCCGCTGCGCCGTCAATGCAGCAGACTGGTCCGGCCGTGCAGCAGAAGCAAAAGAGATGTCCCTCCATGCCGCAAATGCAGCAGAGATGTCCTCCCGCGCCACGCAGGCTTGGGAAAATGTCTCGCGGGCTGGCGAGGACTCTTACAGGCGCATGCATGCGATCATCCGTAGCCAGATGGATCAGATCTCCGGCCGGGCGAGGTTGCATGACGACATGAAAGCCTCTTTTGAACAGGCTACCGTGTCATCCAGCAACTAAATGAGAGAAATGCGAAGCTCCTGGCCGAGTGCGACCTGCTGAGGGCGAAGATCGTCTGAAGTGCGGACCAGCAAGAGGAGACCACTGCCTTGTTGAAGAGAACCGACATCATACTCGAGAGACTTATGGACGAGAATGCCATGTTGCGCATCGAGCGTAGAAGGCTGGTGGAGGAATCCATGGATGCTCTCAAGGAGCATCTTGAGGACAAGAAAGAGCTCATCGCCGCTCGCCGCGGAGACTAGTTCCCATGGCCTGCAGCAACACATCAAGAAAGTAGAGATCAGCAAGCTAGATCATTGTCTTCCTTCTTCTTTTGCCCTTGTGCATTCCGGATGTTGCCGCATGTGGCTTTTATTAATTATGTTCCTAAATATGTAAGACAATTATTATCCACTGTCATCGTCCTTATATTCATCATGCTTGCTATAAGTCGTAGTCGATGCTATATAGGTCCGTCGGATTTTACATCAAGATCCGTGCAAAACTTTCTTTTCATATTTTCATTTTTCTCTCTTAAATCTCATTCCAGTGAGACATATAACCACGCCGTAGAAAAGGGGCTCGGGCGCCATTAATGGAGACGTTGGGAGGGAGGTGCACGACAGGTAGAGGACAAAGGGCTCTCCTCCCAACCAGCACGCGCAGGGGGCTGATCGCACGCCTCCCGTACTCAAATAGCTACCCCACACGACACCTCCTAGCCAATAAAAAAAGGAGACGCGTGGCGGCACGTAATTGGTAAGTAGAACGCCCATGGTTTCAATAATACTGGTGTTTCCAATTTGTAACGTGACAGCACTTGTTCCAAATGACTTTGTTGATTGTTAATGTGTGTGCCTTCGCAAATCGGATGAAAAAATTACAACCGCATGTTGGTGCCATGTCATGACACCATGCCAAGTTTCATGATTTTCAGGCATGTTTTGGATTTAAAGGAATTAAAAAACCAAGTTTCTCAATCTTTTCGCCCGGGCCACAATGCCCAGATGTTTGAATTTCATTCCCATTTCTTGCATGGGACCTAGAAATTCACCCAAGGACACACATGTGATTTTTCAACCAACATTGGTGCACTGGAGCATGTGCTTGTAGTTCAAATTTGAATTATGCACATTAAATGCCTAGAAACTCAATTAATGTATAAAAGGCAAAACGAACCCGGAATAATTCCAAAATTTAGCATGATACTTCTATTTGGTCTAATCCGCCTGTGTAAAAAAATTAAGGCGGGAGAAGGTAGTGTACGTATGTCCTTTCGCACACATGATACGTCTCCGTCGTATCTATTTTTCCAAAAACTTTTGCCCTTGTTTTGGACTCTAGTTTGCATGATTTGAATGGAACTAACCCGGACTGACATTGTTTTCAGCAGAATTGACATGATGTTATATTTGTGCAGAAATAAAAGTCCTTGGAATGACCTAAAAATCAATGGAGATTATTTTTGGAATATAAAAAAATACTGGCGAAAGAATCAAGGCTAGGGGGCCCACACCCTGTCCACGAGGGTGGGGCGCGCCCCTCTGCCTCGTGGGCCCCCAGGTGCTCCACCGACCTCAACTCAAACTCCATATATTCGCATTCGGGTAGAAAAAATCAGAGAGAAGGATTCATCATGTTTTACGATACGAAGCCGCCGCCAAGCCCTAAACTCTCTCGGGAGGGCTGATCTAGAGTTCGTTCGGGGCTCCGGAGAGGGGAATCCGTAGCCATAGTCATCATCAACCTTCCTCCATCACCAATTTCATGATGCTCACCACCGTGCGTGAGTAATTCCATTGTAGGCTTGCTGGACGGTGATGGATTGGATGAGATTTATCATGTAATCGAGTTAGTTTTGTTAGGGTTTGATCCCTAGTATCCACTATGTTATGAGATTGATGTTGCTATGACTTTTCTATGCTTAATGCTTGTCACTAGGGCCCGAGTGCCATGATTTCAGATATGAACCTATTATGTTTGCATGAATATATGTGAGTTCTTGATCGTATCTTGCAAGTCTATAGTCACCTATTATGTGTTATGATCCTTAATCCCGAAGTGACAATAATCGGGATACTTACCGGTGATGACCGTAGTTTGAGGAGTTCATGTATTCACTATGTGTTAGTGCTTTGGTCCGATACTCTATTAAAAGGAGGGCTTAATATCCCTTAGTTTCCAATAGGACCCTGCTGCCACGGGAGGGTAGGACAAAAGATATCATGCAAGTTCTTTTCCATAAGCATGTATGACTATATTCGGAATACATGCCTACATTACATTGATGAACTGGAGCTAGTTCTGTGTCACCCTATGTTATAACTGTTACATGATTGCTCGCATCCGACGAAATTATCCATCACCGATCCATTGCCTATGAGCTTTTCACATATTATTCTTCGCTTATTTACTTTTCCGTTGCTACTATTACAATTACTATAAAACCAAAACTGCTACCGTTACTTTTGCCACTGTTACCACTACTATCATATTACTTTGCTACTAAATACCTTGGTGCAGATATTAAGTTTCCAAGTGTGGTTGAATTGACAACTCAGCTGCTAATACTTGAGAATATTCTTTGGCTCCCCTTGTGTCGAATCAATAAATTTGGGTTGAATACTCTACCCTCGAAAACTGTTGCGATCCCCTATACTTGTGGGTTATCAAGACTATTTTCTAGCGCCGTTGCCGGGGAGCATAGCTCTATTCTTTGAGTCACTTGGGATTTATATCTATTGATCACTATGAAGAATTTGAAAGATCAAAGAACCAAGTTTTTTCCCTCAACTACGAGGAGAGGTAAGGAACTGTCATCTAGCTCTGCACTTGATTCACCTTCTGTTTTGAGTAAACTTGCGACACCTACACATGCTATTGATTCTGATAGGTCGCATGTTATTGATGATGCCACTTCTGCTTTGCATGATACTTATGATGAAACTACTTCTATGCTTGATACTACTGTGCCACTAGGTGAATTTCTTGATGAACAACTTGCTAGGGCTAGAGAGAATGAAATTATTGAAACTGATAATATTGATGAAAGTGATGATGAAGATTCTCCCCCTAGATATGAATTGCCTGTTGTGCCTAAGGGTTATGTTATGGATGAAGAAACTGCTAGAGACTTTTTAGCTTGCAATGATAGATATGATCTTAAGAAATTATTAGTTAAGCTTAAATAAAAGTCTTTGAACGCTAATGAAATATGCCCCTGCTTGTGCTACTTCACCTATCTTTATTTTCAATAAGGATTATGATTTCTCTGTCGACCCTGAGTTAATTACTTTGGTTGAATCTGATCCTTTTTATGGCTATGAATCTGAAACTGTTGTGGCACATCTTACTAAATTAAATGATATAGCCACCCTGCTTACACATGATGAGAAAACTCGCTATTACTTTATCCTTAAGTTATTTCCATTCTCATTAAAGGGTGACGCTAAAACATGGTTTAATTCTCTCGATCCTGGTTGTGTGCGTAGTCCCCAGGATATGATTTATTACTTCTCTGCTAAATATTTCTCCGCTCATAAGAAACAAGCTGCCATAAGGGAAACATATAGTTTTGTGCAAATTGAAGAAGAGGGTCTCCCATAAGCTTGGGGGAGGCTTCTCCAATTACTTAATGCTTTGCCTGATCATCCTCTCAAGAAAAATGAAATACTTGATATCTTTTATAATGGACTAACCAATGCTTCCAGAGACTACTTGGATAGATATGCTGGTTGTGTTTTCAGGGAAAGAATAGTTGATCAAGCTGAATTGCTATTGAATAATATGTTGAGTAATGAAAATGATTGGACACTTCCTGAACCAACTCCTAAGCCAACTCCGAAGAAAAGGGGTATTCTATTTCTCAGTCCTAAAGATATGCAAGAGGCAAAGAAATCTATGAAAGAAAAAGGTATTAATGCTGAAGATGTTAAGAATTTACCACCTATTGAAGAAATACATGGTCTTGATAACCCGACACAGGTAGTAAAGGTCAATTCTCTCTATAGATATGATGAAGGTGATATTCCTCGTTGTAAGTCTGCTAGCCAATGCTTAGATGAGTTTGATAATTTTATTGTTAAACAAGAAAACTTCAATGCTTATGTTGGTAGACAGTTGAAACATAATGCTCATATGCTTGAACACTTGAGTGATTATATGTCTAGAGTTAAAGGTGAACTTAAACTTATTAGTAAACATGCTTCTATGGTTACCACTCAAGTAGAACAAGTACTTAAAGCTCAGAATGATTTGCTCAATGAACTAAATAATAAGAAGAATGATAATGTTGTTAGAGTTATGACTAGAGGGGGTAAAATGACTCAGGAACCTTTGTATCTTGAAGGCCATCCTAAGAGAATTGAGCAAGATTCTCAGAGAACTAATGTTGATGCACCTAGTCCTTCTAAGATGAAGAAAAAGAAAAATGAGAGGACTTTGCATGCTCCTAGTGAACCTGTTGTTGACACACCTAAGAATCCCAATGGTATTTCTATTTCTGATGCTGAAACACAATCTGTTAATGAACATGAACCTAGTGATAAGGTTAATGATGATGTTCATGTTGATGCTCAACCTAGCAATGATAATGATGTAGAGATTGAACCTGTTGTTGATCTTGATAACCCGCAATCAAAGAATCAATGTTATGATAAGAGAGACTTTGTTTCTAGGAAGCACGGTAAGGAAAGAGAACCATGGGTTCAGAAACCCATGCCTTTTCATCCTAAACCATCCAAGAAAAAGGATGATGAGGATTTTGAGCGCTTTGCTGAAATGATTAGACCTATCTTTTTGCGTATGCGTTTGACCGATATGCTTAAAATGAACCCTTATGCTAAATACATGAAAGATATTGTTAAAAATAAAAGAAAGATACCGGAAGCTGAAATTTCCACCATGCTTGCTAATTACACTTTTAAGGGTGGAATACCAAAGAAACTTGGAGATCCAGGAGTACCAACTATACCATGCTCCATTAAAAGAAACTATGTTAAAACTGCTTTGTGTAATCTTGGAGCCGGTGTTAGTGTTATGCCTCTCTCTTTACATCGTAGACTTGATTTAAATAAGTTAACACCCACTAAAATATCTTTGCAAATGGCTGATAAGTCAATTGCTATACCTGTCGGTATTTGTGAGGATGTGCCAGTTGTGGTTGCAAACGTTGATATTTTAATGGACTTTGTTATTCTTGATATTCGCGAGGGCGATAGTATGTCTACTATCCTTGGTAGACCCTTTTTGAATATTGCAGGGGCTGTTATTGATTGCAACAAAGGCAATGTCACTTTTCATGTTAATTGTAATGAGCATATGGTACACTTTCTGAGGAAACAACCTCAAGTCCACAGTATCAATTCTATTGGAAAAATTTCAACAATCACTATTGGAGGTTTTGAATTTCCTCTTCCTACTGTCAAGAAGAAATATGATATTATTATTGTTGGGGATGTGCATATCCTAGTTGAGGTAACCTAGTGTTATTCGAAATTTCTCCAGTTTCATGCGATTCAGAATGAATTTGTTAACAAGGCTTGATCAACCTTGTTAGTGGATTCCTTTTGATGAGCATGGGATGGATGAAGTTAGAAAGCACAACTTTCTGTACCCTCCTTTTACTTTCTGTTATTTATATTAAATAAAGTAAACATAGTATTTTCTGTTTGTTTTTCTGAATTATCCTTGCAATAAAAAATACCCCGAAAATAGAAGTTCTCCAAATGCCCTGAAAATGAAATATGATTTTTTCCATAATATTTAAGAATTATTGGCACTGAGAACGCATTAGGGAGACCCACCGTGTGCCCATGAGGGTGGAGAGCGCGCCCTACCCCCTGGGCACGACCCCTGCCTCGTGGACCCCACATGGATCCCCTCCACTTATTATTGCACCCACACACTTTGTCTTCCTCCAGAAAAAATCATCCACCAGCTCAAACCCATGTTCTAGCTCATCTTGCTGCCATTTTCGATCTCCTTGCTCAAAGCTCCGTTCACAAAACTACTTTGGGGGATTGTTCTTCGGTATGTGACTCCTCCAATGGTCCAATTAGTTTTTGTTCTAGTGCTTTATTTATTGCAAAAAAAATCTGCTTAGGTGACCCTGTTCTTGAGCTCGCATGTCAAATTTATGGGGTCAAAAGTAGTTTTAATGCATGATATAGCCTCTAGGCACTTGTAGGAGTAGTTGCTATCAATTTTGTTGAGTTTGGTTCACTTTTATTTTGAGTCACTAAAAATTTCAGAAATTTTTGAGACGAAGAAATATGTTTAGGAAAATGTACCAAGGTGGTTCCTCAAGGAAGCAAGGCCCAAGGCCCGCAATACGCGAGCCGGACGATGAACTACCAAGGGAGGCTCAAGTGCGGCCTCGTGAATGGCCGTCAGAGGATTTCATGGTCCAGGCAGGCATCAAGGAAGAATTTGACGCATATGTGCGTAACGCTGATCTTGAGAGCTTGGAGGCAGATAAGTGCCGGCAATACCTCTATTTAACTTATTCATTTGTGAGAAGGTTTAAATTTACATCCTCGCGTAATTCTCACAATGTCCTATTTGATCTTTATGATAAATCTTATACCATGGACTTAGAAGACTTTAATACTGCGTATAAACTCCCGTAGTGGGGTAGTGCTAGTGAACCTCGCAAATCTGAATTTAAAGAATTTCTTGCTAGTATCACTGTGGGGGAATCTAGAGAAATAACACAAGCTACCATAGGGAGCATTCATTTTCCTACCACACATTATTTTGCTCTCTTTGTGGCTAGATGCATTAACGGTAAAGATGAGGCATGTCATATGTGTGTTTCGGATCTTAGTGTTCTCAAGAGTGCTGTATTAGGAGATAGACAATATAACTTGGGGGCCATTGTTGCATGTAGGTTGCATAATAACAGTATTAATGGAGATTTGTTCGGTGGAATTTACGCAACCCGTTTAGCTAATTTTCTTGAGGTACAGGTACGTGGATATGATATTGAGTTGCCTCCTGCTTATCTAGATTATAATGCTATGGTTTGTCATCAGTTTGTTGAGAGGAACGATCCGTTCCTCCAGTACCGACTAATCTTTGAGAGATGGCGCATCGTCCACATTGCTCTCCCTGCTCCTGCTTTCTTTGATTTTCAGACAAAAGGGAGATATGTTATAACTAGGGAGGAGCCGAGCGAGTATGAGAGGAGGACGGATGAGGGAGTCCTGGATTAGGGGGTGTTCGGGTAGCCGGACTATACCTTCAGCCGGACTCCTGGACTATGAAGATGCAAGATTGAAGACTTCGTCCCGTGTCCGGATGGGACTTCCCTTGGCATGGAAGGCAAGCTTGGCGATGCGGATATTCAGGATCTCCTACCATTGTAACCGACTCTGTGTAACCTTAACCCTATCCGGTGTCTATATAAACCGGAGGGTTGTAGTCCGTAGGCAATCAACTCCATACACAACAATCATACCATAGGCTAGCTTCTAGGGTTTAGCCTCCTTGATCTCGTGGTAGATCTACTCTTGTACTACCCATATCATCAATATTAATCAAGCAGGAGTAGGGTATTACCTCCATCGAGAGGGCCCGAACCTGGGTAAAACAAAGTGTCCCCTGTCTCCTGTTACCATCCGGCCTAGACACACAGTTCGGGACCCCCTACCCGAGATCCGCCAGTTTTGACACCAACAACGGAGGTGGCTCGCCTCCAAACTGCAGCTCATGAGGCAATTGCCACTACATCTCAGTATGACCCGAGCTACAACTTTGATCTATGGGCATAGACCAACTTAGGACAAAAGCCTATGCTTGGGGGAGTACGTATTTCTCACCGACATTACATTCATGTTAACACACTCATGCCAGTTGTCGGTGCTCATACTTTTTCATTGTAATATCCATGCTAGTTTATTTTCTTTTTAAGCTTTCTTCTTGTGTGTTTGAAAAACCTTAATAAAAATATAGTTGTATCCTTTAGCTAGTTTACTTCCCATGCCTGTAGTGGTAGTAATTAAAAAGAAAACCCAAAAAGATTTCTCGTCCTTCTTTTGCTTGTTGGGAGCTTTCTCGTGCAAATAGTTTTATTTCTTTTCTTTTTCTTTGGGGGCCGAGAGGACAAGATCATGATGAAAATGTTGTGTGGCTCTCTTGTGCATTATTGTTGATCTAACAAAGAGCCCGTACTACCTTGTCTTCTCCCTTGAATTGAATGCTTGCAGATTCCAGCTTAGTCCAATGCATGTGCACTATTATTATTATCCACCCCATTCGGTCGTGCAAGTGAAAGGCAATAATGACGATATATGATGAACTGAATGAGATGAGAGAAGCTGGTATGAACTCGACCTCTCTTGTTTTTGTAAATATGATTAGTTCATTGTTCCAGATTTAGCCTATTATGAATGAAACATGTTTGCAATGACAATTAGAGATTATAGTTGCTCATGCCATGCTTAATTTGCTAGGAGTTTATAATGGTTTACCTTGCGTGCCAACATGCTATTAAAATGGTTGTGATGTGGTATGATAGGGTGGTATCCTCCTTTGAACGATTCGAGTGGCTTGACTTGGCACATGTTCACACATGTAGTTGAAACAAAATCAACATAGCCTCAACGACATTTATGTTCATGGTGAATTATATCCTACTCATGCTTGCATTCAGTGTTGATTAATTTTAATGCATGTTCATGACTATTGTCACTCTCTAGCTGGTCGCTTCTCAGTCTCTTTCTAGCCTTCACTTGTACTAAGCGGGAATACTGCTTGTGCATCCAACTCCATAAACCCCAAAAGTTATTCCATATGAGTCCACCATACCTTCCTATATGCGGTATATACCTGCCGTTCCAAGTAAATTTGTATGTGCCAAACTCTAGACCTTCAAATAAAATTTATGTTTTGTATGCTCGAATAGCTCATGTATCAACTAGGGTTGTCTGTATCTTCCATGATAGGCGGGTTATTCTCAAGAGGAGTGGACTCCGCTCCTCACTCACGAGAAAATGGCTGGTCACCGGGATGCCCAGTCCCATGCTCAAATCAAATCAAAATAATTGCAAACAAAACTCCCCCGGGATTTTTGTTAGTTGGAGGCACCCGTTGTTCTGGGCAAGCCATGGATTGATGCTTGTTGGTGGTGGGGGAGTATAAACTTTACCATTCTGCTTGGGAACCGCCTATAATGTGTGTAGCATGGAAGATATCGAGATCTCTCGGTTGTTACGTTGACAATGAAAGTATACCGCTCAAAATATTATTCACCTCTATTTCAAGATCGAGCTCTGGCACGTCTACAAATCCCTACTTCCCTCTATGAAGGGCCTATCTATTCACTTTTATATTGAGTCATCATCCTCCTGTTAAAAAGCACTAGTTGGAGAGCACTGCTGTCATTTGCATGTATTATCGTTAGTTTACATTGAGTATGACTTGACTGGATCTCTTTTACCATGAATTACAATGTCTAGTCAGTCCTTGATCTTTAAAGGTGCTCTGTATTTATGTTTTGCGGTCTCAGAGAGGGCTGGCGAGATACCATCTTGTTATATCATATTATGATTGTTTTCAGAAAGTGTTGTCATCCGAGATTTATTATTATTGCTCACTAGTTGATTATGCCATTGATATGAGCAAACATGAGACCTAAATATTATTGTGAATATGGTTAGTTCATAATCTTTCCTGAAATTTGAATGTTGGCTTTACATATTTACAACAACAAGAGCAAACAGAGTTTGTAAAAGTTTTTCTTTATCACTTTCAGTTTATCAACTGAATTTCTTGAGGACAAGCAAAGGTTAAAGCTTGGGGGAGTTGATACGTCTCCATCGTATCTACTTTTCCAAACACTTTTGCCCTTGTTTTGGACACTAATTTGCTTGATTTGAATGGAACTAACCCGGACTGACGTTGTTTTCAGCAGAATTGCCATGGTGTTATTTTTGTGCAGAAATAGAAGTCCTTGGAATATATAAAAAATATTGGCGAAAGAATCAAGGCCAAGGGCCCCACACCCTGTCCATGAGGGTGGGGGCGCGCCTACCCCCTGGGCGCGCCCCTGCCTCGTGGGCCCCCTGGTGCTCCACCGACCTCAACCCAACTCCATATATTCATGTTCGGGAAGAAAAAAATCAGAGAGAAGGATTCATCACGTTTTACGATATAGAGCCGCCGCCAAGCCCTAAACTCTCTCGGGAGGGCTGATCTGGAGTCCGTTCGGGGCTCCAGACAGGGGAATCCGTCACCATCGTCATCATCAACCTTCCTCCATCACCAATTTCATGATGCTAGTTGCCGTGCTTGAGTAATTCCATCGTAGGCTTGGTGGACGGTGATGGGTTGGATGAGATTTATCATTGAATCAAGTTAGTTTTGTTAGGGTTTGATCCCTAGTATCTACTATGTTCTGAGATTGATGTTGCCATGACTTTTCTATGCTTAATGCTTGTCACTAGGGCCCGAGTGCCATGATTTCAGATCTAAACCTATTATGTTTTCATGAATATATGTCAGTTCTTGATCCTATCTTGCAAGTCTAAAGTCACCTATTATGTGTTATGATCCGTTAACCCCGAAGTGACAATAATCGGGATACTTACCGGTGATGACTGTAGTTTGAGGAGTTCATGTATTCGCTATGTGTTAATGCTTTGGTCCGGTACTCTATTAAAAGGAGGCCTTAATATCCCTTAATTTCCAATAGGACCCCGCTGCCACGGGAGGGTAGGACAAAAGATGTCATGCAAGTTCTTTTCCATAAGCATGTATGACTATATTCAGAATACATGCCTATATTACATTGATGAACCAGAGCTAGTTCTGTGTCACCCTATGTTATAACTGTTGCATGATTGCTCGCATCCGACATAATTATGCATCACCGATCCATTGCCTACGAGCTTTTCACATATTGTTCTTTGCTTATTTACTTTTCTGTTGCTACTATTACAACCACTATAAAACCAAAACTGCTACCATTACTTTTGCCACTGTTACCACTACTATCATATTACTTTGCTACTAAATACCTTGCTGCAGATATTAAGTTTCCAGGTGTGGTTGAATTGACAACTCAGCTGCTAATACTTGAGAATATTCTTTGGCTCCCCTTGTGTCGAATCAATAAATTTGGGTTGAATACTCTACCCTCGAAAACTGTTGCGATCCCCAATACTTGTGGGTTATCAACACGGAGGTCGCACGTTCCCTCCTGGAACCACGAGCCTTCTTGAGGGAAGCTCCGGTTTGCAAGAATCTTACACCAAAGTTTGTCCCAATTCGGCCAAAAAAATTACCGCAACATGTTGGTGCCATGTCATGACACCATGCCAAATGTCATGATTTTCAGGCGTGTTTTGGATTTACAGGAATTAAAAACCAAGTTTCTCAATCTTTCTGGCCGAGCCACGATGCCCACACGACGCCCAGATGTTTGAATTTCATTCCCATTTCTTGCATGGGACCTAGAAATTTACCCAAGGACACACATGTGATTTTTCAACCAACTTTGGTGCACTGGAGCATGTGCTTGTAGTTCAAACTTGAATTATGCACATTAAATGCCTAGAAACTCAATTAATGTATAAAAATGCCAAATGAACCCGGAACAATTCCAAATTTTAGCACGATACTTCTATTTGGTCTATTCTGCCTGTGTAAAAAAATTAAGGCGAGAGAAGGTGTAACATCCCAAATTTTCAATTTGGAATGTTATACATTAGATCATCAATGCATACCATATTTTATTTTGCATTTTGGTTGATCCTAGAAATTCTACGCAACTCAATAACCCACGGAGAGAGTAGGGGATTTCGTTATTTTCATATTTGAGTTTTCTCAAATTTTGAGGATAGGATCATTTGATTTTATTTATTTTATCATCAATTATTTCTATTACAAAAATATGAGAGAGGGAATAAAATGACTTTCCCAAAATAAAGAAATATTGAGGATTTAATAATAAAATCAAATAAGATTTTATTTCGGAGTTTTTCGGTGTTTTATTTGAATTTAGGAAAAATGTGCATTTTTCAAAATTGCATTTAGGTCCCAAATAAATGTTCACCTTGTGCGGCTTGATTTTAGAAGCCCATGAAAATTTATTTCAGAATTTTTGGAGTCTGTTTAGTATTTCTTTTTATTTTTCTTCCGAGCGGAATAATTTAAAAAAAACGAACCGACCTACGGGCCGTGTTCGACTAGGACTCCGGCCCGAGGGGGCCTTTATAAGCCGAGGCCCAGCCCCGGGGAACCCTAGCTGCCCCAGCCCCAACCCTAGCCGCCACCCGGTCCCGCCACCGCCGCCCGCCCGCCACCGCGCCGCCGTCGCCGGACGCCGCCGCCGCCGAGGTTCGCCGCCGCCTCGACTTCCGTGCCAATGTTTTTAAAAAAAAATCAATTTTCGTCGGTTTTTTTAGATTCGTTTTTTAAATAGATCAGTTTTTCCGATTTATTTAAATAGCGAGCGTTCGTTCGTTCTAGCGAGCGTTCGTCGTTTCTCTTTTTCTCAGATTAAATCCGTGATTTTTCTGATCGCGATTCCTGATCCGATTTTCGTTTTAGTATAACTTTTCGCTCGTTTATCGGAATCAGGCGATTCAAGCGCCTAGAGTTTCGTCTCGAAACCCTCTATCCGTTTAACCAACTTAAACAAGATTTTGCTACTGTAAAATTTGCCTTAGATCCAGATTACTAGAACGAAGTTGTTTTCTTCCGCCGTTTGACTTTCGTTGCTTCGTTCGATTTGATTCTTTTTGCCAACCGGAGTTCTTAAGTTGAACCTTCTGGTTAGATCTCTTATTTGAGTTTTACCTGTGCATTAGATGAGTACTTATTGTATGCTTGTTTGTCTGTCTGCGATAGAATACCCGGAGTGTGCCGCTTGTTACTTCGAATCGTTAGGTTTCGCGGATCATCAGCAAGGCAAGTAACACTTTGATCATACCTTTTCTACTACCCAGTTTTATTGCATTAGATCAATCCTCAGACATTGCATGATTAGGATCTAATTAAATTATGGGATGGGAAGTAGATGAGGTAGTACCTATTACCGGTTATTATCAAACCTTTGGGAGCTACTTCTGCGTTTGCTTATTATGCCATGCTATGCTAGTATACGTGGATTGGGTGAGTGATATCCATGACAGATGTGAGATTGTTAATTAATGGTTTATCTAAGGTGGCAACTTAAACACACATCTGGGTGGATTGAGGCACCTGGGTATTCTGGGACTTGCCTGTTTTCTTTTGGACCGCCACCTAGGCTCAAAGGGATCATGAGACTATTCATACTAGAAACTTCCGTGTGCAGCCACAAGCTATTATGGGCTCTAGCATAGTTGACTAAGTTATGCGAACTCTTACAGTGGTAGACTAGCAGATGTAGGGGATGTAGGTGGTACGGTCTACCCGATCGTAAGGTGCTAGCGCTTCTGAAAGACTATGTCTCGGTCATCCATCTTCTCAAACACCATGTAGTGCGAGAAACCAAACGGAGGCGATTGAGTCTTGTGGGGAAAAGTGCGCAAACCTCTGCAGAGTGTAATAAACTAATCATGGTTAGCCGTGTCCCCGGTTATGGACATCTTGAGTATCTAGTACCTGGATTATCATGTGAATCTCAACATGTTACCCTAAATTAATTTTGCTGGGTTATGTTTAATGATGATGCTTAATTGGGATTGAGAATGCTGTCAACCATTCTCAATGTTTAACAACTACCATGATAGTTAAATAAATTTTATTCCTTTGCAGTAGGAAAAATTGGCTTTACGCAAACTGTAACCATAGAGCTTTCCACCAGCCAAATATGTATATAGTATAGCTGTTTCATTCCATTACTCTCTATGTGTTAGCTTGCCAGCATATTCCATGTGCTGACCCGTTTCGGGCTGCAACGCTAATGTTGCAGACTTTTTAGACGACAATTAAGGAGTTTTAGGTCGTGGTTCTATACTCAGTGATGCCGTTGGAGTTGATGGACTCACTTATCTTCCAAGCCTTCCGCTGTTATCGTTATTAGATGGCCTTAAGCCATATTTATTGTAATAAGTTCTCTTATGAGACACTCGATGTAATAAGTATGTGATTGCTACTCTGCTATAAATCCTCCGAGTACTGTGTGGTGTCAGCATTACTGATCCAGGGATGACACCGGAGCACAGAGATCAGACCGTCTGAGGTCTGGTTGCTACAGAGATGGTATCAGAGCACATGCTGACTGTAGGACACGACCACTAAGCTAAAAGACCTAGATCACTTTTCACTCTCTTCTCTTCTGACCTCTCATCTTTTCTACTCTTTAGGATGGCGGATGCAAGGAACAAGTTCACACAACCGGATGAAGATACACCCTTTGGACGACACTTGAAGGAAGTCACTAGATACCTGAACATAGGAGTACCAAGCTTCACAGGAACCTACAACGCCACTTTACCTGAAGAAGAGTGCTGGATGATTCAAGTTCAAGTTCCAGGAAGGACGTTCATGCCAGTCACTGAACCCATAGAGTTTTATTTTGATGCACCAACTTGGAGTCTTGGAAAGAGCATGGCATCTCACATCGCCATGGGATGCATTGGAGAAGTCTACCACAAGGATCTCAAGGATACTATCTACCAGATTTGTGGGCGCCGAGATGAGCACTGGGAGATGATCAGCACCAGGAAGGATAGGTCAATCGCAGCTTTTATCCAGGAGTTAAACTAGCACATTCGATGACAGGAGAACCAGATGTGCGCCGACATGATAGATCTGAAGAAGGCTAAGACTAGAATCAAGGAACTGGAGGAAGAACTCAAGGCTACACGTGAAGATTATGAAGAAGAAATTGAAGAATTGGTGGAGAAGAATGACGACCTGATCAAGAAGATTGGAATATTTATGGGAGGCCCTACGCAAGTAGAGGAAGACGAAGAACCCAAGAAGATTAGCCCGGAAGACTACATCATCATCGACGACACCAACTCGGAACCAGATAGTAGTGATGATGACTATGTTGATGAATCTGGAGCAGATAGCATGGAGTCTGCAACCGAAGAATATTTCTAGTAGACCACCTCATCAGTAGTAGTAGTCCACCATGTAAATATAGTAGTCCGAGCACTTTTGCGATAGATAGATCGATTGTATGCCCTTGTTTGATTGATTGAAGTGAATTGTTTGCTTTTGCCTAATGTGCATATGGGTAGTGTTTTCTCTTTAGACCCCCTCTATCCTTATATCTCATCTTTTCTAAACCCTCAGATGCCTCCGAGACGTGACCCCGGATTTTCCTTTCCACCGGTGCTCACCCAATTGATCCAGCAGCAGAACACATTGATACAGTTGCTAGTCCAGAATCAGAATCAGGGGAACAACAACAACCCACCACCACCACCACCCCCTGTTGACCACTTAGTCCATTTTCTTAGGCTGAATCTGCCAGTGTTTTCCAGTAGCACCGAGCCGATAGTAGCAGATGATTGGCTCCGCAAGACAGCTAGAGAGTTGACCACAGCAGGATGCACAGATGTGGAGAAGGTGAAGTTTGCCGCACATCAGCTAGAAGGACCCACGGCATCATGGTGGGAGAATTTCACAGCCACTTTCTCAGTTGACACTGTCACATGGGACCAGTTTCAGCAGGCTTTTTGTACTGCCCATGTTTCAGCAGGAGCTATGGCCATGAAGAAGCGTGAGTTTCGCAACTTGCGCCAAGGAGGACGGACAGTTGGCCAGTATGTGGAGGAATTTAGTAAGCTAGCACGTTATGCCCCAGATGACGTCGCTATGGATGCAGCTAAGCAGGAGAAGTTTCTGGAAGGACTGAATGATGAGTTGAGCATGCAGTTGATGGTAGCTACCATCAACAACTACCAGGAGTTGGTAGATCGTGCTCTTATGATTGAAGGGAAGCAATAACAGATTGAGAACCGCAAGAGGAAGTATGGACAAGGAAAGTACAATTCAGGAGCTCAGCAGAAGCCACGTTTTACCCCTAGACCGGGAGGACATTTTCAGCATACCCATGGAGGAGGTAGCTCGCACAATCACAATGGCACCAAGAATGGTAATGGCAATGGAGGAAGCAACGGCCAAAACCGCACCAACCCATCAACCCCAGCCAAGAAGGACCTGAGCCAAGTCACTTGTTTTAAGTGTCAGAAGACCGGTCATTATGCCAATGAATGTCCTGAAGGCCAAAATGGCAATGGAAGTTCTGGGAAGAAGTCAAACCCTTTCAACAGGGGACAGGTGAACCACGTTAGCGTGGAGGAGGTTGAAGCTCAGCCTGATGCAGTAATAGGTAAGTTTTTGGTTAAGTCATTTACTGCACTCGTTCTTTTTGATACTGGTGCATCGCATTCATACATCTCAAGGGGATTTGTGGATAAGTATAACCTATCAATCCAAGCCCTTAGGTCACCCATGTTAGTAACCTCGCCTGGAGCAGAGTATGTGGTTAGTCTATGGTGTGATCGGTTACCATTAAGGATTGGTAACTATGTTTTCCCTCAGACCTAATAGTATTTGAATCTCAAGGATTGGATGTGATATTAGGCATGGCTTGGTTATCAAAGTATGAAGGGAATATTGAATGTGCTAGTAAGTCAATTTTGCTTACCTCCCTAGAAGGGAGAAGGATCAAGTATGTATCCCGGCATGTGCCAAAGGGGACTCAAGTAAATTGCCTAACAGGAGTTGTGCAGGAGGAAGTACCAGTGGTAAGGGATTTTACCGATGTATTTCCGGAAGAGTTGCCAGGCATGCCACCGGATAGAGATATTGAGTTTTTGATTGAGCTATTGCCAAGCACAGGGCCAATATCTAAGAGACCATATAGGATGCCAACAAAGGATTTGGTGGAAATTAAGAAGCAGATTAAGGAGTTACTGGATAAGGGATATATCCGCCCAAGTTCTTCGCCTTGGGGATCGCCAGTACTTCTAGTGGAGAAGAAGGAGGATCGTTAAGGATGGTTGTTGATTATCGGGGATTGAATGAAGTAACGATCAAGAACAAGTACCCACTACCAATGATCAATGATCTATTTGATCGATTGCAAGGAGCTAAGGTATTTTCCAAGATCGATCTGCGATTAGGATACCACCAGTTGAAGATTCGAGAACAGGATATTCTGAAGACAGCTTTTACCACCAGGTATGGGTTGTACGAGTATACCGTTATGTCATTTGGTCTGACTAATGCACCCGCATATTTTATGAACATGATGAACAAAGTATTTATGGAATTTTTGGATAAGTTCGTTGTAGTGTTCATTGATGATATCCTGGTTTATTCAAAGAATGAAGAGGAGCATAAGGAGCATTTGCGTTTGGTACTTGGAAAGCTCAGAGAACACAAATTATATGCCAAGTTCAGCAAATGTGAGTTTTGGTTGAAGGAAGTAGGATTCCTCGGACATGTTATATCTAGAGAAGGTATAGCAGTTGATCCCGCTAAAGTTGAAACCGTGACCAAGTGGGAAGCCCCAACAACAGTCGAAGAGATCCGGAGTTTTCTTGGACTCGCAGGATACTACCGAAGATTCATTAAGAATTTCTCAAAGATTGCGAAGCCTATGACGGAGTTGTTGAAGAAAGATACCAAGTTCATATGGACAGAGGAATGTGAGGCTAGTTTCCAGGAGTTGAAGAAACGTTTCGTTACCTCACCAGTGTTGATTTTGCCAGACCAGACCAAACATTATGAGGTGTATTGCGATGCTTCACGTTGAGGACTTGGAGCAGTGCTTATGCAGGAAGGGAGAGTTGTTTCATATGCCTCTAGACAACTAAAGCCTCATCAGTTAAATTATGCCACGCATGATTTGGAGTTAGCAGCCGTAGTGCATGCATTGAAAACGTGGAGACATTTCCTCATTGGAAATCATTGTGAGGTGTACACGGATCATAACAGTTTGAAGTACATTTTCACACAGAAGGAGTTAAATCTCAGACAAAGGAGATGGTTGGAGCTCATCAAGGATTATGATATGAGATTGCATTATCACCCCGGAAAGGCTAATGTAGTAGCTGACGCATTAAGCCGTAAGAGCCATGTCAATACATTAATGACGGGAGAAATACCAAGGGAGTTAGCCGAAAATCTTCGTGAACTATGTTTGGAAATAGTTCTGAGAGGCTATGTAGCAGCATTGGAGATTCAGTCAACCTTGATGGATAGAATTAGGGAAGCTCAGAAAACTGACAAAGAGATTGCCGCTATAAAGGAGAAACTGAGCAAAGGAGAAGCTAAAGTATTTCGTGAGGACGAGCACGACACCCTATGGTTTGAAGACCGTGTTTATGTGCCCAATGACCCGGAGATCAGGAAATTGATACTGCAAGAGGCACACGATTCACCATATTCGATTCACCCAGGTAATACCAAGATGTATTTGGATTTGAAGGATATTTTCTGGTGGACCGGAATGAAGAAGGATATTGCAGAGTATGTAGCAGTTTGTGATGTATGTCAGAGAGTAAAGGCAGAGCATCAGAAGCCAGCAGGATTGTTACAACCATTATCGATGCCCGAATGGAAGTGGGATAAGCTAGGCATGGATTTTATCACGGGATTGCCCAGGACTCGTTCAGGACTATGACTCGATTTGGGTTGTAGTCGATCGATTGACGAAAGTAGCTCATTTCATCCCAGTAAAGACCACTTACACCAGTGCTAAGTTGGCAAAGATATACATGACCAGGATCATATGTTTGCATGGAGTTCCGAGGAGTATCGTATCAGATAGAGGAACCCAGTTTACCTCAAAGTTCTGGAAATAGTTGCATGAAACTTTGGGAACCAGACTAGAGTTTAGTACAGCTTTTCATCCACAGACAGATGGACAGACCAAGAGAGTCAATCAGATTTTGGAGGATATGCTGAGAGCTTGTGCGCTAGATTACGGATCTAGTTGGGACGATAATTTGCCATATGCAGAGTTCTCTTACAACAACAGTTACCAAACCAGTTTAAAGATGGCCCCTTTCGAAGCTTTGTACGAAAGGAGGTGCAGGACACCGCTATCATGGGACGAAGTTGGAGACCGCCAGTTGTTTGGACCTGACTTGATTAAACAGTCTGAACAGAAGGTGAAGTTGATTCGCGATAGGCTCAAGGTAGCCCAGTCCAGGCAGAAGAGTTATGCAGATTCTAAACGCAAGGAGACAGTTTACGAAGTTGGAGATAGAGCTTATCTTCGAGTATCTCCACTTTGGGGAACAAAGCGTTTTGGAGTTAAAGGGAAGTTAGCGCCACGATTTGTAGGACCATATCGAGTTTTGGAACATATGGGAGAAGTGGCCTACAAGTTGGAATTGCCCGAAGGATTGTCAGGAGTTCATGATGTGTTCCACGTTTCTCAGTTAAAGAAATGTCACGCGGAGATGGCTGACATACCGTTGAGAGACACAGTGCCGTTGGAAACTATTCAGTTGGATAACGATTTGACCTACGAGGAGAAACCAATTAAGATCCTCGAGTTTGCCAGTCGAGTTACCCGCAGCAACATTATCAAGTTTTGCAAAGTTCAGTGGAGCCACCACACGGAGGGTGAAGCCACCTGGGAACAAGAGGAAGATTTACTCAAGGACTACCCTCACCTATTTTCTAGCCAACCCGAATCTCGAGGGCGAGATTCATCTTAAGGGGGGTAGGTTTGTAACATCCCAAATTTTCAATTTGGAATGTTATACATTAGATCATCACTACATACCATATTTTATTTTGCATTTTGGTTGATCCTAGAAATTCTACGCAACTCAATGACCCACGGAGAGAGTTGGGGATTTTGTTATTTTCATATTTGACTTTTCTAAAATTTTGAGGATAGGATCATTTGATTTTATTTATTTTATCATCAATTATTTCTATTACAAAAATATGAGAGAGGGAATAAAATGACTTTCCCAAAATAAAGAAATATTGAGGATTTAATAATAAAATCAAATAAGATTTTATTTCGGAGTTTTTTGGTGTTTTATTTGAATTTAGGAAAAATGTGCGTTTTTCAAAGTTGCATTTAGGTCCCAAATAAATGTTCACCTTGTGCGGCTTGATTTTAGAAGCCCGTGAAAATTTATTTCGGAATTTTTGGAGTCTGTTTAGTATTTCTTTTTATTTTTCTTCCAAGCGGAATAATTTAAAAAAACGAACTGACCTACGTGCCGTGTCCGACTAGGACTCCGGCCCGAGGGGGCCTTTATAAGCCGAGGCCCAGCCCCGGGGAACCCTAGCCGCCCCAGCCCCAACCCTAGCCGCCACCCGGTCCCGCCGCCGCCGCCGCCCGCCACCGCGCCGCCCCGCGCCACCGTCGCCGGACGCCGCCGCCGCCTCGACTTCCGTGCTAACGTTTTAAAAAAAAATTGATTTTCGTTGGTTTTTTAGGTTCGGTTTTTTCTAAATATATCGGTTTTTCCGGTTTATTTAAATAGCGAGCGTTCGTCCGTTCGTTCGTTCTAGTGAGCGTTCGTCGTTTCTCTTTTTCTCAGATTAAATCTGCGATTTTTCTGATCGCGATTCCTGATCCGATTTTCGTTTTAGTATAACTTTTCACTCGTTTATCGGAATCAGGCGATTCAAGCGCCTAGAGTTCCGTCTCGAAACCCTCTATCCGTTTAACCAACTTAAACAAGATTTTGCTACTGTAAAATTTGCCTTAGATCCAAATTACTAGAACGAACTTGTTTTCTTCCGCCGTTTGACTTTCGTTGCTTCGTTCGATTTGATTCTTTTTGCCAACCGGAGTTCTTAAGTTGAACCTTCTGGTTAGATCTCTTATTTGAGTTTTACCTGTGCATTAGATGAGTACTTATTGTATGCTTGTTTGTTTGTCTGCGATAGAATACCCGGAGTGTGTCGCTTGTTACTTCGAATCGTTAGGTTTCGCGGATCATCAGCAAGGCAAGTAACACTTTGATCATACCTTTTCTACTACCCAGTTTTATTGCATTAGATCAATCCTCACACGTTGCATGATTAGGATCTAATTAAATTGTGGGATGGGAAGTAGATGAGGCAGTACCTATTACCGGTTATTATCAAACCTTTGGAGTTACTTATGCGTTTGCTTATTATGCCATGCTATGCTAGTATACGTGGATTGGGTGAGTGATATACATGACAGATGTGAGATTGTTAATTAATGGTTTATCTAAGGTGGCAACTTAAACACACATCTGGGTGGATTGAGGCACCTGGGTATTCCGGGACTTGCCTGTTTTCTTTTGGACCGCCACCTAGGCTCAAAGGGATCATGAGACTATTCATACTAGAAACTTCCGTGTGCAGCCACAAGCTATTATGGGCTCTAGCATAGTTGACTAAGTTGTGCGAACTCTTACAGTGGTAGACTAGCAGATGTAGGGGATGTAGGTGGTACGGTCTACCCGATCGTAAGGTGCTAGCGCTTCTGAAAGACTATGTCTCGGTCATCTGTCTTCTCAAACACCATGTAGTGCGAGAAACCAAACGGAGGCGATCGAGTCTTGTGGGGAAAAGTGCGCAAACCTCTGCAGAGTGTAATAAACTAATCATGGTTAGCCGTGTCCCCGGTTATGGACATCTTGAGTATCTAGTACCTGGATTATCATGTGAATCTCAACATGTTACCCTAAATTAATTTTGCTGGGTTATGTTTAATGATGATGCTTAATTGGGATTGAGAATGCTGTCAACCATTCTCAATGTTTAACAACTACCATGATAGTTAAATAAATTTTATTCCTTTGCAGTAGGGAAAAATTGGCTTTACGCAAACTGTAACCATAGAGCTTTCCACCAGCCAAATATGCATATAGTATAGCTGTTTCATTCCATTACTCTCTATGTGTTACCTTGCCAGCATATTCCATGTGCTGACCCATTTCGGGCTGCAACGCTAATGTTGCAGACTTTTTAGACGACGATTAAGGAGTTTTAGGTCGTGGTTCTATACTCAGTGATGTCGTTGGAGTTGATGGACTCACTTATCTTCCAAGCCTTCCGCTGTTATCGTTATTAGATGGCCTTAAGCCATATTTATTGTAATAAGTTCTCTTATGAGACACTCGATGTAATAAGTGTGTGATTGCTACTCTGCTATAAATCCTCCGAGTACTGTGTGGTGTCAGCATTACTGATCCAGGGATGACACCGGAGCACAGAGATCAGACCATTTGAGGTCTGGTCGCTACAGAAGGCAATGTACGTATGTCATTTCGCACACGGAGGTGAAACGTTCCCTCTCGGAACCACGAGCCTTCTTGAGGGAAGCTCCGGTTTGCAAGAAGCTTACACCAAAGCTTATCCCAATTCGGCCAAAAAATATACCACAGCATGTTGGTGCCATGTCATGACACCATGCCAAGTTTCATGATTTTCAGGCGTGTTTTGGATTTACATGATTTAAAAAATACAAGTTTCTCAATCTTTCTGGCCGAGCCACGATGCCCAGATGTTTGAATTTCATTCACATTTCTTGTATGTGACCTAGAAATCCACCCAGGGACATACATGTGATTTTTCGACCAACTTTGGTGCATTGGAGCATGTGCTTGTAGTTCAAATTTGAATTATGCACATTAAATGCCCAGAAACTCAATTAATGTATGAAAAGGCCAAATGAACCCGGAATAATTCCAAAATTTAGCACGATACTTCTATTTGGTCTAATCTGCCTGTGTGAAAAAATTAAGGCGGGAGAAGGCAGTGTACGTATGTCGTTTCGCACACGGAGGTGACACGTTCCATCTCGGAACCACGAGCCTTCTTGAGGGAAGCTCCGGTTTGCAAGAAGCTTACACCAAAGCTTGTCCCAATTCGGCAAAAAAAATTACCGCAACATGTTGGTACCATGTCATGACACCATGCCAAGTTTCATGATTTTCAGGCTTGTTTTGGATTTACAGGAATTAAAAAACCAAGTTTATCAATCTTTTCGGCAGAGCCACGACGCCTAGATGTTTGAATTTCATTCCCATTTCTTGCATGGGACCTAGAAATTCACCCAAAGACACACATGTGATTTTTCAACAAACTTTGGTGCACTGGAGCATGTGCTTGCAGTTCAAATTTAAATGATGTACATTAAATACCCAGAAACTCAATTAATGTATAAAAAGGCCAAACGAACCCGGAATAATTCCAAATTTTAGCACGATACTTCTATTTGGTCTAATATGCTTGTGTAAAAAAATTAAGGCGGGAGAAGGTAGTGTACGCATGTCGTTTCGCACACGGAGGTGACACGTTCCCTCTCGGAACCACGAGCCTTCTTGAGGGAAGCTCTGGTTTGCAAGAAGCTTAAACCAAAGCTTGTCCCAATTCGGTCAAAAAATTACTGCAACATGTTGGCGCCATGTCATGACACCATGCCAAGTTTCATGATTTTCAGGCGTGTTTTGGATTTACAGGAATTAAAAAACCAAGTTTCTCAATCTTTCCGGCGAGCCACGATGCCCAGATGTTTGAATTTCATTCTCATTTCTTGCATGGGACCTATAAATTCACCTAAAGACACACATGTGATTTTTCAACAAACTTTGGTGCACTGGAGCATGTGCTTGTAGTTCAAATTTGAATTATGCACATTAAATACCCAAAAACTCAATTAATGCATAAAAATGCCAAATGAACTCGGAATAATTCCAAATTTAAACACGACACTCATGTACTACTTGCATGTTCATTGTACGTAAATGTTCTAGCAATTCAAACACCATCATTTCCCTCCGTAACACCATTTTGTCTTTCAAAACATAATGAAAAAATCACGTATACCACAAATAGTTTACTAGAAAGAATCATGTGGGATGCGATATAAATTATCTTGGCGCACCTTCTTGTCTGGCTTACGCAGGAAGCTTCGTCATCTACAGTCCACCGCCCCTGCTTGAACCACACTTGCACGCCAGTTTCTCGCGGCACCGAGCGAAATTTTTTTGCCACCATGGAAACATCTATCTGCCCGCCCCCCTCCCAACAAAAGCCACATTTCCACTGTTCCTCCTTGCTTTCCAAGTTCAAACCTTCACTGCTGCTTACTGGCAGCTCAGCCTCCTCGCCGTCGACCCTTCTGCTGGAAGCGCCGCCTCCTCGCCTGCTACCCTTCTTCTTACAGCGCCGCCTCCTTGCCGGCGACCCTTCTTCTTGCTGCGCGGCCTCCTCGCCGCCGACCCTTCTTCTTGTTGCGCGACCTCGTTGATATGGTCAGGTAATCCACACCCCACCCACACCATCCTCCTCCTTTCCTGTCCCACATGCCCCGACTGACGACGCTACACCTTCCGCCAAAATCACTGTCCCCCTCCTCCAAGTAAGCGCTGCCCACAGCCATTTTGCATGCAGTATAACATGGAGCTCAGTAGCTTGCGGCTGCACGCGTGCAGGAGGTCGCTATGGTTGCCATGCGTGCCGACTGCCAGATCTTGGAGGAGGACCTCGTCTTCGAGGCCACCGTCGACACCGCCACGCGGTAGTCTACTTTAAAATACAGTTCATGATGTTTTCTCGAGGCCACCGCCAGTGCCTTCTACTGATTTGTCCTCTGTAATGTTAAGATGCAAGCTGATGTTTAGTTAATAGTTTGTTCCTCTGAAATGCAATGTTCAGTTAACACTTTGGTCCAACAATTGCTACATTTCGTAGCACTTTTCTCAAGCATTCTTTGTTTTGTTAACTGTCTTCCTTCTAGTACATGTTTCTATTCTGCAATGTCATGCTCAGTTAACTATTTTGGTTCATTTGTTCCGATGTGCATTTAACTGTTTGGTTCAGTTCTGCAATTTGATTTTCAATTGATGTGGGTACAATTTTGTATTGTTGTGCATGTGACAACAATCGAATTTGGCTGTACTCAATACATCTTCTATTGATAGTATGGCAACTATCAGTTAACCTGATTAATATCTTCCTTATGTGTGTTGCAGGGAAACAATCGGAGGCACTGTGGTTTACCATCGAGGTTTGTTCAAGCATGGTCCTTTGGCTCATAGCAGATTATTGTGTAGTTGCAGGAATCATTCTAATATTTAGGTTTCTTAAAATTTGGTCTTGCACATGTAGGTCCTGCTGTTAGAGGCTTAGACCCACTGTTCGACCCATTTTGCATACGGGGAAATGAGATGTCCATGAATATCAGTCAAGTCAAGAAACTCATAAAGATTGTTAGGATGACAAAACTTGCGACGAATAACAACAAGATCTTTGTTTGCACAATGAAGAAGACATCAGTCAACTACAGGATGGTACTAACTCTTTTGCCTTGTTTTTACCCCTTGCACCATTTCAAAATTTATAACAACAATTTATGCATATCTTTGTTTTCAGTACTTTTCAAAGCAGTTCACCGATGATTACCTCTCAAACCACCTACATGGTCAAGAGGCGAGGAAGGTATTCATTCAACACCCACGGTACAATATTGAAGTCTTGCTGAAGAGGATGAAGGTTGGGCGGGCAATTATCCATAGCCACTGGCCTAAAGTTGCAAGGACATTCAACATCACTGAAGGCTCAATATTTGCCTTCCGCTTCTGCAGTTTCCTAGATGAGATTCATCTATCTATTTACCGTGTATGATGCTACTTTCCAAATGTTTTTGATGTTGCATGTGAAACTTGGTGTTGTTGTGTGATGGCGTAACTGAGTGTCGAAGCTATCTGATGTAATTCGATTATGAAATCCTGGTTGCTGTTATACGGAGATGAAATATCTAGTGTGTTTTATAAGAAATATCAATTTGATTAGTACATGGATTATCAATAATAGTCTAATTACCCTGCTTATTGGGGTTTTCTATTGCAGACGGTTACTCAGACATCACCGTGGGCGATGAACTCAAACAACCCGCACGGTTTCTAGAAAGTAGGTGTGTTCAATCAACTAACAATCAAAGACGGCTTCTGGTAGCGAACTGTTTGCATTAGGCCACCTTGCACAAACATTTCCACACAAAGAACTATGTGTGATATGCATACGGACGGAAATGATTTTCTGGGATTCACCGTGTGGGATGTACATATGAACGGAAACAATTGGGTTTCGATGCCCCGCCAGATCGCACACGAGCACATTTTGTGTGCCAGGAGGGCCTATCCCCGACAGTTTCTGGGTCGTGTGGGAAGGACCCCCCTATCGCCCACACTCACTTGGCGATGTTCCAAATGTCGTCGCGGAAAGGGGTTAAAAACCGTTTGTATAGCACGTCGTTGTACCAGTGATGAGACCGGTTCCACCGACAGACATGCAACTAGTTTTGCATAAAGGTTGCTGGCGGGTGTCTGTTTCTCCTACTTTATTTGAATCGAATTTGAGTACGGTCGGTCCTTGAAGAAGTTTAAAATAACAAACTTGATGAATCACCATCGTGGTTTCTGCGTGGGTAAGAACGGTTCTTGCTAGAAGCCCGTAGCAGCCATGTAAAACTTGCAACAACAAAGTAGAGGACATCTAACTTGTTTTTGCAGGGCATGTTGTGATGTGATATGGTCAAGATATGATGTGATATATGTTGACGTATGCGATGATCATGTTTTGTAATATCAACAACCGGCAGGAGCCTTAGGGTTGTCTCTTTATTGTATGAAGTGCAAGCGCCATGTAATTGCTTTACTTTATCACTATGCGTTAGCAATAGTTGTCGAGACGACCCCGACGCAATGATGGAGATCAAGGTGTCAAGCCAGTGCGATGGAGATCATAATGATGCTTTGGAGATGGAGATCAAAAGCACAAGATGGTGATGGCCATATCATGTCAGATACTTTGATTGCATGTGATGTTTATCCTTTATGCATCTTATTTTTCTTAGAATGGCGGCAGCATTATAAGATGATCCCTTCACTAAATTTCAAGATAAAAGTGTTTTCCCCGAGTATGGACCGTTGCCAAAGTTCGTTATTTCCAAGCACCACGTGATGATCAAGTGTGATAGACTCTACGTTTACATACAACGGGTGTAAGACAGTTTTGCACATGCAGAATACTTTGGGTTAAATTTGACGAGCCTAGCATGTACAGACATGGTCTCGGAACACTGGAGACCGAAAGGTCGAACGCGAGTCATATAGTAGGAATGATCAATGTAGAGATGTTCACCATTGATGACTACCCCATCTCACGTGATGATCAGACATGGGTTAGTTGATTTGGATCATGTATCACTTAGATAACATGAGGGATGTTAATTTAAGTGGGAGTTCATTAGTAATTTGATTAATTGAACTTAATTTATCATGAACTTAGTCCTGATAGTATTTGCAAATTATGTCGTAGATCAATAGCTCGCAATGTAGGTCCCCTGTTTTTTGATACGTTCCTAGAGAAAACTAAGTTGAAAGATGATAGTAGCAATGATGCGGACTGGGTCCCTGATCTGAGGATTATATCCTCATTGCTGCACAGAAGAATTATGTCCTTGATGCGCCGCTAGGTGGCAGACCTATTGGAGGAGCGGATGTAGACGTTATGAACGTTTGGCAAGCTTGATATGATGACTACTTAATAGTTTAGTGCACCATGTTGTACGGCTTAGAACCGGGACTTCAAAGACGTTTTGAACGCCATGGAACATATGAGATGCTCCAAGAGCTGAAATTGGTATTTCAGGCTCATGCCATGTTGAGAGGTATGAGACCTCTGACAAATACTTTGCCTACAAGATGAGGAGAATAGCTCAGCTAGTGAGCATGTGCTCAGAATGTCTGGATACTATAATCGCTTGAATCAAGTGGGAGTTAATCTTCCAGATAAAATAGTGATTGAGAGAGTTCTCTAGTCACTATCACCAAGTCACTAGAACTTCGTGATGAACTATAATATGCAAGGGATGACAAAAACAATTTCCGAGCTCTTCGCGATACTAAAATCCGCAGAGGTAGAAATCAAGAAAGAGCATCAAGTGTTGATGGTTAAGAAGACCACCGGTTTTAAGAAAAGGGCAAGGAAAAGAAAAGGAACTTCAATAAGAACATCAAGCAAGTTGCCACTCCCGTGAAGAAACCCAAAGTTGAACCCAAGCTTGAAACTAAGTGCTTCTACTGCAAAGGAAATGGTCACTAGAAGCGGAACTGCTCCAAATACTTGGCGGATAAGAAGGATGGCAAAGTGAACAAAGGTATATTTGACATACATGTTATGGATGTGTACTTTACTAGTGTTCGTAGTAGCCCCTGGGTATTTGATACCGGTTCAGTTGCTAAGATTAGCGACTCGAAACAAGAGTTGCAGAACGAACATAGGCTAGTTAAGGACGAAGTGAGATGTGTGTTGGAAGTAATTCCAAGGTTGACACGATCACCATCGCACACTCCCTCTACCTTCGAGATTAGTGTTGAACCTAAATAAATGTTATTTGGTGTTTGTGTTGAGCATGGATATGATTGGATCATGTTTATTGCAATACGGTTATTCATTTTAATGAGAGAATAATTGTTGTTCTATTTACATTAATAAAACTTTATATGGTCATACACTCAAAGTGAATGGTTTACTTAATCTCAATCTTACTGATACACATATTCATAATATTGATGCCAAAAGATGCAAAGTTCATAATGATAGTGCAACATACTTGTGGTACTGCCGTTTAGGTCATATTGGTGTAAAGCGCATGAAGAAACTCCATGCGGATGGACTCTTGGAATCATTTGATTATGAATCATTTGAT
Source organism: Triticum dicoccoides (assembly GCF_002162155.2). NCBI lineage: Eukaryota > Viridiplantae > Streptophyta > Magnoliopsida > Poales > Poaceae > Triticum > Triticum dicoccoides. Next base: position 106,509,227 of record NC_041380.1, on the reverse strand, counting down.
ACTTGTGAACCATGCCTCATGGGCAAGACGACTAAAACTCCATTCTCCGGAACAATGGAGCGAGCTAATGACTTATTGCAAAATAATGCAAATGATGTATGCGGTCCAATGAGTGTTGAAGCACGCGGCGGGTATCGTTATTTTCTGACCTTTACAGATGATTTTAGTAGGTATAGGTATATCTACTTGATCAAACACAAGTATAAAACATTTGAAAAGTTCAAAGAATTTCAGAGTGAAGTGGAAAATCATCGTAACAAGAAAATAAAGTTTCTACGATCTAATCATGGAGGCGAATATTTGAGTTACGAGTTTGGCCTTCATTTAAAACAATGTGGAATTGTTTCACAACTCACGCCACCTGGAACACCACAACGTAATGGTGTGTTCAAATGTCATAACCATACTTTATTGGATATGGTGCGTTCTAAGATGTCTCTTACTAATTTACAACTAACGTTTTGGGGTTATGCATTAGAGACAACTGCATTCACGTTAAAGAGAGCACCGTCTAAATTTGTTGAGACAACACCGCATGAACTGTGGTTTTGGCAACAAACCTAAGCTGTCGTTTCTTAAAGTTTGGGGATGCCAGGCTTATGTCAAAAGGCTTCAGCCTGATAAGCTCGAACCTAAATCGGAGAAGTGTGTCTTCATAGGATACCTGAAAGAAACTATTGGGTATACCTTCTACCATAGATCCAAAGGAAAAAATTTTGTTGCTAAGAATGAATCCTTTCTAGAGAAGGAGTTTCTCTCGAAAGAAGTGAGTGGGAGGAAAGTAGAACTTGATGAGGTAATCGTACCTTCTCTTGAATTGGAAAGTAGCACATCAGAGAAATCTGTTCCCATGATGCCTACACCAACTAGACAGGAAGCTAATGATGATGATCATGAAACTTTGGATCAAGTTACTACTGGACCTCGTAGGTCGAGCAGAGCACGTTCCGCACCAGAGTGGTACGGTAATCCTGTCCTAGAAGTCATGTTATTAGACCATGGTGAACCTACGAACTATGAAGAAGCTATGATGAGCCCAGATCCCAATAAATGACTTGAGGCCACGAAATCTGAGATAGGATCTATCTATGAGAACAAAGTATGGACTTTGGTGGACTTGCCTGATGATCGGCAAGCCATTGAGAATAAATGGATTGTCAGGACCCCGACTCAATGCCACATCGATCTAGCATGTAACACCTCATATCACTTTGCGGCCTCACGCACGGTATTCCCACGGGTGTCTCCTTACCTTTGCCCGGGACCGTTTGCGCCTTTTGGCACACGTATATGACAGTGTCGCTAGCATCCATATGATAAGGAGCCCGGGCTGACATGGCTAGTCGTAAACCCAAAGTGGCACAAACTTACAGGGACAGGCATCCATGACCCAGCATCGAACGTGTCGGTCATCAGCGAGTGAATCCAGGCTGTAGCACTGGGCTAGCTGGACTCCGACGAACCGGGCTGTAGCGGGCTAACAGGACTCCGGTATTCATCGCGTGACATTTCCCCGAAGGGACAGACACAGGAACGAAGAAGGACACATGCCGGCCAGCCTAAGTGTTCCGGAGCAGTAGCAAGCTACCATGGCTCAGTGGAAACACTAGGAGACATTTCCCGGTAAGAGAGGCTACTAAGGATAAACAACTAGATAGTCAGATCCCACACATACCAAGCATTTCAATAACATACACACAATATGCTCGATATGTGCAAATACAACATGGCATCACAACATGACTCTACGACTCAAGTATTTATTCAATAGGCTCTGAGGAGCGAGATATTACAAACATGGGTCTCATGACCCAACAATCAGAGCATACAAGTCAAAGCACATGCGGAAGCTTAACATGTCTGAGTACAGACATCTAGAAATGAAAAAGGCTGAGAAGCCTGACTATCTACCGGATCCTGCCGAGGGCACAAGATCGTAGCTGAGGTAACAAGCTAAACATCGAAGTCCACGTGGAACTACTAGCGAGACCGAAGTCTCTCTGCAAAACATAAAATAGGCAAACGTGAGTACAAATGTACCCAGCAAGACTTACATCAGAACTAACTACATATGCATCATTATCAACAAAGGGGATAGTGGAGTTTAACTACAGCAAGCCAGCTTTGACTCGGTGGCTAACCTAAACTACGACTGCAAGTAACTCTTTTGAGGTGGCGCACACGAGTCCACATATTCACCAACCAATACACCACTATGGAACCGCTCCCGTCTCCCTACGAAAACGCCATCCATAGCACTCACGCTTATCTTGCGTATTTTAGAGTATCCACTTTCACTTGTCTATGAACTGATATAGGCAACCCAGAAGTCCTTTTCCGCGGACACGGCTATTCGAATAGATGATGTTAACCCTGCAGGGGTGTACTTCTTCATACATGTTTCCACCACTTAGCGTCTGCACACGACATGTGCTCGGCAGACTTCAAGCGAAAGCCGACGTGGGTGTAGACCACGACCTACCTAAACACTCAAGTCTCTAGTCCAGGTTTATCGCCTATTCGGGTTCCATCCATGAGGAGATCCGGCCGGAGTTTCGCTCACAGCCCCAAACGATATGTGCAGGGTTCCCGAGATACCTAACGGGTATCCGGTACACCGTGCCACGTACCTACCGCATCACAGCCCACCCCTACGGTCAGCGCTGTCCACGGCCTCCAGTAAGCTACAAACACCAGAAACTACTTGCAACTCCTGGACAGAGGACTAGGGTCAATAAGAAGTCGAGCGGGGTCATATTTCAGGGCCCAATGCATGGTAGTAGCTGAATCATGGATCACAAACACAGAACTCAGTTCCTAAGGACGGCTTCAATGAGACAACCCACCATGTACTCCTACATGGGCTCTCACGGATACCTTTTACCAAATCGTGTTCACACACTTAGCTCACACACAGTAGGACATGTTCACACACCTCTGATTCATTCCCGATGAATCAGACCTGACACAACTCTAAGCAGTAGCAGGCATGACAAACAAGCAAGAATGAGTAGGCACAACAGGGCTAAAACAACTCCTACTCATGCTAGTGGGTTTCATCTATTTACTGTGGAATGACAGGTCATGCAGAGGATAAAGGGGTTCAGCTACCGCAGCAAGTAACAAATGACTCGTTGTTGTCCTAATGCAGTAAAAGAGAGCAGGGCGAGAGAGTAGGATTGTATCGGAATGAACAAGGGGGTTTTGCTTGCCTGGCACTTCTGAAGACAATATAGTTCTTCATCGGTGTCATCGATCTCATCGTCGGAACCACGTCTATCGAGAGGGAACAAGCACCGGCAAACAAGGAAGAAACACAATCAATGCAATGCAGCAATATGATGCATGATCATGCTAAGGAACTGAATTGACCTAATGCAGCAGTAAGCCAAGTTAATTGAAGTGGAATTCAAACAAGGTTAAACTCCAACTCCAAACACTAGTTCATAAATTACCCTAATCATGATTCATCCTATTCAGTGAGGTTAACTTGTTCAATCATGCATGATCATGGCATAAACAGATTCTTCATATTTTTCTGATCATTTTTCATATATAATTTATCTCATTTGGAGTTACGGTTGATTTTCTATGAATTTTAGAAGTTTATACAATTTTCTGGAATTTCCTGAATTAAAATAAATCCAGAAAACATTACTGCGTCAGCATGACGTTGGCATGACGTCAGCAGGTCAACAGGGGCTGGTCCGGGTCAAACCTGACCAGTGGGGCCCACTGGTCAGTGACTGGGGCTGGTTAGTGCCGCTGACGTGTGGGCCCGGTCAACGGCCACGTCAGCTTGGTCAAAGCTGACGCGTGGGGCCGCTCTGGTTTAGTTAATCCTAAACAGATATTAAACTGGGGTTAATTAGGGCATGGGGCCTAGGTGTCAGTGACACGGTGCGGTGTTTAGTGGCTAATTAAGCCAGCCACGTCAGCAAGTGACGCCGGCGACCACGGCGACGGCGGGACCTCGCCGGAGTTGCTCGGGACGGCGCTACAGCCCGCGGCTGGTCGCGCTGAGGGCACCAAGAGGGAGCCCGTGCTCCCGCGCATCTAGGGGCGCACGCAGCTGGGCACAGGGAGGCCGGGGTTCGCCGGAAACGAGCTCCTGGCGGCGGCCGGAGTTCGGGCGTCGGGCGTTTCGACGTGGAAGTGCACTAGGAGAGGCGCTGGTGTGTTCGGCGTGCTCCTGGTGAGGTGAGGAGAACGATGACACATGCGGAAGCGGCTGGTTCGGCCTCTGGCCACGGCGGCGCCATGGCCGGCGGCGAGGAGCTGTCGGCTCCGACAGCCACGGTAGTTAGAAGGCGTGGACGGGCACGGGGAGAGAGGGGAAATGGACAGGGGCTCACGGTGAGTTCGAAGAGCAGGTCGGCGTGCTCGGGGAGACGGCGGAGAGGATGAATCGGACGGCGGCATCCGGCGGCCGTGGTCGGGGAAGAAGCGCCGCGGCATCGTCTTGGGGCATCCGGGCTTCAGTGGGTCGACGTAGAGGGCTTGGGGTCCGGGCTGAGCTCGGGTACGCAGAGAGGGAGCGAGGAAGTGGCTGTGGCCGCGGTGGTTGCGAGCGACGTCGGCGGCGGCTCTCGGTGGGGAGAACACAGGAAGGGGAGAGATCCAGAGAGAGTGAGAAAGCGTCGGGGGGGTTGCGTGGCGTCGTGGGAGGCGACCAGGGCGACGAGGGGGTAGCCAGGCAGGCAGGGAGGAGCTGACGCGGCTCGCCTGCGCGCCGGGCACGTAGCTGCTTCGGGGCGAGGGGAGGAAGACGACGGAGGGGCTGCAGTGGTGGGCTGGTCCGGCCAGCTGCAGTGCTGGGCCGGTTGGCTACCAGGTAGGTTAGGTAGGTGGCCTGGTGGCCTTCTCTCCCTCTCTTTATTATTTGTTTTAGTTTTATAATTTTCTGTAAACTGTTGGGCTTTATTAAAAATACCTATGCACTTTCAAAAATCATCAGACTGCTTGTGGCCATTATTTGGATTATTTCCAATAACCAGAATTTTAGTTCATGAATATTTGGACATTTAATATAATATATAAAATTTAAATGCCCAAATGCAAATAAGGTATGATTTAAATCCAGAGCCCAATATATCATGAAAATGTGCAGCACCTCTGGTTATGGTTTATAGCATTTCCCCAGAAATGATGAACATTTTCTAAAGCCAATTGGATTCACTGAAAAATATTTTTAGTTGAACCTATTTGAATTCCTTTAATGCTAGGGTTTAGGTAATCCCCATTTCAAGTTTCATAAAATTTAAACATGATGCATGGATGCTAAAGCAAAAGCAAACAAGGGCTGATCTGGGGCTGTGACATGGATCTTCAAGAAGCGCTGATGGTCATGTTACTATCTACAAAGCTCGACTTGTCGCAAAAGGTTTTCGACAAGTTCAAGGGGTTGACTACGATGAGACCTTCTCATCCACAGTGATGCTTATGTCTGTCCGAACCATGTTAGCAATTGCTGCATTTTATGATTATGAAATCTGGCAAACGGACGTCAAAACTGCATTCCTTAATGGATTTCTTAAAGAAGAGTTGTATATGATGCAACCATAAGGTTTTGTCGATCCTAAAGGTGCTGACAAAGTGTGCAAGCTCCAGCGATACATATATGGACTGGTGCAAGCATCTCGGAGTTGGAATGTATGCTTTGATGAGGTGATCAAAGCATATATTTTTATACAGACTTACGGTGAATCATGTATTTACAAGAAAGTGAGTGGGAGCTCTATAGCATTTCTAATATTATATGTGGATGACATATTGTTGATTGGAAATGATATAGAATTTCTGCATAGCATAAAAGGATACTTGAATAAGAATTTTTCAATGAAAGACCTCGGGGAAGCTACTTACATATTGGGCATCAAAATCTATAGAGATATATCAAGATGCTTAATAGGACTTTCACAAAGAAATACCTTGACAAAGTTTTGAAGGAGTTCAAAATGGATTAGTCAAAGAAAGGGTTCTTGTCTGTGTTGCAAGGTGTGAAGTTGAGTAAGACTCAAAGCCCGACCACGACAAAAGATAGAGAGAGAATGAAAGTCATTCCCTATGCCTTAGCCATAGGCTTTATAAAGTATGCCATGCTGTGTACCAAACTAGTTGTGTACCTTGCCATGAGTTTGTCAAGGGGGTACAATAGTGATCCAAGAGTAGATCACTGGACACAGGTCAAAATTATGCTTAGTTACCTAAGAAATACTAAGGAGATATTTATTGGTTAGGGAGGTGATGAAGAGTTCGTCGTAAAGGGTTACGTCGATGCAAGCTTTGACACCGATTCGAATGACTTTGAATCTCGATCTGAACACATTTTGAAAGTGGGAGCAATTAGCTATAGTAGCTCCCATACAGAGCATTGTAGACATAGAAATTTGCAAAATACATACGGATCTAAATGTGGCAGACCCGTTGACTAAGCCTCTTCCATGAGAAAAACATGATCAACACCAAGACTCCATGGGTGTTAGATTCATTACTATGTAATCTAGATTATTGACTCTAGTGCAAGTGTGAGACTGAAGGAAATATGCCCTAGAGGCAATAATAAAGTTGTTATTTTATATTTCCTTATTCATGATAAAGGTTTATTATTCATGCTAGAATTGTATTCATGAGAAACTTAAATACATGTGTGAATACATAAACAAATATCGTTTCCCTAGTAAGCCTCTACTAGACTAGCTCGTTGATCAAAGATGGTTAAGATTTCCTAACCATAGACATGTGTTGTCATTTGATAACGGGATCAAATCATTAGGAGAATGATGTGATGGACAAGACCCATCCGTTAGCTTAGCATATTGATCGTTCAGTTTATTGCTATTGCTTTATTCATGTCAAATACATATTCCTTCAACTATGAGATTATGCAACTCCCCGATGTCGGAGGAATACCTTGTGTGCTATCAAATGCCACAATGTAATTAGGTGATCATAAAGATGCTCTATAGGTATCTCTGAAGGTGTTTGTTGAGTTGGCATAGATCGAGATTAGGATTTGTCACTCTGAGTATCAGAGAGGTATCTCTAGGCCATCTCGGTAATACACATCATAAGCTTGCAAGCAAATGACTAAGGTGTTAGTTATGAGATGATATATTACGGAACGAGTAAAGAGACTTGCCGGTAACGAGATTGAACTAGGTATGAAGATACCAATGATCGAATCTCGGGCAAGTAACATATCGATGGACAAAGGGAATTACGTATATTGTCATAATGGTTTGACCGATAAAGATCTTCTTAGAATATGTAGGAGACAATAGGGGCATCAAGGTTATGCTATTGGTTATTGACCGAAGAGGTGTCTCGGTCATGTCTACATAGTTCACGAACCCGTAGGGTCCGCACCTTAACGTTCATTGACGATATAATGTTATATGAGTTATATGATTTGGTGACCGAATGTTGTTCGAAGTCCCGGATGAGATCACAGACATGACGGGGAGTCTTGAAATGGTCGAGAGGTAAAGATTGACATATAGGACGATGGTATCCGGACACCAGAAGAGTTTGGGGATGCATCTGGTAGTCATCGGGTCGTCGGGTGGGGTTCCGGACACCCCGAGGTAGGTGTATGAGCTTAATGGGCCAAGGAGGGGACAAACCAGCCCACGGGGGGCTGGTGCGCCCCTCTCCCTGGCCGGCCAGCCCTAGGGAAGGAAAGGGGGAGGGCTAGCCCCTGCTGCCTTCCCCTTCTCATGGGAGAGAGGAAAAGGGGGGCCTCCCTCCCCTGCCTTCCCCCCACACCTATACATGGCAGGGGGCACCACTTGGGAGGAGGCCCCAAGTAGGATTCGGCCTACTTGGGGCGCCCTCCTGGCTGCTCCCTCCTCCCCCCACCTATATATATATGTGGGAGGAGGGCGCCTAGCACAACAGAACATTGTCTTAGCCGTGTGCGGCGCCCCCCTCCACCGTTTACACCCTCGGTCATATTTTCATAGTGCTTAGGCGAAGCCCTGCGGAGATAGCTTCACCATCACTGTCACCATGCCATCGTGCTGCCGGAACTCATCCACTACCTCGCTGTCTTGGTGGATTAATTAAGAGGGTGTAGGACGTCACCGAGCTGAACGTGTGCTGAATGCGGAGGTGTCGTATGTTCGGTACTCGATCGGTTGGAGCGCGAAGAAGTTCGACTACATCAACCGCATTAACAAATGCTTCCGCTTATGGTCTATGAGGGAACATAGACACAGTCTCCCCTCTCATTGATATGCATCTCCATGGATAGATCTTGCATGCGCATAGAATTTTTTTGTTTTTCATGCAACGTTTCCCAACACGTGCATGCAACTTGCCTTGCAAGGGAAGCCGTGCATGCTAGACAACACGCTCTGGGCTACGGGTGGATGCTAAAGGTCTAGGCCACTGTAGGCCTGAGCAATCTCATCACCGCGCCCGCTAACGACTAGTCGATGGCAGGTCCTTGGGCATCCACGGGAGGCAGGTGATAGGAAGCGTGTCGTCATGAAGTAGATCCTTGTTGGGTAGATCTTGGCCTTGACGTTGTCGATGGTGTCAAAAGTTTTTCCCCAAGTGTGATGGTGTTGCCAGTGAGAGTGTTCACAAAGATCTGCATCTTGAGGAGAGATTTTGGCAAAGACCTGCATGCCAGCACGTTGTCGGACGACAAGGTGGCAACATGGGTTGCTTTTCGATGTTGTAGTTTGCTGGGGCGCCGCCATCCTTGAATTACCTACTCGTAGTGAGACGACCACGCCTACACTGAAGATGGGTTTTCTCAGCCTCAACTCTTGATGAAGATCTAAATTCCACCTCTGGAGGGGCACACATTTGTAGTGCACGGCCAGCCAGCCCGTGCACACCCATTGATGGGCCTGCCGTGACCCATATGAGACGGATGCGTGGGACCCAGTCTTCACAAGATTGACACTACTGATTAGAAAAATGCACACTAAGGAGGCCCAAAACAACATAAGGTACAGGCCCATGAAGATTGCAGTCCATGGGATGGCCTAAAAAGGGATCATCTTCTAATCGTCACCAAGCCCCAGGCATATTTTCCTCCGGTCGGACAAGAACCTCCAGTTGGTCTTGGAAGGCTAGCGGCTAGTCAGCTGCTGGGGGTGTTGAACATGACCTCCACTGCGCATTAAGTGTGATCATTACCAATGGCGGTGTATCTAGTTAATTGCGCCTGTTACTATTGAGTTATAGTTGGGAAACAGTTGGTTGTGCATGGCTGCTACTACCAGGATGAATACCTATCGGTTATGACACCCCTCTTCACGCATTGTATATAAGCCCACGGAGGAGCACCGGGCTGAGGGTTGAACATACTTATAAGCCTATGTGCATGAGCAAGAGCACTGTCGGAGTAAATGACCACGGGTAGCCTAGCCGGCTCCCCCTGGCTCTTTAGAAAAATTATAGGCCGGTCGAGCCTTCAAGCATCCAAGACGTGGGGTCGCCTTCCCCCAGCTGGCTACCTCTCAGGCCGGCTGCACGAAGGCGGCCCAGCCCTAAAATCCTCGTAAAGAAAACCATGAGAGGGCCGACTCCAAGAAGCCAGCACCCCAGCAGGTGGCCGAGATCGTGCCCTCAGAGTCTGCACCCACATAACGGCGATGAGACGGGGCATGGCTACAGTGAAGCCTGCCACCCCCGAATCCCAGAACACGCAAGGCCACAGTGCGTCGTACGGGGTGGCCATCACCCGTCCGGCGCGTCACTGTTGCCATGTTGACCATGACGTCACCCATGGCGAGCTGTCAGTACGACCCGTGGGTGGCGGGCCCCCTCAGTCAGGGAAATGCCTAAAGGCGGCCAGGCCTCTCCTAGTCGGCCTGGGGTATGGCCGACTCCCAATAGCCGGCTAGTTCACTCCCTCGAAGGAGGTGCCTCATTAAGGAGATAAGACGAGGTAAGGCTACAGCGATAAGCCGCCCAGCGGCAGCACTATAGCCATGCTTACCACGACAAAGCCCTCGTCACCAAAGGCGAGGCAACAGTAACTAGCCTCCAACAAGACCCCCGAGCGGTGGGACCGGCCTGTCGACCAGAAGGCCGGCAGTTGGCGGGGTCCACCAGTCGGTGGGCCCCGTCAGTCAGCGGAGAAGCCGACGAGCGTAGACACAGACGACTAGGGCCCACGCCCAGCCGGATTACCATTGTACCCCTGGGGGTAGGCCTATATAAACCCCCCAGGGCACCCATGCAGGGGGATCCTTTTTCAGTAGTTCTAGAGACCACATCGAGAGGAGAGGTAGGCTAGCCTTGCCCTTCTTCATCCTTTCACCGAACAGCTCAAGGAGCCTCTTGTAGCTACTTGTTGACCTAGTGACCATGCGAAGACCCCGCAGAGCAGCAGTAGGGGTGTTATCTCCATGGAGAGCCCCGAAGCTGGGTAAGATCCGCCGGCATGCATGTCTTCGCCTTATCCCGTTTCTAGGCACCGGCGATGTTTTATTGGCTCCCACAATGATAAGCCACCCGTTGGTATATGTCGCACCAACCATCCGACATTTGGAGCCCACCGTGGGGCCAGGTGCACCGTCGTCAGGAGACCTATTCTGGACGGGAACCCTCTTCCTTCCCAGCGAGCGTAGCCAGCCCGGCTCGCCTAATGGCGCTTGCCACGACGCGCTGCAAGGCATCGCCGACACGCTGCAAGGCGTCGCCGACGCGCTGCAAGGCATCACCGACGCCTGCGCGGCGAGCTGCCTCGCCGATCTTCTTGGTGAGGCTCGCATCTCCGACGAGCCCGCATCCGACGCGGGCACAGGCTGCCCCAAGAGCCACCTCGTCAGCCTCCTCGACCAACTCCACGTCTCCGACGAGCTTGCCGCGGACTTGGAGTCGGTTGGCTCCACCGACCCAATGCTTGTCGACTCTGACACGGCGTCGCTTGACGCCTTCCCCACCAACGTAGTAATCATCAACGACCCTCTTCCTCGAGCCGACAGCAGCGGCAGCGCCATCACCGAGGTACTGGTCATCAGCCACGGCGCCGCCTCTGGCGAAAACGCCCACGACGCCCTGCAAGCGGTGCTGCACGACTTGTCTGCCCCCATCCCGGCTGACGCCGACGCCAAGACACTAGAGGCGCGCCGCCTCGCCCTCGTTGCGGAGGGCCAGAAGCTAGCTTGCATGAGACGCCTCACCAAGGCTCACCAGCGCGAGGTCGACCGCGCCGCCTTCGGCACGCCGCCTCCCGACGGGCCGAGCCGCGTCAACATCATCAAGAAACGCGGTGCAGCTATCGCCAACGTGCTGGGAGCAGACCGCCCAGTCTATGCCACGCCTCTCGAGAACCTACGCGCCACCCAGGCGGCCGTAGACGAGCTGGACGGACTGGGGGCCGACGAGCTCCCCTACATGACCAGACGCATCCAGCAGCTTATCAACGCGGCCATAGAGCGGCATGAAGCCGGTGTCCGCGCTGAAAGTCCTCCCCCACGCCGAGAGCACGGTGCGACGTCCCAAACGCCGACTGTGGGCAACACCCGCGCAAGGAAAGAAAAGGAGTCAGCTGCCAGCCGCAGTTGGACTCGAATCTCCATCGAGCATGACGCAGAAGGCCGCCCTCGAGCTGTGGAGTGGCGGGGCGACCTGCCTCCTCCTCCGCCTTGTGGGGAGAGATATCCCACTCCGCCGCCTGTCACGCATCCGACTCTCAGCGGCCGACTGGGCCGCCATGAAGGAGTCGGCGAGAATGACGCCTGCCACCGGATCGACCGACTCGCGCGATCCCTAGCCTTGGAAGAAGAAGATGATGTCGGCCCGCCCTGCTTTGGCCCCCGCATCCGCGACGAGCCCTTACCCAAAGGGTTCTCGCTCCCAAGAGACACGCCCAAGTACAACGGCTCCGTGAAGCCAGAAGACTGGTTGATCGACTACTCCACTACCGTTAGCATCGCGAACGGCAACAGGCGTGTTGCCGTGAAGTATGTCCCCCTCATGCTCCAAGGCACAGTGCACACCTGGCTCAACAGCCTCAAGCCTTACAGCGTCAACAGCTGGCTAGACTTTATAGAAGCCTTCATTCGCAACTTCACCAGCACCTACAAGCGGGCTCCCAAGCCCCGACAGCTCTCCTTGTGTGTACAAGGGCCCAATGAATCAACTCGCGACTACCTCACGCGTTGGGCCGAGCTCCGCAATTCCTGCGAAGGGGTGCATGAGGTTCAAGCTATAGAGTACTTCACCGCTGGGTGCCAAGAAGGCACCCTCCTCAAGCACCGACTCCTCTGCGACGAGCCGACTACCCTCGACGAGCTGCTGGTCATAGCTGATAAATACGCCACGGCCGGTTCCTCAATAAAGACCGAGCTCCGAGTAGACGCCTCCGGGAAGGTGCTCGCTCTGAGTCCCAAGACGTCGGCTGGAGACTCCAGCCGACGCCCGTACCAGAACGATCACAAGCACAAGGCTCCCATGCCGCCTTCCATCAGTCGGCAGGTGGCCATAGTCGAAGACGAACAACCCGAAGGGCGGCCCACGCCCAAGAAGCAGAAAGGCAGCAGGCCGGCTTGGCAGCCGGCTTTCTCCTACGAGCAAGCACTTGATGCCCCTTGCAAGTTCCACAGCGGCGCGAAGCCTTCAAACCACACGACCCGGAAATGCCACTGGCTCACGCGGATCTCCAAGGGCGAGGGGATAGCGCCGCCTCCGCCTGCTGGTCAGCCGCCTCCGGCCCCTCCGCAGCCGGCCGCTCGGCCAGCAGTTGGGGCTGTTCAAGATGAGTTCCCCGACGAGCATGCTGCCTACGTCGTCTTTACAAGCCAACCAAAAGATCGGCGTAGCCGGCGCCGACAGCACCAAGAAGTCAACGCAGTTGCCTCCAACAACCCCGAGTTCATGCACTAGTCAGAAAGGCCTATCAGTTGGAGCCGGACTGATCACCCAGAGGGGATGCCGTCTCCTGGCTCTTACGCATTGGTTTTGGCGCCACCCTCGCAATAGAAAGGCGAGCTGCTCGTTTCTCACGCATGCTGATAGATGGCGGGAGCAGCATCAACATACTGTACCGACACACCATGGAGAAGTTGGGCATCAAGACGAAGCAGCTCATGCCTAGTCGGACTATGTTCCATGGCATCGTACCCGGCCTGTCATGCTCCCCAATCGGCAAGATCAGGATAGATGTCCTCTTCGGGGACAAGGATCATTTCCGCCGAGAGGCAGTGTGGTTTGAGGTAGTGGATCTGGAGAGCCCTTACCACGCGTTGCTTGGCCGACCTGCTCTGGCCAAGTTCATGGTTGTACCCCACTATGCCTACCTCAAGATGAAGATACCGAGTTCCAAGGGCATCATCACCATAGCCGGAGACTACAAGAAATCCTCCGAGTGTGCGGCAGCTAGTAGCCGGCTGGCCGAGTCCCTCGTGATTGCTCAAGAGAAGAAGATACTGGATCGAGTCGTGGCCATGGCCGGCAAGCAGCCGGCCCTCTCCCCCGGCCCCAAGGAGTGTGATGCCCAAGGTTCATTCCAGCCGGCCAAAGAAATAAAGAAGGTACCTCTGGACCCGGAGCACCCAGAAAGGTTTGCTACCATCGGGGCAAACCTGAACAGCAAATAGGAAGGCGAGCTCGTCGATTTCCTCCGTGAGAATCGGGACATCTTCGCATGGTCCCCCAAGGACATGCCGGGTGTTCCGAAGGAATTCGCCGAGCACAAACTACATGTCCGAGAAGGTGCGAAACCAGTCAAACATCCCCTTCGCCGACTATCAGAAGAGAAGAGAAGGATTGTAGGAGAAGCGATAGCCTGGCTTCTGGCAGCCGGCTTCATTATGGAGGTTTTCTTTCCAGAGTGGCTCGCCAACTCGGTCCTCGTGCTGAAGAAAAATAACAAGTGGCGCATGTGTATAGACTACACCAGCCTCAACAAGGCCTGCCCCAAAGATCCCTTTGCCCTGCCAAGGATTGATCAAGTAATAGACTCTACAGCCGGATGCGAGCTATTGAGCTTCTTGGATGCTTACTCAGGCTACCACCAGATAAAGTTGGATCCAGCTGACCGCCTGAAGACCGCCTTCATCACACCATTCGGAGCTTTATGCTACCTGACTATGACATTCGGCTTGAGAAATGCTGGTGCCACTTTTCAGCGTTGCATGCAGAAATGCCTCCTCAAGCAGCTCGGCAGAAATGCCCACGTCTATGTAGACGATATTTTGGTGAAGACGGAGAAGCGCGGCACCTTGCTGGAAGACCTCAGAGAAACATTTGAAAACTTGTGTCGGTTTCAGATCAAGCTCAACCCCGAGATATGCGTGTTCGGAGTACCAGCCGGCCAGCTTCTAGGCTTCCTGGTCTCCGAACGCGGCATCGAATGCAACCCGATGAAGATCAAGGCCATAGAGAGAATGGATATTCCCACCAAGCTACAAGACGTCCAGAAGTTCACCAGATGTTTGGCTTTCCTGAACCGCTTCATCAGCCGGCTCGGAGAAAAAGCTCTCCCCCTCTGCCGACTCATGAAGAAGTCCACTCACTTCGAGTGGAACGACCAAGCGGACCAAGCTTTCCACGAGCTAAAGAAGATGCTGACCACGCCGCCTGTCTTGGCGGCACCGACTGAGAAAGAGCCCATGCTCCTTTACATTGCCGCCACTAGTCGGGTGGTCAGCACAGTTATCGTGGTCCAGCGCCCAGAAGATGGCCGAGCTCAGCTAGTCCAGAGGCCGGTGTATTATTTAAGCGAAGTATTATCCGCCTCGAAGCAGAACTACCCACAAGACCAGAAGATGTGCTACAGTGTGTAATTCACCGCCAAAAAGCTCAAACCCTACTTTCAAGAGCACCCCATCACGGTCGTATATACTGCCCCGCTCGCCGAGATCATAGGCAGCCAGGATGCATCCGACCGAGTGGCAAAATGGGCCATTGAGTTGGCTCCTTACACGATCTTCTACCAGCCCCGCACCGCCATTAAGTCCCAAGAACTGGCCGACTTCCTCGTCGACTGGGCCGAAACCCAGTACCTGCCACCAGCCCCCGACTCCACTCATTGGCGGATGCACTTCGATGGGCCCAAGATGCACACCGGCTTGGGAGCCGGCATCATCCTCACCTCTCCCAAGGGCAACAAGCTCAAGTACACATTGCAAATTCATTTTGCCGCCTCTAACAATGTGACCGAGTACGAGGCGCTCATACACGGGCTCCGGCTAGCCAAAGAGCTCGGCATCCGCCAGATCCTGTGCTATGGCGATTCGGATTTGGTGGTCCAGCAGTCATCTGGCGACTGGGACGCCAAGGACGCGAACATGGCGAGCTACCGCTTCCTCGTTCAGCAAATTAGTGGATATTTTTGAAGGATGCGAGTTCCTTCATGTACCACAGGCCGACAACGTGCGAGCAAATGCCCTGGCACGAATAGGCTCCACCCGGCAAGCTATACCAGCCGGCGTTTCTCTCCACCGCCTCCTCAAGCCGTCTATAAAGTCGTCTCCAGAATCTAATTCCATCTTCGTGCCGCCTGACCCCGACGCAGTCGGATCCGACTTGGGGAACCAAGCAAGCGGCTCGGGGACTTCGACAGGCGGTCCGGGGACTGCTGTAGTTGCACCCGGCCCGGGAACTTCGGAACTCGGCCCGGGGGCTACTGCAACCGGCCCGGGGACTGCACCGACACAACAGGTGATGGCCGCCTCCAACTCTTCACCACCCATCCCACCCTCCCTGGTCACAGTAGCAGTTTTGACAGTAGAAAAAGTCACGGCTCCATCATGGGCCCAGCCCATCCTTAACTTCTTAGTAAATAGAGAGTTGCCAACTGACGAGATCTCGGCAAGACAAGTCCAACGCCGAGCTGGAGCATACACAATAGTAAACTGAGAGCTTGTTAGGCGCAACGTCACTGGAGTCTTCCAGCGCTGCGTCGAGCCAGAGAAGGGCATAGCAATCCTCAAGGACATCCACCAAGGTGAATGCGGCCACCACGCGGCCTCAAGATCACTCGTCGCCAAAGCTTTCCGCCATGGATTCTTCTGGCCGACTGCTTTGGATGTCGCCAAGGAACTAGTCAAACACTGCAAAGGGTGCCAAGTTTTTAGTTCCAAGCAACACCTGCCGGCTTCTGCACTCAAGACCATCCCCCTCACCTGGCCTTTTGCCGTCTGGGGGCTGGACATGGTGGGCCCATTCAAGACGGCACACGGCGGCATGACACATCTGGTCGTCGTCGTGGACAAATTTACTAAGTGGATTGAAGCAAAGCCGATCAAGAAGCTGAATGGGCCGACGGCCGTGACGTTCATCGCAGATATCACAACCCGGTATGGCGTACCGCATAGCATCATCACCGACAATGGCACAAATTTTGCAAAGGGAGCCCTGCCACGTTTCTGCGCAACACAAGGCATCCAGCTGGACCTAGCGTCCGTTGCCCACCCGCAGTCAAACGGCCAGGTCGAGCGAGCAGACGGCCTCATCCTCTCCGGCATCAAGCCCCGACTTGTCGTGCCACTGGAGCGTTCGACCGGCTGTTGGCTCGACGAGCTGCCGGCCATCCTCTGGAGTTTGCGCACTACCCCAAACAAGTCAACCGGCTTCACCCCTTTCTTCCTTGTATATGGTGCTGAGGCTGTCATCCCAACTGACATCGAGTTTGACTCACCTCGGGTCACCATATACACGGAGGCAGAGGCCAAGGAAGCATGAGAAGACGGCGTCGACCTATTGGAAGAAGGCCGGTTGTTAGCCCTCAGCCAGTCCGCCATCTATCAGCAGGGTCTGCGCCGCTACCACAGCCGGAAGGTCAAGCCAAGATCCTTCCAAGAGGGCGATCTTGTGCTCCGGCTAATCCTGCGAACAGCCGGCCAGCACAAGCTCTCGGCTCCTTGGGAGGGCCCCTTCATCATCAGCAGAGCTTTAGGCAACGACTCCTACTACCTAATTGACGCGCAGAAGCCGAAGGCACGCAAGAGAGATGATTCCGGCAAGGAGTCGGAACGACCATGGAACACCAATCTCCTCCGAAGATTTTACAGTTAAAAATCAGTATGTACCACGCTACCTTTTGTACTAAGTACGAGACAAAGGGTCCCCCGAGGAGCACTCGGGGACTACCCTCTTTTATCTATGAATGATGAGTATCATGTCTATGATTATGTTACTACATTCGCTTTTTTCGTCCGGCACCGGGTTCGACCAGTCGGCCCGGGGACTCGCCGCCTCGAGTTATATCTAAAGTTCTGCCTGCAGTCAGACAAGTAGTGTGCCGGCACCCAAGCCCCCTCTTGTCAAAAGTCGCAGCTCGAAGAATCGACTGTCCGACTGGCAAGAGCCAAGGGCAGGAAAGGATGCCCACATGAAAAACGGCTAAGGACTTAACGAACTTATATAACGCGAGCCGGCCTCCCGCCCCGCCAACCGGCTACCAGAGCAGCCGGCTGGCCGGCTTCCTGTTCACCTTGCTGCAATCTAAGAAAGCTCGAGTACTTGTCTTCCCAAAAACAACCAAGTCCTTCTTCAGCCACAGACTGCAGAGCAGCTATCCGGCTGGGAAAGCGGTGGCCAAGGGAAGGTGGCAAAGGAATAAGGCAAAAGGATGAACAGCAAACATGAACGGAAGCCAAACACATGCATAATTATATTTACACAAAAGACCTTCAAAAGGCCAGCATTCAACATAGTTTGAATACACCCCCAGTGGGTGGAACTGCACAAATTTAATAAAAGTTATTCAAAAGAGTAACAAGCAGGAAAGCAAGGACAGCGGATCAGGCCAAGGGAGTGACGGGCGAGTCGGGCGGGTTGGTGGAGAAGGCAGTGCCGGCTGGAGGAGTGACCGGCTGGCGAATCCCGGCATGATCATCAACTCTTGCAGGCGGCGCGCTTGCATGTGCCTCGTTGCTGGAGGCACGATCAGGCTGAGGCGGGCTGGTCGCTTCGCTGTCTGGCACAACGTCTTCACCATCTTCTCCCTCTTCCCCTTCGCCCTCATCGCTGGAAGCAATCTCCTCCGCCGAGTCCTCACCTTCTGCCAGGTTCAGCCCGAAACACTCCTCCGGCTGAGCGACACCGGCATCATCCACCTCGAGGGTAAAGGCGTTGGTATCGGTGTACTCGGCGATCGCCGAGGCGCGCTGGACGATAGCCGGCCGCACTGCCTCCAGCTCCTCGTCGGCCTCCTGCCGCCAGGTGCTCAGCTGGTCCAAGTTCAGCCCAGGATACCAAGCTCGGACAAACTCCAACGCCCGCCCAGCGCGGGACCGGGCCGCTGACGCCTTCCAAGCCTCGAAGCGGCCGACTGCGACCTCCAGCCAGTCGCCAGTCCGACTTGGGGTGCGGGGAACCACCTCGCCGGGCCAGAGGGCGGCCAGCACTTGCGCCCCAGCGCGCTGAAGACGGCGGAGCATGCGGTGGGCCGGCTGCAGGCGGGATTGAAGCGCTAGAAGCTGCTCTTCAAGTGACCGGCTGGCACCCGGTGCGATCTCATCCCCTGCCTGTCGCCGCGCATCGTGGTAGGCCTCGATGGCTTGGGAGGCGGCAACAGAGTAACCGGGAAAGTAATCTGCACAAAGAAGAAAGCAGTAGCACAAAATCAAAAGATGAACCAGATGGCAGGAGGCAGGCAAAGAAACGAAGAAGAAGAAGGCCTACCGTCGATTAAGTCTTCCACCCGGCTATAGCCTTGACTCAGCGTCTGCCTTGCCTCGGCCCAGTTCGCCGCCTCGGTCTCATATTTGGCTTTGAGGGTGGCCTCGCTGTCCTACGCCGCCTTCAGAGCCGCCTTGTGGCTCTCCTCCTGGTCGGCCAGTTTCTTGGCCAGGCGATCGCGCTCTTGAGCCAGGGCGGCGCACTCGGCCTCCTTGGCGTGAAGGGCGGACTGGGCTCCGCTTAGCTGGCCCCTCAAGTCAGCATTGGCCCCTGCAGATATGAAGAAAGAAGTCGTCAGGAAAAGATCCGACCCGACTGCTCAGCAGTCGGCCCGAATCTCGAGGACTACACCCAGTGGGTGCGCTGACGCGCCCCCACTTAAGATAAAAGATGAAGCACTTACTCCGGCTCTCGGTCAGATCAGTGGCTTTCTGATTCAACTCATGGGCCTGGGAGTTGAAAGCAGCTGCGCGGAGGTTATGATACTCCTGCAGATAAGATAAGAGATGCGAGTAAGAACAAGATGGCAATCAAAGTCTACCAAGAAGTTCCAAGCCGCCTGCTCAGCAGCCGACTCGGAACTCGGGGACTACACCCAGTGGGTGCGCTAATGCGCCCCCACGAAAGAAATCAGGAGCAATCGAAGAAGAGCAGGAGGACTCACCCGAATAACCGTTCGGGTCATGAGAAACTCTTGAGTGTACTGCTTCCAGGTCCTGGGCCGACGAGCTGGCGCCCGCAGTTTTTTGCGGCTCCGGCGCCAAAGTCGCCTTCCCCGTGCGCCCACGAGACGGCGACGAGACCACAAGATCCGCCCCCACAGTCGGCTCGCCTCCAGCCGGCTGCACGAGCGGCGCATCGGGCAAGCCTCCTTGGCCCGTTCCAGTCGACGGCGACGGCGCCGCCTCCCTCTCCATCACTGGCTGGCCACGGCCGACCTCCTCCGACGGGGGCACTGGGATGTCGGGAGCCACGGCGCGAAGGGGAATGACGAGCTGCGGAGGCTGGTTCCGCAGGGCCTCCGCCTCCTTCTCCGCGGCCGCGGCCTCCGCCTCCCTCTCCGCAGTCGCGGCCTCCGCCTGGGCCTTGGCGGCCGCGTCGGCTCGCGCCTCCGCCGACTTCTACTCCGCCTCTCGAGCCGCCCTCCGCTCCTCCGCCTCCCGAGCCGCCCTCCGCTCCTCCGCCTCCCGCGCCACCCACGCGTTCCGCTCCGTCGCCTCTAGGAGATCGGCACGGGGATCCACACGGCGGGAGCTTGAAGACCCTCCCACGGCTCCGACTATGGAGGCAGCAGGGACCCACCCGAGGGAAAGCGGGGCCCTGTTGGATAAGTCAATAAGAAGGCTTAGAAGAATATCAACCGAAGAAGAAAAACAACACTTACGCTGAAACCACCTGCGGCTGCTTCACCACCTTGCGGAAGTGGGCCGCCTTCGCGGCCGCTTTGTCCCGCTTGGTCGCCGCCGCGGTACTCTTGGACTTCTTGGGCCGACTGTCGAAGTGGGTCAACGCGGCCCGGCGTTTCTGCGCGCCACCACGAGCAGCCGACGCGGCAGATGGGCCCGCGCCTTGATGATCGGGCACCGGCTGACGGCGCGGAACAACTTTGGCCTCATCATCATCCGGCCAGTCCTCGAAGGCGGCCCCGAACCTAGGGCCGCCTGCCTCGCCGCCTTCCCCTACGACGTCGTCTTCCATGGCGGCCGCCCCCAGGTCCGAGTCGTCGACATCGTCCACCGCGCGGTTGGGGAGGAACTGGCGTTCCACCCCCGCAGCCCCGGTTGCCGGCGGAAGCATGGGGTTCTGCCGAAAACATGCCGACTGGTCCGGAGTCAGCCATCACGAACCCGACAACAGGGAAAGAAGAAAAGAAGAGAAACTTACCGTAGGCGGAGGATTAGCGCGAGAGTACGGCTACTTGCCGTACTGCCACTCCTCGGTGAGCTTGCAGTTGGAAATATAGTTCACCATGTAAGACACCTCGACGTGAGGCATCTCCTTGGTGCTTAGCCGGCACGGGTCGAAGCGGCCGCTCATCTGGCAGATCATATGAGGCCGGCCCTGGAGCGGGAGCACCTGGCGCTCCACGAAGACGGCCACCAGGTCGGCCCCAGTCAGGCCCTCCGACTAGATCATCACTCGGAGCCATGCAACAGAGGCGGCCCCACCCTAAGACAGCGACCTGGCCCGGTAGGACCATGAGGGCTGCCTCCCAGCCGGCGGGCCGGCTATGTAAGCCGGCAGATTGACGAAGTCGCCTTGCGAAGCGACATTCTTCACGTAGAAGTAAGATTTCTGCCAAAGCTTCACCGACGGGATCAGCGGGATGGGCGGAAACAGATTGTTGTCGCTCGTCCTCCGCATGGCGATAAAGGCGCCGCATGGGGCGGGCACGCCCGTGACGACAGTGCCAAGCTTGCACTGGAAGAATTCCCCCCAGAGTTCGAGGGTGGGGAGGACGCCAAGAAAGCCCTCGCACAGGGCGACGAAGGCCGACAGCAGCATCACCACGTTTGGAGTGAGGTGATGCGGCTGGAGATGATAAAACTCGAGGAAGGAGCGGAAGAACCTGCTCGCCGGCAGGCCGAAGCCGCGCAGGCAGTGCGAGCGGAAGATTACCCGCTCGTCCTCCTCCGGTGCCGGCGAGATCTCCCTCTCCGGCGCGAGACGAACCCATACGTAGTTGGCACCTGGCAGCCGCCACGTCCGGCGGAGGAAGTCGACATGGTCGTCATGGACGTTGGAGCCATCCCAGGAGCTCGACAGCGCCATGGGGACGGCGCGGCGGCAGGTAGCGCGCGGCCCTGTTGCGGCTGAGCAACGGCGAGCCAATAAAATTGGCGGGAAAACCGAGCGGTGGCGGGTAGTTGTGGCGACGAAGAGGAGGAAGAAGAAGAAGGAAGGGGCGGAGCTAGGGCGAGCGTGCGAGCGTCTGCCGCTCCCCTCCTCCCCCCCTACTTATAGCCTCGTGCGGCGAAGCCGAGGAGGCAGGGCGTGGGGGACGTGAGATTAACTGCGCCCACTCCCCCATGCCCCGCGATCATTGCGCCGTTGGGAGGCGCGCGGTCCATCCGGGCCGCAGAAGATCCGTGCGTGGGCCGAGGCCCGGTAGTGGCGGACCTCGGACTGCGGCGGTGTCCCGTCGCGTGCGTGGGCTGGCAGGCCCTTCCAGCCGTAGGGTGCCACGTGGCGCGCAGGCAACGAGCGGTCAGCTCGCAGCCTGACTCGCGCGCCGCCTGGTTCCCGCCTTCAAGCTTCGAAACCTTCAGAAGACGGCACACCTAATCAAAGTCGGCTCCCAGTTTCTGGCTCCTCAAGATAGGAAGCTGATTGAGCTTTTCGTATTTTTCCTGCCTCGGAGCCCAACCAGCTTCTGGGACTACTGTCGGAATAAATGACCACGGGTAGCCTAGCCGGCTCCCCTTGGCTCTTCAGAAAAATTACAGGCCGATCGAGCCTTCAAGCATCCAAGACGTGGGGCCGCCTTCCCCCAGCTGGCTACCTCTCAAGCTGGCTGCACGAAGGCGGCCCAGCCCTAAAATCCTCGTAAAGAAAACCACGAGAGGGCCGACTCCAAGAAGCCGCCCCCCAGCAGGTGGCCGAGATCGTGCCCTCAGAGTCTGCACCCACATAATGGCGATGAGACGGGGCGTGGCTACAGTGAAGCCTGCCACCCCCGAATCCCGGAACGCGCATGGCCACAGCGTGTCGTACGGGGCGGCCATCACCCGTCCGGCGCGGCACTGTTGCCATGTTGACCATGACGTCACCCACGGCGAGCAGTCAGTATGACCCGTGGGGTGCGGGCCCCCTCAGTCAGGGAGAAGCCTAAAGGCGGCCAGGCCTCTCCCAGTCGGCCTGGGGTATGGCCGAGTCCCAATAGCCAGCTAGTTCACTCCCTCAAAGGAGGCGCCTCATTAAGGAGATAAGACGAGGTAAGGCTACAATGATAAGCCGCCCAGCGGCAGCACTGTAGCCATGCTTACCACGACAAAGCCCTCGTCACCAAAGGCGAGGCAACAGTAACCAGCCTCCGACAAGACCCCCGAGCGGTGGGACCGGCCTGTCGACCAGAAGGCCAGTAGCTGGCGGGGTCCACTAGTTGGCGGGCCCCATCGGTCAGCGGAGAAGCCGGCGAGCGTAGACACAGACGGCTAGGGTCCACGCCCAACCGGATTACCATTGTACCCCTGGGGGTAGGCCTATATAAACCCCCAGGGCACCCATGCAGGGGGATCCTTTTTCAGTAGTTCTAGAGACCACATCGAGAGGAGAGGTAGGCTAGCCTTGCCCTTCTTCATCC
Organism: Triticum dicoccoides; assembly: GCF_002162155.2. NCBI lineage: Eukaryota > Viridiplantae > Streptophyta > Magnoliopsida > Poales > Poaceae > Triticum > Triticum dicoccoides. Next base: position 106,486,330 of record NC_041380.1, on the reverse strand, counting down.
TTCCACCGAACAGTTCAAGGAGCCTCTTGTAGCTACTTGTTGACCTAGTGACCATGCGGAGACCCCGCAGAGCAGCAGTAGGGGTGTTATCTCCATGGAGAGCCCCGAAGTTGGGTAAGATCCGCTGGCGTGCATGTCTTCGCCTTATCCCGTTTCCACTCATCGGCGATGTTTTATTGGCTCCCACAATGATAAGCCACCCGTTGGCATATGTCGCACCAACCACCCGACAAGCACCATACACAAGAATAGGGTATTACCTCTAGAGCAGAGGGTCCAAACCTGTCTAAATTCCTTGTGTGTACTCCCATCTTCATCTTTTGGTAGATATGATGCTCCTTCATACACACCCCTATACATATTGTCAAAGAAATAACCACGACACGCAAAAAAAAGACATGTATATTTCAAAAAACTTAATGTGCTTAAATTCTTAAAAATGGCTACGGCGAATTTAAATAATGTTATCATAGTGTAAAATTTTGTTAGTGTAATCCAAAAAAAAATGATTGCATTTCAAAAAAATATAAATGACATTTTTCAAAAATGTTATACAATGTAAAAGGAATGCGTGATACAAAAAAAATCTTGCCATTCAAAAAGAAATTTCATTACTTTAAAAAAAATCACAAGTTTCAAAAATATGTTTATGACATTCAAAAATAATGTTTATGCAATGTAAAAAAATGTTCATATAGTTTTAGAAAACAATTGCATCATTCAGAAAAATGTTTTCAACATGTATATGAAAATGTTAACACGTATTGGAAAAAATATATTCAAAAACATGTATTTGGAAAGCGACAATCATGTATTTGAAAATTCTTTAACATTTATAAATAAATATTTTATATGCATACCAACAATATACAATGTGTATGAAAAGTTAGATATCAAATATATATTTGAAAAATATACAATGTGTATGAAAAGTTAGATATCAAATATATATTTGAAAAATGTTAATAATGTATTTGAAAAATATTAAATGTGTATAAAATGTTTCTGGTGTATATGAAAAATATAGAATATGTATTAAAAATGTAGACATGTTAAAAAAGAGAAAAAAAAACAAAGAAAACCAGTGGAAACCAAGAAAGAAAAAAAGAAACCAACGAAAACTGCTGCAAACATGAAAACAGGATTAGAAAACCACAGAGGAATAAAACTCACACCATTGCTATAGTGATGGGCTGAGCCAGTAGCGCGCTTGTGTGAGGCAAGAAATAGCTCCCCCGCGTTCCATGAGCTTCTTTACCACCCTCGCTAAATGCCTTGCGGATAAAATTAGTTATGTCTGTTATTAGGCGTAACACTTACGAACATAAGATATCTGAAAGATGTTGAAGATGAAAATGAGCTGGTTGTCCTCGTCTGGCTCCATTATCACCTTGAGGTACCAAAGGAGAGATTATAAGGAAATTTCAACTTACCGGGATTTATAAAATCTCATGGAAAGATCTCATGGAAGGAATCCAGAGAAAATATTCCCTCTGTAAAAAAATATAAGAGCATTTAGATCACTGATTTAAACACTCTTATACTTCTTTAAGGAGAGAGTACATTAAAGGTAGAGAGTTTTTACGGTATATCATACTCCATAACTCAGTGGGTAGTATTAAGTTGATCCAATGGCTGGTATGAAATGCAGCTTGAGGGCATATTGGTAATTCCAATTAGGGATATATTTATCCTCTCACGTGATTAGTCCTAAATGCACGCATCCATAGCTCTGTCCTCCATGCTGAACGCCTAGGCCAAGAAGGATCGCTCATTGATCAATGCCTAATTAACAAACCTGAATTAGTCCATCACCCCATCCGCTTAGTTGCACGATCTATGCCACAGGTCAAGAATACACACATACTCTCTACTCCAGCGCCTTCCTCTCGCCACCCTCGATTGGATCAAGCTACTGGGAAAAAGTTCATGGTGGTAGGCAGGTTCGTTGGGGCACTCGCTAGCTGGATTGATCGAGCAAACCAATCAAATGAGAGCGAGCATTCAGATAACAACCGGACCCCTGCAAATCCACGGCGACGCGCTCACCTTTTCCTCAGGCGTCCGCTTCTGCCGCAACGGGAGGACAGTCGTTCTCGTTCATGCTGGCTTTGGTCTGAGACACCGCGTCCCCCAATGACAGCCGCTGCCTCGACGTGTTCTCAGATGGCAGCCTATGCGTATTCATACACCACGCCGCAGGAGACCAAGGTCAGGGTTGATTATTATTTATTAATGACCAGATGTCGGGCCCGGGAAAAAAGGACCAGGCGCCGGCGACGACTAGAAAAACAACATGCAAAAATTAGAAAGGGCCTTCAAATTGAAAGACAAGACTTTATAGGGGGGTTTGTACAAAACTGTATATGTTGGCGGTAGTCAACCCAACCTAGGACGTGTCGCGAATAATTTGGGACTCAGATCGCAGATTGATGTATTGTGATTTTTTCCCAAAATGCCTCTAATGCCTAGATATACTACCAGATTTTTGGTGTAGCATTGTCATATCTGAACCGTTGAAGCACAGAAATAAACGGTCCAAAATAATTAGATGCACTGTAAAAGGTCTCTAAAGGTAACATGCTCCGACGTGAAAGGCACAACTGAAACAGATCGTATGAAATTATCAGATAACCTTTTTTCATTCGGAAAGGAGGAACCCCCGTCGTCGATGCATCAGAAAACCTTGGGAAGTTCATAAATTCCAGCAATGATCCTGCACGAAGGTGATGAAAAATGAATTGTTAGATCATCTGATCGTCTGCAACCTATGAAGAAAAGAGTTTCTCAGATCATATGCAGCCTATGAACCCTAGTGTGTTTGTGTGGAAGCGTGGAACATGCAAGTAGCCTCGTCCTCCTTCCAGTTTGCCACTAGTCCAAACAAAAAAACAGCACGGCAACAAAGAAAAGAAAATCATTTGTGCCACTCTCTGACTCCCATTTCTTAGGTTTACCAACTGATAACTGTACCTGCAAAATGTTGATGCACTTTCTCAGGTTTGAGCACACCATCCATACCAGTGGGGGCCTCCATTCCGGAGACCACTCCTGCCCAATCCATACAAGTAAACCCTTGCACATGCTCCTCTGTTGAGAACGGCTAGTTTGCACTGGGCCGGAGGTCTGGGAGCCGGATCATCTAACATTACAGAGCGAAGTCAGGGCTAGACATCCCCTCAGGAAACGGACGCGGGGTCGCTAAAAAAAAGAAAAAAGAAAAGAAACTCTCCCGACTCCTCTGCCACCGCTGGGCGCTAGCACCGCCCAGTCCTCGCCCGCGCCGCCGCGATTCGCGGAACTCGCCCGTCCGCGCAGCCCGCCAGCGCCGCTCCTCCGTCCACGCCGGCCGTCCGCCCGCGTGCCCTCTGTCTGCGCCGCCCGTCCGCGTCCTCCAGTCGTCGGCGGCACCTCCGTCCGCGCCGCCAGCGCCGTACCTCCGTCCACGCGGTCTGCCCATGCCGCCCCTCCGTCTGCGCCGCCCGTCCGCGTCCTCCAATCGTCGGCGGCACCTCCATCCGCGACGCCTGCGCCTCTAACTTCCTTCATCGCAAGTCAGTACTGCGTGGATCAACTGAATTGCTTATATCTTCTGAATACTTGGTGCGTGGGAAGTGCTTAGTAGCCACTGCATCTTTGAACCAATTGGCACTGATTTGTCTTGTGATTGGTGATATGAAAGGATACAAATTGCGAATCATAAAACCCACCAGGTAGCAACATAAGAGAACTTAGTAAATCCTTACATTGCCAAAATAATTCCTGCCTTACTAGCTACCAATACTCCACCATTCAGAACATTTGGAACATTCAGAAAATAGAGTACAAGGTGCAGCAACCAAAATAATTCCTACCTTACTAGCTACCAGGACACCACCATTCAGAATGTGTCAACATCTATGTCATTAACAATAGGAGCTGTCAACAGATTGGTGAAACTTTCCATGAACTCATATTTTGCAGTGCTTGCTTCCTTCGGTTTTGGTATTGGTTTGGTCTTTTTTGCAGATTTTTTTGAGACAACCTTCTTTACTGAACTAGTCTGTGATGGTATGTTCTCCTTTTCTCCCTGCTGGCTGATGGGACAATCTTCTTTTTCTTTTTTTGCTGTGGTCGCAGATGGTGTTTTCCTCCTCCTCTTGTGTTGCCTCTCAAGGAAACCTAATTTTCTTTTAGAGCCTTTCTTCTCAACCTCTTTTTTCTTCAGATGTGCAGCACTCAACAATTCATTTGATGTTTGAGTCACTTGTGTACCACTCAACGATTCATTTGATGATTGAGCCACCTGGACATGGCATCTGTCTTCAACATTAGTTGTGCGTGCACCCAATAGTTCCTTCACTTGCTTAGTAGCACTAATAAGTGCATTCTCAATGACAATACAACATTCTTCAGAGTTGGCTGCTAGAGTTGCCAACTCACAACACATGTGTATAAGAAAATTGTATCGGGTGATGGCATCCAACTTTGGATTTTCAACTACAGTCCGTCCACAACAATCTTTGATGGATCCTGACCGTGCTTCTCTTGTCCATCGCTTCAAAATGTAGTGTGCCGGCAACAACTTGATATTCATTAAATCAAGAACTTTCAAAGCATGAGCACACAAAATTCCTATTCTCTCAAACTGCCCACAACTACATGAAGCCGTTTGTTGGTGATTGTCTCCAACAACTTTGTATTCTTCTTCAAATGTTGCATATTGCCCATCAATAAGCCTTCCAATCTTAACCATGTATTCATTGTCTCCAGGTAGCATATGAGCACTTGCTTCCATTTGTTAAACATTGTCATGTATGGATATGGGCCACCGTCGGTTGGGATAGTTAGAGGAGATCTCTTTGTTTTATTTTCATGTTTATCTCTTGATGTAATCCTCTCTATCTCCATGTATCTCTCTGGTGGTTTCAACTACCTCGATGTATGCCTCCTGCGAGAGCTGGCCTCGCCATATCAATATATATATACGCGGACTCCCATATTACGGGGGTTGAGACGCTTCTACAAAACCTAACATGGTATACAGAGCCTCCCTCTTCCCTCTCGTCTAGCCTCCATCATCGATCTCCACCAACGCATCAAACCTCGTCTCGCCATGTCTTCCTCCAGCTCAACTCTCTCCTCCGCTGGCCTAGACAACACCATCTCAGAACCCCTGACTCGCACGAACTATGTTCTGTGGCGAGCTCAAGCCCGATCTCAGATTATAGGAGCGGGCCTCCTAGGATACCTAGATCAAACAATCCCAGAACCACGAGCCACCATCACCTCAAAGAACGCTGAAGGCAAAGATCAGATCGTTCCAAACCCAACCTACTCCGCCTGGTTGATCTACGATCAACAGCTTGTAGCCTATCTCCTTCGCAATCTCTCGAAAGAAGTTCTGGTGCAAGTCGCCTCCTTAGAAAAATCCCACGCCATCTGGACTGCTCTTGCAAACATGTTTGCTGCCCAGTCCAGGTCGCGAGCCAACAACTGCCGCGCCGCCCTCTCCAATGCCCAGAAGGGTTCCCAATCCGCTGCTGCGTACTTTGGTCAGATGCGTGCACTCGCAGATGAACTTGCCATGGCTGGAAAGCCTCTTCTCGAAGGAGAGCTAATCTCCTTTCTCATTGCTGGCTCTTGATGTACTACTGGTGAACCTAATAGTTTGAAAGCAGCTCTTGATGATCCCAGGTGGGAACAGGCAATGGAAGAAGAGTTCAAGGCCTTGATGAAAAACAAGACATGGCATCTTGTTCCCCCTCGGCAAGGCAGGAACGTGATTGACTGTAAATGGGTGTATCGAATCAAGAAGAAATCTGATGGCACAGTAGATCGTTATAAAGCAAGACTTGTGGCAAAGGGCTTCAAGCAAAGGTATGGCATAGACTACGAGGACATGTTTAGTCCAGTCGTTAAAGCTGCAACGATACGTCTTGTACTGTCAATTGCTGTGTCTAGGGGATGGAGTCTTCGACAGCTAGACGTACAGAACGCGTTTCTCCATGGTGTTCTGGAAGAGGAAGTGTACATGAAACAACCTCCTGGGTTTGAAGATAAAGATGTACCTTTTCATGTGTGTAAGCTTGATAAGGCTATATATGGATTAAAACAAGCACCTAGAGCATGGTACTCACGGTTAAGTATGAAACTGCAAGCACTTGGTTTTATTCCATCAAAGTCTGACACCTCCTTGTTCATCTACCATAAGCATCAAACCTTCATATTTGTCCTCATATATGTTGATGATATTATTGTCACCAGTTCTTCAAATGGAGCAGTGTCAGCTTTACTCAGAGACCTAGGGTCAGAATTTGCTCTCAAGGATTTGGGAGACTTGCATTTCTTTCTGGGTATTGAGGTAAACAAAATTAATAATGGCATTCACTTGTCACAAGCAAAATATGCAACAGAGTTGTTAAGAAGAATTGGTATGGCAAATTGCAAATCCTCACCGACACCCTTGTCTAGTTCAGAAACTTTGTCTTTGACAGAAGGAGAACCTTTGACTCAAGAGGACATTACTGGGTACAGAAGCTTGGTGGGTGGTCTTCAGTACTTAACTCTTACCAGACCAGATATCTCTTTTGCAGTTAACAAGGTGTGTCAGTTTCTCCATGCACCTACCATAGCTCACTGGACAGCAGCCAAAAGAATTTTGAGGTACATAAAGAATACTTTAACCACATGTCGTACGTTTCAGCAGTCATCTTCCACACTTGTGAGTGCCTTCTCAGATGCAGACTGGGCTGGTTGTTTGGATGACAGAAGGTCTACAGGAGGTTTTGCTATATTTTATGGTCCTAACCTAATTTCATGGTGTGCCAGAAAACAAGCTACTGTGTCCAGGTCAAGTACAGAAGCAGAATATAAAGCATTAGCAAATGCCACAGCAGAGGTCATTTGGATCCAATCTATGCTTAAAGAACTTGGAGTACCTCAAGTTCAACCTCCCTGTTTGTGGTGTGACAATCTTGGTGCCACTTATTTGTCTGCTAACCCAGTTTTTCATGCCAGGACCAAGCACATTGAGATAGACTTTCATTTTGTGAGAGAACGAGTTGCCAATAAACAACTTGATGTTCGGTTTATTCCTTCCAAAGACCAGATTGCAGATGGTTTCACAAAGGCCTTACCAACTAGAAGCTTTGAAGAATTCAGGCGTAATCTCAACTTGAGACAGTTGTGATTAAGGGGGCGTGTTAAACATTGTCACGTATGGATATGGGCCACCGTCGGTTGGGATAGTTAGAGGAGATCTCTTTGTTTTATTTTCATGTTTATCTCTTGATGTAATCCTCTCTATCTCCATGTATCTCTCTGGTGGTTTCAACTACCTCGATGTATGCCTCCTGCGAGAGCTGGCCTCGCCATATCAATATATATATGCGGGCTCCCATATTACGGGGGTTGAGACGCTTCTACAAAACCTAACACCATTGACCTCCCATATTCGGTTTGAAAAGCTTCAAATATAGCAGGAGTATAAAGACTACTGACTTGTTGCAACATTGGTGTGGGGATTTTGATTCTAGGTAGACTCTTCCTAGACTCGTACTCTAAATTTATCTCAGTGTCTCTTTTCACTTTCACGGCTCTTTCAAAATGATGAAAAAAGCGGTTGATATCTAAATCTGACTTGAGATGATTCTTGAGGTCATTGTTCAAACTTTCACTCAGTTGTGTGCTTTGCATTCCCAAAGTGAAAGCATCTCTCATAAAACATTCTGCCCACTTCTCCTTTACCTTATAAATACTATCCATCCAAGTTTGCTTTTTCACTTTGGTTCTCATAACATTAAAAGCATCTTCAAATGTTTCTCGGTCTTCGTATTCAAACATACAAGCACTGAAATCTTTGAGAAGAGATGATTCATTTTCCTCATTATCTCCCTCATCCACATTGTCTTCGTTGTCTTCACTATTCTCTTTGCTGGGTAGGTGCTTGATAGCATTTTGCATAATGTGGAAAGTGCACAACCCATGTATTGACTCTGAAAAAACATGCCCAATTGCCTTCCCCATAGCACTATCTTGGTCAGTAAATATGGTGCGTGGCTGCTTCTGGTTATCTACCGACAATAAGGCATGAAATAGCCATTTGAAAGATTCGAATGTCTCGTCATAGAGAAGTGAAGCACCAAATACTACTGTTTCTCTGAATTGATTGAATCCAACAAACACACCAAATGGCCTGTACTCTTTATTTGTCCCAAAAGTAGTGTCAAAGGTCATAACATCACCAAAATGAGCATAATCTATGATCATTTTGGCATCAGCCCAGAATATATTTGTTATTTGTTCCTCACTGTCCAATTGTATAACAAATTGAAAGGAAGGATTCTCAATGGCTTTGTCTTGAAAATACTTCAACATACTTCCAGCCTCACCATACTTCAATTCTCTTTGGCGCTTTGTTCGCAAGTGGTTCTTGTGATCTACGCGTGTGTAAGTTAAACCAGCTGATCCACCAACACGTCGACTAGCAAATTCATGAGCATTTTTTGGTGCAATACCAGAGTCATCAGCTATTTCAATTTCAAAAGCTTGCACTTTAGAGATCCTTCTTTGTGATGGCAACAAGTGGCATGCTTCTGGCAGCTGAAGCATGTGATTATGTTCAAGACAAAGATCATATATTTCATAATTTCCGACTTCACGGTCTATTGTAAGAGACATACGGACCTCACAATCAGTTCTAATTTCAGCTCGGCCTGTCTTAGTTAGGTTCTCTCTTTTATCTGCAGACTTCTTCCCCTCTTTGAAACATACATATCTGCATGAAGTCACTACACCATCAAATTTACTCCGATTTGTAAACCTCTTTCTAACACTGAATCCCATTCTTCCTCCATAGTACCTCCAAAAGTCCCATGCCTCATCCAAATTATCGAATTTCATGCCAAGTTGAGGTTTCCAGCTAGGTGTGACATTTGCCCTGTAAAATAAACAAGTAAATATTATTCTAACTAATCCATACAAAAGAAAGAGGAGAGGTGCAAATTTGTTTCATGATATAATTGCTACATAGTGACACCAACAAGAACTGGTTTAACATGTGCAACTCTTACTGAAAAGATCCATAAAAAGCAAAACTTACTTGTTTGGATCTTGATTCTCCATTGATCAGCCTCTAAATTCTGATTTTGATGTTGTATTTGATCAGGCCAGGTGCTTGTTGTGCTGATGCTCCAAAAGAGAAGAGGAAATGAGCATTTTGGATGTGTTGATGCTCCAAAAGAGAAGAGGAGAAAAGCAGTATTGCTGTGCTGGGAGTGGCAGATGCTCCAAAAGAGAAGAGGAAAAGAGAAAAAGTGAGGTGCAGTACAAACAGTGGAGGGGAAAGTGGAGAAGAAGTGGAGGGAAGCAACTCACAGGTGTGGTTTTGGCGCCAAGCTGGGTGACTTTTCCCTCCAAAAGAGAAGAAAGAGAAAGAGCAGGTCACGTGCATGAGAAGGGAGAGGTGTTGTGTGTCCGTTTCCTGAAAGGATGTCTAGCCCTGACTTCGCTCTGTAATGTTAGAGGATCCGGCTCCGAGGTCTGGGGCTATGCTCCTCACCATGGTGAAGTTGTCTGCCTGACCCACCCATGTTAGACTAGCCTGCCTATATGTCCACCAATCATCCAACAATCCACCGATAATGGCACCACGTCTCCTACTTTCACAGAAATCCTCAAACAAGTCGTGTTGCGGCCCTGCGGCCGTTGGCCAGTTGCCCGGAACCGAAGATAATAATATCCATTCTGTTTTAGCAGGACGACCATGTCTATTTCATTCATGGCATTGCGTGCCAGGCCCTTGCGTTCCGGTGTGAGAACTCAATGAGTGAAGCAGGGAGCTGGACCGAACATGTACAGCCTCGGCGAAGATTGGCAGTTGGGCACAGTTTCACCGGCGAGACGGACTGGCGGAGCAAAGGAGCGTCACGCCAGCCTGACGCCCAGGGGCGGAGCTAGGCCAATGCAAGGGTATGCAATGCATAACCAATTATTTTTGCCAAAAAATTTGAGTATATAAGCTCCTATATGCCTTTGTATACCGTATGGCAGTCTAATCGTACATACAGACGAGAGAAACGAAGAAAAGAACGATCCCAGCGCCAGCCAATGTTGGACTGCTACGTTGCTAGTTAGTGCTAGTGGGCCTTATCCTTTGAGGCTTAACGCTGGCGGCTGGCGGATTGACGAAGCCGAGGAGACATCCAGCCTCCAGCCTTCGATTCAACTGCCGCTGCGCTGCGCCTGCTGCATCGAGTCAATTGATTTATCCGAAAAGAAGTGTAAGAAAAACAAGGTCAATATCATGCATCTACATTTCTAAATTATGAACATTTGAATTTGTAAGATTGCCCACAATGCCGTTATTTCTTGCTTCCAAAAGGGTGATCGTAGAGTTAACTTCTGATTTTCCTTGTTGTTGCAATGCAACTGAGTTATTCAAGACACTATTGCTACAAAGAAAAGAAAAATCTTTACCGTGCATACCCATGTCGGAACTCCTGGCTCCGCCACGCCTCTCGCTTAACGCGGACGCAACCCTTGGAGACCACCACGGCACAGATCCTGCAGCATGGCGCCCCCGCACGCACTGCACCGCAAAAGAAGCAGGCAGCCATGGCCGTTGGCCGACCAACCTGGCTTCGGCCTGAGGACCTCCGGTGGCCCGGTGGGGAATTCTGCCGAACAGGACGCGGGCGCTGGGCACGCCCCCACCGCGTCGAAAGGACGCGACGCGAGCACAAGGAGTACGCCAGAAAGTTTCTCGGGCGTCAAGTTACGGCACTAAATGATTGTTCCGGCGAAACCACCAGATGCAATCTCCGGAGGATCTTGCGGAACGCCGCAACAGCAGGTGGCTGTGGACTCCGGCGGCAGCTGCCGAGCTGCATATGGGAGCCATGCAGCAGGGGTCAAGGCCGGGTGCAATGCGGGTGAAAGCCTACAGGCTACAGCAGATGCAGCCTTGCAAAGTTGCAACAGGGAGGAAGGGCCCTCGCCTCCTGCTTAATCTTCGTGGTGTTTAGTTGCTTATGCTTTTGGAGAAAACGGTCTAAGCACTCAGATAGAAGATGCCCTTATCTCAATTATTATTATTGTTTTGTTGGCGAATCACCAGTCACTGTGCTGCTGTCAGTCTTTCTACGCATGAGCAAGCCGCAGCATCCGCTGTGAAAAGCATGGGAGCAGAGCAACCCAGCCAACAAGAGCCAAAATGTTGGAGGAACCTGCCCAGATTTTACCGGAAAGCCGCTCGACTTTCGGTCCCTCTCTCTTCGTCGTGTTTATCTGTCAGTGCCTTTTGGCAGCGCAACTTCCTATGGGCTCTTGCCCGGCTAAGTGCATCTCTAGCCGTTGGCCCCTCAAAGGGCGTCTAAAATCGCCGTCTGGGGATGAGCCGGCGCAAAAATTGGGCCTGGGGACGAGTTGATCCCCAGCCGCCGGCCTCATGGCCGCCCCAGGCACGTTTTAAAATAAAAGAAGTTTGGCGAAGTTCGGCTTAAACACGATAAAATTCGGTCAAAAACGATAAATTTCGGCCAAACACGATAAATTTCGGCACATTTCGGCAAAGTTCGCGGATTTTCATTACATAGCACATATACATAAACTAATCTAAAGGAAAAACTGGCTGAAGTCGCCGCCGTCGCCACCATCGTCGTTGTCGGCCTTCTCCTCCTTAACGCGGGCGCCCCTGCTGGACCCCTGCCCGGCGTCGCCATGGCGGACTGGTGGCGGCGCATCGTCGTCGTCGTCGTCGCTGTCGCAGATGACGACGACTCCGCCTTCGTCGCGGCCGCGTCGGCGTTCCGCGAAGCGAAGCAGGGCGGCGCGCTGGCACTCCTTCGCCTTCTCCAGGCGCTCCTTCTCCATCGCTATGGAGTCCCTGCGTGCCCATTCCAGGGCCACGTCGTCATCGTCGAGCTCCTCGTCACCGGCGCGAGCCCCGGCTCCGTCTTCACCGGCGCGAGCCCTGGCTCCGTCTTTGGCTTGACGAAGCGCGGAGGAGGAGCTGACGAGGAGGCGCGCCGGCCGCCCTCGTTGATGACGATGCCGGCGCTGCGAGTGCGCCGGCCTAGCAGCGTCTCCGCCGCGGGTTCGGCCTTGACGCCGAGCAGGGCCGGAGTGCCGGAGGAGTGCGACGAAGATCGGGAGAAGGACGAAGAGGAGGAGGACCCGAACCTCCTTAGCGCCCATGGCCCGGCGCGTCGGTGCTGCGCCGGGGCGACCGCCCTCGCTGGGTACGCCAACGGCGGGTCGTTGCCGCCCTCGAGGTATGTCAGCACGCCCTCGAGTGTGCGGCCGGGGACGCCCCACCATAGGTCGCGCCCCTCCCTGTTCTGCCGGCCGCCAACCACCGGCACGCCGTTGATGGACGCCAAGCGCTGCTGCTGGCGGCGCTCGAAATACGCCGCCCAAGCCGCGTGGTTGTCGGCGGCGTACTGGGGGAGGGAGAGTTGGGCGTCGGTGAGGGAGGCGCGCATGACCTCGACTTCCTCGGCGTCGGGCAACGGGGGAATGGGCACTCCCCCGGCGCTGAGCCTCCACCCCGTCGGCCCGGCGCGCATGTCCGGCGGCGCCGGGATGTTCGCCTGGAACAGGAGTCAGGACTCCTGTTCACGGAGCGAACGGCGGCCGAAGCCGTTGGCCGCCGCCTCGTCTCCGGGGTAGCGTTCCGCCATGGCGACGGGCTCGGGAGAGGTAGTGAGATAGAGGGAGGGGCTGGGCGGCGGCGCTCGGGAGAGGTAGGGAGAGGGAGGAGCTGGGCGGCGGCGAGAGGCGGGGCTGGTGTGGGCACAGGCGAGTGCAGGCCACCGGCTATATAGCCGCGCCGCACCCGTGTGTACGCGTGCGAGGGAGGGGAGGCGTCGGCGCGCCGTCCCGTGACATACCGCCCGTGAGGAATCAATGGCAAGGCTGACCGGCGGCAGCCTTGGCATTGATTCCCCACGGGAACGGAGGCCGTTGGGGGAAGACGAGGCGCCGTGTCGCTGACGCGGCGGGCCCGCGACTGTTTCGCGTCAAAACAGTTCGCCCCGGCGCCCCCGGGCGCCCCCCAACGCGCCGGGTTCGGCCTGGGTCCGTCGGCGCTGTTTTCGGCCCAGGCCGGCGAAAATCGGGCTCCTGGGACGCGACTGGGCCGTTTTTTTGGCGCCGGCGTGAAAAAATCGCCTGGGGAGGCCTTTCTGGGGGCGCGGCTGGAGATGCCCTAAGCACAGTGCAAGTCGATCTGCCACACACTATGCACCGTCCCCATGTACATGCGAGTACGCAACATCGTCTCCAACAGATGAAGTTTTAGATACCCTAACGAATATTGCCTGAAAAATCTCTCGAAACCCCTCTCCCACCCGCAGCTCCAGCACCCGTCTCCCCTCAGTTCGATTTTCCCCGATCCCCTCCTCTAAAATTGCCATGGCAAGAACACGAGAACCCTAGCCAGATCTAGACGAAAAACAAGCAACAATCTGCTGGTTTGAAGGTCAGTTCATCCACGTATCGGGCCGTACCCCCTGCCCCTCCCTTTAATTCTTGCCAACGAGATGATACTATTATTGTGAACCACAAATCCGGGTGCACACTGAGTAAGAATTGCCATGTGTGTTCGGTTTTGTTTGCGATTTTGGTTCCACATCATGGTTGGATATGAGAGAAACTACACTCAAAATGTGGGCTCGAATTTCAGTTGCTTCCATGTATTTTGGGACAAAAAAATGAAAAACAAAGCATTCAGCAGAAAAAGAACAAGACACCCGCGCAAACTCCAGTTAGAAATTTTAAAAAATTGACATGTCTATTTGTAGTTAATTGTTGGGACATTTTAGCTGTATTTGCCACCCTGATAGCCAAGAAATAAGTGACATGAGTTGATGCGTCTATCTGCCACATCATTTTAGTGATACTTGCCACCCCTGTTGGCACAGAAGTTGCCATGTCATTTTAATTTTAATTTCCATCTATGTTTGCCAGTAACTGTCATGCAGCCAAGAAACAGTGTTTGTCCAGAATGCACGCAAAACAAAATGGCATGGAGCATCTCCTTGGGCTGCCATGGATCCTCATGGATTTCTCATGCAAAAAATGTCATGTGACGATGATAAAGATAATTTGGCATATTACATTTGTTGTCTTTGCCATGCTCTGTGCGCGCGGATTGTCGTACATGAAAATGAAAAGGAATCAAAATAAATGCATAACTATGAAGTGTGGAAAAAGAATGCCATTTTTTGTAAATCATGCCCTCCTATGGCACCATGGTTTGACATCATTCTGAGATGAAGACCTGCTAAATTAACTATATGGTGTTTTGTTCATTCTACACAGGAAACAAAAAAGACGAGAAACAAATGGATCCTGTAGATGGGTCTAATCCATGGTTGTTCTGATCGATTTGAGCACCACATGGGATGCACTGGACTATGAGGAACTAATTTCAGCCGGAGCGTTGCTACCACTATTGTAGCAATATGCAGACATAGGTATGAACTATGCATGAAGTGCAACTTCTTTAAGAAAAGCTTGTCATGTGAAGAAAGAATTGCCATGCGTGTAGTAATAAGGTGGTAATTGTTTGATGGTTTGAGTAAAAGTTTACAATAATTTGTAACCATATAAGCCCCATCCAGCAGGTGCCATTATGTATATTTTGTGGCTTCTAACGTGAAACCAAAAAATATATTTGCAGAGGCTTTCAATACAACTACACCATTAGGAGTTCCATGGCAATCTATACCGGAAAAAACTACCGATGCTTCACATCCGGGATGCCAACATCAAGTGAAAGAAGCAATTCAAGGTACGCAAAAAAAAAAGAGGCGGATACAAAAATGATAGAGCGGTAAAAAATAGGTAAATATCACTACCGAGCAATGCAAAAACTGTAAACAGATGAACTGGAAACTTAAAAAATAAAAATACATGAATGGGAGCTGGCACATGGCTTCAACTAAAAATGGAAGGTAGGCCATCAACCTCTTATGTCGTAAGACAAAAGTCTGCTTGTTGGGAAACGTAGCAGAATTTTAAAATTTTCTATACATCACCAAGATCAATCTATGGAATCATCTAGCAACGAGGGAGAGAGGAGTGCATCTACATACCCTTGTAGATCACGAGCGGAAGCGTTCAAGAGAATGGGTTGATGGAGTCGTACTCGTCGTGATCCAAGTCACCGAAGATCCTAGCGCCGAACGGACGGCACCTCCGCGTTCAACACACGTACAAAGCGAGGACGTCTCCCGCGCCTTGATCCAGCAAGGAGGAGGGAGAGGTTGAGGAAGGGGGCTCCAACAGCAGCACGACGGCGTGGTGGTGGTGAAGCTGCAGTACTCCGACAGGGCTTCGCCAAGCTCTTATGGAGGAGGAGAGGTGTTGGGGATGGGAGGGGCTGCGCCTTGGATGTTGTGTGCAGCCCTCCCCTCACCCCTCTATTTATAGGGGAAGGGGGAAGGGGGCCGGCCCCCTCTAGATGAGATCTAGAGGGGGGCGGCGGCCAAGGGGAGGGGGGTTTGCCCCCCAAGCAAGGGGCGCCCCCCTTAGGGTTTCCCCCAACCCTAGGCGCATGGGCCCTAGGGGGGTGTGGCGCCCCAGCCCACTTGGGCTGGTTCCCTTCTCCATACAGCCCATAAGGCCCTCCGGAAGAGGTGGCCCCTCCCGGTGGACCCCCGGACCCCCTCCGGTGGCCCCGGTACAATACCGATATGCCCCCGAACCTTTTCGGCGACCGTATGACAACTTCCCATATATAAATCTTTACCTCCGGACCATTCCGGAACTCCTCGTGACGTCCGGGATCTCATCCGGCACTCCAAACAACATTCGGTAATCACATACAAGTCTTCCTAACAACCCTAGCATCACCGAACCTTAAGTGTGTAGACCCTACGGGTTCGGGAGACATGCAGACATGACCGAGACGACTCTCCGATCAATAACCAACAGCGGGATCTGGATACCCATGTTGGCTCCCACATGCTCCATGATGATCTCATAGGATGAACCACGATGTCGAGGATTCAATCAATCCGTATACAATTCCCTTTGTCAATCGGTACGTTACTTGCCCGAGACTCGATCGTCGGTATCCCAATACCTTCTTCAGTCTCGTTACCGGCAAGTCACTTTACTCGTACCATAATGCATGATCCTGTGATCAACCACTTGATCACATTGAGCTCATTATGATGATGCATTACCGAGTGGGCCCAGAGATACCTCTCCGTCATATGGAGTGACAAATCCCAGTCTCGATTCATGTCAACCCAACAGACACTTTCGGAGATACCTGTAATGTACCTTTATAGTCACCCAGTTACGTTGTGACGTTTGGCACACCCAAAGCACTCCTACGGTATCCAGGAGTTGCACAATCTCATGGTCTAAGGAAATGATACTTGACATTCAGAAAAGCTACAACAAACGAACTACATGATCTTTGAGCTATGCTTAGGATTGGGTCTTGTCCATCACATCATTCTCCTAATGATGTGATCCCGTTATCAATAACATCCAATGTCCATAGTCAGGAAACCATGACTATCTTTTGATCAATGAGCTAGTCAACTAGAGGCTCACTAGGGACGTGTTGTGGTCTATGTATTCACACATGTATTACGATTTCCGGATAACACAATTATAGCATGAACAATAGACAATTATCATGAACAAAGAAATATAATAATAACCACTTTATTATTGCCTCTAGGGCATATTTCCAACACTGCTCACATGCAAAAAAATATGTAAAACAAGGTTAAATGAAGTTATCGAGTGTAAATGGCAACTTATGTGGGTTGTATCCCAGTATAGGATGTAAATACTAAAAAATGCAGTGAACTTGATCTCATAATTGCCATGTAAGTTTCAACAATATTGCAGGAAACCAAAAAAGAGAAGTCATAGTTGCCATTTAGTGTGGTCACATGTTGCCATGTGGTTTGTTTACAAGTTGCCATGCAAGTATAACATAAAATGCCATCACCACATATTATTTTTCTGAAAAACTAAAGAACAAAAGATTGAACAGTAACTAGTAAAATATCACTTTTGGCTATCAAGGGAAGAAGGTTGGACTAATAACTTACAAAAAATGCAAGAGCAGGGACCGGATGATGCTCGTGCTGACAATGGGGAACACACCTACATCATATTACACCGGTAAGTAACATCAATTATGTGAAGTAAATATGCCCTAGAGGCAATAATAAAGTTGTTATTTATATTTCCTTATATCATGATATATGTTTATTATTCATGCTAGAATTGTATTAACCAAAAACTTAGTACATGTGTGAATACATAGACAAACAAAGCATCCCTAGTATGCCTCTACTCGACTAGCTCGTTAATCAAAGAAGGTTAAGTTTCCTAGCCATGGACATGTGCTATCATTTGATGAATGGGATCACATCATTAGAGAATGATGTGACGGACAAGACCCATCTGTTAGCTTAGCATAATGATCGTTCAGTTTTATTGCTACTACTTTCTTCATGACTTATACATGTTCCTCTGACTATGACATTATGCAACTCCCGAATACCGGAGGAACACCTTATGTGCTATGAAATGTCACAACGTAACTGGGTGATTATAAAGATGCTCTACAGGTGTCTCTGATGGTATTTGTTGAGTTGGCATAGATCGAGATTAGGATTTGTCACTCCGTCTATCAGAGAGGTATCTCTCGGCCCTCTCGGTAATGTACATCAGTATGATCCTTGCAAGCAATGTGACTAATGAGTTAGTTGTAGATGATAAATTATGGAACGAGTAAAGATACTTGCCGGTAACGAGATGGAACTAGGTATGATGATACCGACGATCGAATCTCGGGCAAGTAACATACCGATGATAAAGGGAACAATGTATGTTGTTATGCGGTTTGACCGATAAAGATCTCCATAGAATATGTAGGAGCCAATATGAGCATCCAGGTTCCGCTATTGGTTATTGACCGGAGATGTGTCTCGGTCATTTCTACATAGTTCTCGAACCCGTAGGGTCCGCACGCTTAACGTCCGATGACGATTTGTATTATGAGTTATGTGATTTGATGTACCGATGGTTGTTCGGAGTACCGGATGAGATCACGGGCATGACGAGGAGTCTTGAAATGGTTGAGACATAAAGATCGATATATTGAAAGGCTATATTCGTACATCGGAAAGGTTCTGAGTGATTCGGGTATTTTTCAGAGTACCGGGGAGTTACGGGAATTCGCCGAGGAAGTAATGGGCCTTAATGGGCCATATGGGAAAGGAGAGAAGGGCCTTAGGGGGTGGCTGCGCACCCCCCCATGGGCCGGTCCGAATTGGACTAGGGAGGGGGCGGTGCCCCCCCTCTTTCCTTCTCTCCCTCTTCCCCTTCCTTCTTCTCCTACTCCAACTAGGGAAGGGGGAAACCTACTCCTACTAGGAGTAGGAATCCCCCTTGGGGCGCGCCATAGAGAGGGCCAGCCCTCCCCTCCTCCACTCCTTTATATGCGGGGGACGGTAGCAGCCCATAGACACACAAGTTGATCATTGTCTTAGCCGTGTGCGGTGCCCCCCTCCACCATAATCCACCTCGGTCATATCGTCATAGTGCTTAGGTGAAGCCCTATGCCGGTAGCTTCATCGTCACCGCCATCACGCCGTCGTGCTGACGAAGCTATCCCTCGACACTCAGCTGGATCGAGAGTTCATGGGACGTCACCAAGCTGAACGTGTGCATATCGTGGAGGTATCATACTTTCGGTACTAGGATCGGTCGGATCATGAAGACGTACGACTACATCAACCGCGTTGTCATAATGCTTTCGCTTACGGTCTACGAGGGTACATGGACAACACTCTTCCCTCTCATAGCTATGCATCACCATGATAGATCTTGCGTGTGCTTAAGAATTTTTTTGAAATTACTATGTTCCCGTATAGTGGCATCCGAGCCAGGTCTATGCGTAGATGTTATATGCACGAGTAGAACACAAAGGAGTTGTGGTCGTGGGTATATACATATTGCTTGCCATCACTAGTTGACTCTTGATTCAGCGGTATTGTTGGATGAAGCGCCCCAGACCGACATTACGCTTACGCTTATGCGAGACTGGTTCTACTGACGTGCTTTGCACACATGTGGCTGGTGAGTGTCAGTTTCTCCAACTTTAGTTGAATCGGATTCAATGAACAGGGTTCTTTTTGAAGATCAAAAAGCAATCACTATACTACATTGTGGTTTTTGATGCGTAGGTAAGAACGGTTCTTGCTCAGCCCGTAGCAACCACGTAAAACTTGCAACAACAAAATAGAGGAAGTCTAACTTGTTTTTGCAGGGCATGTTATGATGTGATATGGTCAAGACATGATGAGATATAAATTGTTGTATGACATGATCATGTTTTGTTAAAGTTATCGGCAACTGGCAGGAGCCTTATGGTTGTCTCTTTATTGCATAAGATGCAAGCGCCATATAATTGATTTACTTCATCACTATGCGATAGCAATAGTTGCAAAAGCAATAATTGGCGAGACGACCATGTGAAGACACGTTGATAAAGATCAAGATGATGGAGATCATAGTGTCATGCTGGTGGCGATGGAGATCATAACGGTACTTTGGAGATGGAGATCAAAGGCACAAGAAGATGATGGCCATATCATGTCACATATTTTGATTGCATGTGACGTTTATCTTTTATGCATCTTATTTTGCTCAGTACGATGGTAGCTTTATAAGATGATCCCTTACTAAAATTTCAAGGTATAAGTCTTCTCCCTAAGTATGCACCATTGCGACAGTTCTTTATGCTGAGACACCACATGATGATCGGGTGTGATAAGCTCTACGTTCACATACAACGGGTGCAACTAGTTTTGCACATGCAGAATACTCGGGTTAAACTTGACGAGCCTAGCATATGCAGATATGGCCTTGGAACTGATGGGGAACGTAGTAATTTCAAAAAAATTCCTACGCACACGCAAGATCATGGTGATGCATAGCAACGAGAGGGGAGAATGTTGTCTACGTACCCTCGTAGACCGGCAACGGAAGCGTTGACACAACATAGAGGAAGTAGTCGTACGTCTTCCCGATCTGACCGATCCAAGTACCGAACATATGGCACCTCCGAGTTCTGCACACGTTCAACTCGGTGACGTCCCTCGAGTTCTGATCCAGCAAAACATTGAGGGAGAGTTTCGTCAGCACGACGGCATGATGACGGTGATGATGTTCTACCAACGCAGGGCTTCGCCTAAGCACCGATACGATATGACCGAGGTGGAATATGGTGGAAGGGGGCACCGCACACGGCTAAGGAACGATCACGAGGATCAACTTGTGTCTCATGGGGTGCCCCCTTGCCTCAGTATATAAAGGAGGGAGAGGGGGAGGTGCGGCCGGCCCTAGGGGTGCGCCTGGAGGAGTCCTACTCCAACCGGGAGTAGGACTCCCCCCTCTTGCCTTGTTGGAAAAGGAAGGAGGAAGGGAGAAAGAGGAAAGGGGGGCGCCGCCCCCCCCCCTTCCTTGTCCTATTTGGACTAGGGGGGAGGGGGCGTGCGGCCTGCCCCGGCCG
>NC_041380.1:106441004-106465467 GCF_002162155.2 Triticum dicoccoides | reverse complement strand
CTCCGGTAAAATCGCGATTTCACCCGAAACGTTTCCGATATCCAAATATAGGCTTCCAATATATCAATCTTTATGTCTCGACCATTTCGAGACTCCTCGTCATGTCCGTGATCACATCCGGGACTCCAAACAACCTTCGGTACATCAAAACACAAAAAACCCTAATTACGATCGTCACCGAACTTTAAGCGTGCGGACCCTACGGGTTCGAGAACTATGTAGACATGACCGAGACACGTCTCCGGTCAATAACCAATAGTGTAACCTGGATGCTCATATTGGCTCCTACATATTCTACGAAGATCTTTATCGGTCAGACCGCATAACAACATACGTTGTTCCCTTTGTCATTGGTATGTTACTTGCCCGAGATTTGATCGTCGGTATCTCAATACCTAGTTCAATCTCGTTACCGGCAAGTCTCTTTACTCGTTCCGTAATACATCATCCCGCAACTAACTTATTAGTTGCAATACTTGCAAGGCTTGAGTGATGTGCATTACCAAGAGGGCCCAGAGATACCTCTCCGATAATCGGAGTGACAAATCCTAATCTCAAAATATGCCAACCCAACAAGTACCTTTGGAGACACCTGTAGAGCACCTTTATAATCACCCAGTTATGTTGTGACGTTTGGTAGCACACAAAGTGTTCCTCTGGTAAATGGGAGTTGCATAATCTCATAGTCATAGGAACATGTATAAGTTATGAAGAAATCAATAGCAACAAACTAAACGATCAAGTGCTAAGCTAACGGAATGGGTCAAGTCAATCACATCATTCTCCTAATGATGTGATCCCGTTAATCAGATGACAACTCATGTCTATGGTTAGGAAACATAACCATCTTTGATCAACGAGCTAGTCAAGTAGAGGCATAATAGTGACACTCTGTTTGTCTATGTATTCACACATGTATTATGTTTCCGGTTAATACAATTCTAGCATGAATAATAAACATTTATCATGATATAAGGAAATAAATAATAACTTTATTATTGCCTCTAGGGCATATTTCCTTCAGTCTCCCACTTGCACTAGAGTCAATAATCTAGATTACACAGTAGTGATTCTAACACCCATGGAGCCTTGGTGCTGATCATGTTTTGCTCGTGGAAGAGGCTTAGTCAACGGGTCTGCAACATTCAGATCCGTATGTATCTTGCAAATTTCTATGTCTCCCACTTGGACTAAATCCCGAATGGAATTGAAGCATCTCTTGATGTGCTTGGTTCTCTTGTGAAACCTGGATTCCTTCGCCAAGGCAATTGCACTCATTGGACCCGATGCACTAGGTATGACACCTAGATCGGATATGAACTCCTTCATCCAGACTCCTTCATTTGCTGCTTCCGAAGCAGCTATGTACTCCGCTTCACATGTAGATCCCGCCACGACTCTTTGTTTAGAACTGCACCAACTGACAGCTCCACCGTTCAGTAGAAACACATATCCGGTTTGCGATTTAGAATCGTCCGGATCAGTGTCAAAGCTTGCATCAATGTAACCATTTACGACGAGCTCTTTGTCACCTCCATATATGAGAAACATATCCTTAGTCCTTTTCAGGTATTTCAGGATGTTCTTGACCGCTGTCCAATGATCCATTCCTGGATTACTTTGGCACCTCCCTGCTAGACTTATAGCAAGGCACACATCAGGTCTGGTACACAGCATTGCATACATGATAGAGCCTATGGCTGAAGCATAGGGAACATCTTTCATTTTCTCTCTATCTTCTGTGGTGGTCGGACATTGAGTCTTACTCAACTTCACAACTTGTAACACAGGCAAGAACCCTTTCTTTGCTTGATCCATTTTGAACTTCTTCAAAACTTTGTCAAGGTATGTGCTTTGTGAAAGTCCAATTAAGCATCTTGATCTATCTCTATAGATCTTAATGCCTAATATGTAAGCAGCTTCACCGAGGTCTTTCATTGAAAAACTCTTATTCAAGTATCCCTTTATGCTATCCAGAAATTCTATATCATTTCCAATCAATAATATGTCATCCACATATAATATCAAAAATGCTACAGAGCTCCCACTCACTTTCTTGTAAATACAGGCTTCTCCAAAAGTCTGTACAAAACCAAATGCTTTGATCACACTATCAATGCGTTTATTCCAACTCCGGGAGGCTTGCACCAGTCCATAAATGGATCGCTGGAGCTTGCACACTTTGTTAGCTCCCTTTGGATCGACAAAACCTTCTGGTTGCATCATATACAACTCTTCTTCCAGAAATCCATTCAGGAATGCAGTTTTGACATCCATTTGCCAAATTTCATAATCATAAAATGCGGCAATTGCTAACATGATTCGGACAGACTTAAGCATCGCTGCAGGTGAGAAGGTCTCATCGTAGTCAATCCCTTGAACTTGTCGAAAACCTTTTGCAACAAGTCCAGCTTTGTAGACAGTAACATTACCGTCACCGTCAGTCTTCTTCTTGAAGATCCATTTATTCTCAATTGCTTGCCGATCAACGGGCAAGTCAACCAAAGTCCACACTTTGTTCTCATACATGGATCCGATCTCAGATTTCATGGCTTCTAGCCATTTTGCGGAATCTGGGCTCACCATCACTTCTTCATAGTTCGTAGGTTCATCATGATCTAGTAGCATGACTTCCAGAATAGGATTATCGTACCACTCTGGTGCGGATCTTACTCTGGTTGATCTACGAGGTTCGGTAGCAACTTGATCTGAAGTTTCATGATCATTATCATTAGCTTCCTCACTAATTGGTGTAGGTGTCACAGAAACCAGTTTCTGTGATGTACTACTTTCCAATAAGGGAGCAGGTACATTTACCTCATCAAGTTCTACTTTTCTCCCACTCACTTCTTTCGAGAGAAACTCCTTCTCTAGTAAAACTCCGAATTTAGCAACAAAAGTCTTGCCTTCGGATCTGTGATAGAAGGTGTACCCAACAGTCTCCTTTGGGTATCCTATGAAGACAAATTTCTCCGATTTGGGTTCGAGCTTATCAGGTTGAAGCTTTTTCACATAAGCATCGCAGCCCCAAACTTTCAGAAACGACAACTTTGGTTTTTTGCCAAACCACAGTTCATAAGGCCTCGTCTCAACGGATTTCGATGGTGTCCTATTTAACGTGAATGCAGCCGTCTCTAAAGCATAACCCCAAAACGATAACAGTAAATCAGTAAGAGACATCATAGATCTCACCATATCTAGTATAGTACGATTACGACGTTCGGACACACCATTACGCTGTGGTGTTCCGGGTGGCGTGAGTTGTGAAACTATTCCGCATTGTTTCAAATGTAGACCAAACTCGTAACTCAAATATTCTCCTCCACGATCAGATCGTAGAAACTTTATTTTCTTGTTACGATGATTTTCAACTTCACTCTGAAATTCTTTGAACTTTTCAAATGTTTCAGACTTATGTTTCATTAAGTAGATATTCCCATATCTGCTTAAATCATCTGTGAAGGTGAGAAAATAACGATATCCGCCACGAGCCTCAACATTCATTGGACCACATACATCTGTATGTATGATTTCCAACAAATCCATTGCTCTCTCCATAGTATCGGAGAACGGCGTTTTAGTCATCTTACCCATGAGGCACGGTTCGCAAGTACCAAGTGATTCATAATCAAGTGGTTCCAAAAGTCCATCAGTATGGAATTTCTTCATGCGCTTTACACCGATATGACCTAAATGGCAGTGCCACAAATAAGTTGCACTATCATTATCAACTCTGCATCTTTTGATTTCAACATTATGAATATGTGTATCACTACTATTGAGATTCATCAAAAATAGACCACTCTTGAAGGGTGCATGACCATAAAAGATATTACTCATATAAATAGAACAACCATTATTCTCTGATTTAAATGAATAACCGTCTTGCATCAAACAAGATCCAGATATAATGTTCATGCTCAACGCTGGCACCAAATAACAATTATTTAGGTCTAATACTAATCCCGAAGGTAGATGTAGAGGTAGCGTGCCGACCGCGATCACATCGACTTTGGAACCATTTCCCACGCGCATCGTCACCTCATCCTTAGCCAATCTTCGCTTAATCCGTAGCCCCTGTTTCGAGTTGCAAATGTTAGCAACAGAACCAGTATCAAATACCCAGGTGCTACTGCGAGAATTAGTAAGATACACATCAATAACATGTATATCACATATACCTTTTTTCACTTTGCCATCCTTCTTATCCATCAAATACTTGGCGCAGTTCTGCTTCTAGTGACCAGTCTGCTTGCAGTAGAAGCACTCAGTCTCAGGCTTAGGTCCAGACTTGGGTTTCTTCTCCTGAGCAGCAACTTGTTTGCTGTTCTTCTTTAAGTTCCCTTTCTTCTTCCCTTTGCCCTTTTTCTTGAAACTGGTGGTCTTATTGACCATCAACACTTGATGCTCCTTCTTGATTTCTACCTCCACGGCTTTTAGCATCGCGAAGAGCTCAGGAATAGTCCTATTCATCCATTGCATATTATAGTTCATCACGAAGCTTTTTTAGCTTGGTGGCAGTGATTGAAGAACTCTGTCAATGACACTATCAACAGGAAGATTAACCCCAGTTGAGTCAAGTGATTATGATACCCAAACATTTTGAGTATATGTTCACTGACAGAACTATTCTCCTCCATCTTGCAGCTATAGAACTTATTGGAGACTTCATATCTCTCAATCCGGGCATTTGCTTGAAATATTAACTTCAACTCCTGGAACATCTCATATGCTCCATGACGTTCAAAACATCGTTGAAGACCCGATTCTAAGCCGTAAAGCATGGCACACTGAACTATCGAGTAGTCATCAGCTTTGCTCTGCCAGATGTTCATAACATCTAGTGTTGCTCCTGCAGCAGGCTTGACACTTAGCGCGGCTTCCAGGACGTAATTCTTATGTGCAGCAATGAGGATAATCCTCAAGTTACAGACCCAGTCTGTGTAATTGCTACCATCATCTTTCAACTTTGCTTTCTCAAGGAACGCATTAAAATTCAATGGAACAACAGCACGAGCCATCTATCTACAATCAAACATAGACAAGCAAGATACTATCAAGTACTAAGTTCATGATAAATTTAAGTTCAATTAATCATATTACTTAAGAACTCCCACTTAGAAAGACATCCCTCTAATCCTCTAAGTGATCACGTGATCCAAATCAACTAAACCATGTTCGATCATCACGTGAGATGGAGTAGTATCAATGGTGAACATCAATATGTTGATCATATCTACTATATGATTCACGCTCGACCTTTCGGTCTCCGTGTTCCGAGGCCATATCTGTTATATGCTAGGCTCATCAAGTTAAACCTGAGTATTCCGCGTGTGCAACTGTTTTGCACCCGTTGTATTTGAACATAGAGCCTATCACACCCTATCATCACGTGGTGTCTCAGCACGAAGAACTTTCGCAACGGTGCATACTCGGGGAGAACACTTATACTTTGATAATTTAGTGAGGGATCATCTTATAATGCTACCGTCAATCAAAGCAAGATAAGATGCATAAAAGATAAACATCACATGCAATCAATATAAGTGATATGATATGGCCATCATCATCTTGTGCTTGTGATCTCCATCTCCGAAGCACCGTCATGATCACCATCGTCACCGGCGCGACACCTTGATCATCAACGTAGCATCGTTGTCGTCTCGCCAATCTTATGCTTCCATGACTATCGCTACCGCTTAGTGATAAAGTAAAGCATTACAGCGCAATTGCATTGCATACAATAAAGCGACAACCATATGGCTCCTGCCAATTGCCGATAACTCGGTTACAAAACATGATCATCTCATACAATAAAATTTAGCATCATGTCTTGACCATATCACATCACAACATGCCCTACAAAAACAAGTTAGACGTCCTCTACTTTGTTGTTGCAAGTTTTACATGGCTGCTATGGGCTTAGCAAGAACCGTTCTTACCTACGCATCAAAACCACAACGATAGTTTGTCAAGTTGGTGCTGTTTTAACCTTCGCAAGGACCGGGCGTAGCCACACTTGGTTCAACTAAAGTTGGAGAAACTGACACCCGCCAGCCACCTGTGTGCAAAGCACGTCGGTAGAACCAGTCTCGCGTAAGCGTACGCGTAATGTCGGTCCGGGCCGCTTCATCCAACAATACCGCCAAACCAAAGTATGGCATGCTGGTAAGCAGTATGACTTATATCACCCACAACTCACTTGTGTTCTACTCGTGCACAACATCAACGCATAAAACCTGGCTCGGATGCCACTAATGGGGAACGTAGTAATTTCAAAAAAATTCCTACGCACACGCAAGATCATGGTGATGCATAGCAACGAGAGGGGAGAATGTTGTCTACGTACCCTCGTAGACCGGCAACGGAAGCGTTGACACAACATAGAGGAAGTAGTCGTACGTCTTCCCGATCTGACCGATCCAAGTACCGAACGTACATCACCTCCGAGTTCTGCACACGTTCAACTCGGTGACGTCCCTCGAGTTCCGATCCAGCAAAATGTTGATGGAGAGTTTCATCAGCACGACGGCGTGATGACGGTGATGATGTTCTACCGACGCAGGGCTTCGCCTAAGCACCGCTACGATATGACCAAGGTGGAATATGGTGGAAGGGGACACCGCACACGGCTAAGGAACGATCACGAGGATCAACTTGTGTCTCATGGGGTGCCCCCTTGCCTCAGTATATAAAGGAAGGAGAGGGGGAGGTGCAGCCGGCCCTAGGGGTGCGCCTGGAGGAGTCCTACTCCAACCGGGAGTAGGACTCCCCCTCTTGCCTTATTGGAAAAGGAAGGAGGAAGGGAGAAAGAGGAAAGGGGGGCGCCCCCCCTTCCTTGTCCTATTTGGACTAGGGGGAGGGGGCGCGCGGCCTGCCCTGGCCGGCCATCCTCTTCTCCCTTATGGCCCATGTAGGCCCAATAACACCCCCCCGGGGGGGGGGGGGTTCCGGTAACCCCCCGGTACTCCGGTAAAATCCCGATTTCACCCGGAACGTTTCCGATATCCAAATATAGGCTTCCAATATATCAATCTCTATGTCTCGGCCATTTCGAGACTCCTCGTCATGTCCGTGATCACATCCGGGACTCCAAACAACCTTCAGTACATCAAAACACAAAAAACCCTAATTACGATCGTCACCGAACTTTAAGCGTGCGGACCCTACGGGTTCAAGAACTATGTAGACATGACCAGGACACGTCTCCGGTCAATAACCAATAGCGGAACCTGGATGCTCATATTGGCTCCTACATATTCTACGAAGATCTTTATCGGTCAGACCGCATAACAACATACGTTGTTCCCTTTGTCATCGGTATGTTACTTGCCCGAGATTCGATCGTCGGTATCTCAATACCTAGTTCAATCTCGTTACCGGCAAGTCTCTTTACTCGTTCCGTAATACATCATCCCGTAACTAACTTATTAGTTGCAATGCTTGCAAGGCTTGAGTGATGTGCATTACTGAGAGGGCCCAGAGATACCTCTCCGACAATCGAAGTGACAAATCCTAATCTCGAAATACGCCAACCCAACAAGTACCTTCGGAGACACCTGTAGAGCACCTTTATAATCACCCAGTTACGTTGTGACGTTTGGTAGCACACAAAGTATTCGTCTGGTAAACGGGAGTTGCATAATCTCATAGTCATAGGAACATGTATAAGTTATGAAGAAAGCAATAGCAACAAACTAAATGATCAAGTGCTAAGCTAACGGAATGGGTCAAGTCAATCACATCATTCTCCTAATGATGTGATCCCGTTAATCAAATGACAACTCATGTCTATGGTTAGGAAACATAACCATCTTTGATCAACGAGCTAGTCAAGTAGAGGCATACTAGTGACACTCTGTTTGTCTATGTATTCACACATGTATTATGTTTCCGGTTAATACAATTCTAGCATGAATAATAAACATTTATCATGATATAAGGAAATAAATAATAACTTTATTATTGCCTCTAGGGCACATTTCCTTCAGGAACGCTGTGACTGAAAGGTCGAACGTGAATGATATAGTAGATATGATCAACATAGAGATGTTCACCATTGAAAACTACTCCATCTCACGTGATGATCGGACATGGTTTAGTTGATATGGATCACGTGATCACTTAGATGATTAGAGGGATGTCTATCTAAGTGGGAGTTCTTAAGTAATATGATTAATTGAACTTAATTTATCATGAACTTAGTCCTGATAGTTTTTGCATATCTGTGTTGTAGATCAATAGCTTGCTATGTGGCTCCCCGTTTATTTTTTGATATGTTCCTAGAGAAAAATAAGTTGAAAGATGATAGTAGCAATGATGCGAACTGGGTCCTTGATCTGAGGATTATCCTCATTGTTGCATAGAAGAATTATGTCCTTGATGCACCGCTAGGTGACAGACCTATTACGGGAGCAGATGCACACGTTATGAACATTTGACAAAGCTTGGTATGATGACTACTTAATAGCTTAGTGCACCATGCTTTACGGCTTGGAACCGGGACTTCAAAAACTTTTTGAACGCCACAGAACATATAAGATGTTCTAAGAGTTGAAATTGGTATTTCATACTCATGCATGTGTCGAGAGGTATGAGACCTCTGACAGTACTTTGCCTACAAGGTGGAGGAGAATAGCTCAACTAGTGAGCATGTGCTCAGATTGTCTGGGTACTACAATTGCTTGAATCAAGTGGGAGTTAATCTTCTAGATAAGATAGTAATTGATAAAGTTCTCTAGTCACTATCACCAAGTTACTAGAACTTAGTGATGAACTATAACATGCAAGGGATGACAAAAGTAATTCCCTAGCTCTTTGTGATGCTGAAATCGGTGAAGGTAGAAATCAAGAAATAGCATCAAGTGTTGATGGTTAACAAGACCACTAGTTTCAAGAAAAGGGCAAAGGGAAAGAAAGAGGAACTTCAAATAAGAAAGGCAAGCAAGTTTCCACTCCCATGAAGAAACCAAAAGCTAGACCTAAGCCTAAAACTGAGGGCTTCTACTGCAAAGGCAATGGTCACTGGAAACGGAACTACCCCAAATATTTGGCGGATAAGAAGGATGGCAAAGTGAACAAAAGTATATATGATATACATGTTATTGATGTGTACTTTACTAGTGTTCATAGTAACCCCTAGGTATTTGATACCGATTCAGTTGCTATGATTAGTAACTCGAAACAGGAGTTACAATATGAACAGAGACTAGTTGAGGTAAAAGTGATGATGTGTGTTGGAAGAGATTCCAAGGTTGATAAGATCACCATCGCACACTCCCTTTACCTTCGGGATTAGAGTTGAACCTAAAATAAATGTTATTTGGTGTTTGCGTTGAGCATAATATGATTGGATCATGTTTATTGCAATACGGTTATTCATTTAAGTTAAAGAATAATTGTTATTCTGTTTACATGAATAAAACCTTATGTGGTCATACACCCAAGGTGAATGGTTTATAGAATCTCGATCGTAGTGATACACATATTCATAATATTAATGCCAAAAGATGCAAAGTTGATAATGATAGTGCAACTTATATGTGGCACTGCCATTTAGGTCATATTGGTATAAAGCGCATGAAGAAACTCCATGCTGATGGACTTTTGGAATCACTTGATTATGAATCACTTGATGATTGCGAACCATGCCTCATGGGCAAGATGACTAAGACTCCGTTCTCCGGAACAATGGAGCGAGCAATTGACTTATTGGAAATAAGGCATACTGATGTATGCGATCCGATAAGTGTTGAGGCTCGCGGCGGGTATCATTATTTTCTGACCTTCACTTGAGCAAATATGGGTATATCTACTTAATGAAACATAATTCTGAAACATTTGAAAAGCTCAAAGAATTTCAGAGTGAAGTGGAAAATCATCGTAACAAGAAAATAAAGTTTCTACGATCTGATCGCGGAGGCAAATATTTGAGTTACGAGTTTGGTCTTGATAACCCACAAGTATAGGGGATCGCAACAGCTTTCGAGGGTAGAGTATTCAACCCAAATTAATTGATTCGACACAAGGGGAGCCAAAGAATATTCTCAAGTATTAGCAGCTGAGTTGTCAATTCAACCACACCTGGAAACTTAGTATCTGCAACAAAGTGTTTAGTAGCAAAGT
This sequence comes from Triticum dicoccoides, assembly GCF_002162155.2. Lineage (NCBI taxonomy): Eukaryota > Viridiplantae > Streptophyta > Magnoliopsida > Poales > Poaceae > Triticum > Triticum dicoccoides. Next base: position 106,455,342 of record NC_041380.1, on the reverse strand, counting down.
AATATGATAGTGGTGGTAGCAGCAACAAAAGTAAAGACAGCAAACGTAATGTTTTTGGTATTTTGTAGTGATTGTAACAGTAGCAACGGGAAAGTAAATAAGCGAGAACCAGTATATGGAAAACTCATAGGCACCGGATCAGTGATGGATAATTATGCTGGATGCGGTTCATCATGTAACAGTCATAACATAGGGTGACACAGAACTAGCTCCAATTCATCAATGTAATGTAGGCATGTATTCCGTATATAGTCATACATGCTTATGGAAAAGAACTTGCATGACATCTTTTGTCCTACCCTCCCGTGGCAGCGGGGTCCTATTGGAAACTAAGGGATATTAAGGCCTCCTTTTAATAGAGAACCAGAACAAAGCATTAGCACATAGTGAATACATGAACTCCTCAAACTATGGTCATCATCGGGAGTGGTCCCGATTATTGTCACTTCGGGGTTGCCGGATCATAACACATAGTAGGTGACTATAGACTTGCAAGATAGGATCAAGAACTCACATATATTCATGAAAACATAATAGGTTCAGATCTGAAATCATGGCACTCGGGCCCTAGTGACAAGCATTAAGCATAGCAAAGTCATAGCAACATCAATCTCAGAACATAATGAATACTAGGGATCGAACCCTAACAAAACTAACTCGATTACATGATAAATCTCATCCAACCCATCACCGTCCAGCAAGCCTACGATGGAATTACTCATGCACGGCGGTGAGCATCGTGAAATTGGTGATGGAGGATGGTTCATGATGACGACGGTGATGAATCCCCCTCTCCGGAGCCCCGAACGGACTCCAGATCAGCCCTCCCGAGAGGTTTTAGGGCTTGGCGGCGGCTTCGTATCGTAAAACGCGATGATTTCTTCTCTCTGATTTTTTTCTCATCGAAACTCAACATATGGAGGTGGAGTTGGAGTCGGAGACGCAACAGGGGGCCCATGAGGTAGGGGGCGCACCCTAGGGGGGCGCCCCCACCCTCGTGAGAAGGGTGTGGGCCCCCCGGTCTTCATCTTTGGTGATGATTTTTTATTGTTTTTTCTAAGATGTTCCGTGGAGTTTCAGGTCATTCCGAGAATATTTGTTTTCTGCACATAAAACAACACCATGGTAATTCTGCTGAAAACAGCGTCAGTCCGGGTTAGTTCCATTCAAATCATACAAGTTAGAGTACAAAAAAAGGGCAAAAGTGTTTGGGAAAGTAGATACGACGGAGACGTATCAACTCTCCCAAGCTTAAACCCTTGCTTATCCTCAAGCAATTTAGTTGACAAACTGAAAGAAAGAAAGAAAAACTTTTACAAACTCTGTTTGCTCTTGTTGTTGTAACTATGTCAAGCCAACATTCAAGTTTTCAGCATAAATCATAACTAACCACATTTGCAATAATTCTCAGGTCTCACAATTACTCATATCAATAGCATAATCAACTAGAAAGTCATAATAATAAATCTCGGATGACAACACTTTCTCAAAACAATCATAATATGATATAACAAGATGGTATCTCGCTAGCCCTTTCTGAGACCGCAAAACATAAATGCAGAGCACCTTCAAAGATCAAGGACTGACTAGACATTGTAATTCATGGTAAAAGAGATCCAATCATAGTCATACCCAATATAAATTAACAGTGATGAATGCAAATGACGGTTGTGCTCTCCAGCCAGTGCTTTTTAATAAGAGGGTGATGACTCAACATAAAAGTAAATAGATAGGCCCTTCGCGGAGGGAAGCAGGGATTTGTAGAGGTGCCAGAGCTCGGTTTTGAAATAGAGATAAATTGTATTTTGAGCGGTATACTTTCATTGTCAACGTAACAACTAAGAGATGGCGATATCTTCCATGCTAAACACATTATAGGCGGTTCCCAAACAGAATGGTAAAGTTTATACCCCCCCTCCACCAACAAGCATCAATCCATGGCTTGCTCGAAACAATGAGTGCCTCCAACATACATCAGGTCCCAGGGGGAGTTTTGTTTGCAATTAATTTTGATTTAGTTTGCATAAAGCATGGGACTGGGCATCCCGGTGACCAGCCATTTTCTCGTGAGTGAGGAGCGGAGTCCACTCCTCTTGAGAATAACCCGCCTAACACGGAAGATAAGGACAGACTTTGTTGATACATGAGCTATTCGAGCATACAAAACAGAATGTTTATTTGAAGGTTTAGAGTTTGGCACGTACAAATTTAGTTGGAACGGCAGGTAGATACCGCATATAGGAAGGTATAGTGGACTCATCTGGAATAACTTTGGGGTTTAAGGGATTGGATGCACAAGAAGTATTCCCGCTTAGTACAAGTGAAGGCTAGCAAAAGACTAGGAAGCGACCAACTAGAGAGCGACAACAACCATGTACATGCATTAAAATTAATAAAAATTGGATGCAAGCATGAGTAGGATATAATCCACCATGAACGTAAATATCGTGAAGGCTATGTTGATTTTGTTTCAACTACATGCGTGAACATGTGCCAAGTCAAGTCACTTAAATCATTCAAAGGAGGATACCACCCCATCATACCACATCATAATCATCTCAATAGCATGTTGGCATACAAGGTAAATCATTATAACTCATAGCTAATCAAGCATGGCACAAGCAACTCTGATCTCTAATTGTCTTTGCAAACATGTTTATTCATAATAAGCTGAATCAAGAACGAGGGACTCATCATATTTACAAAAAAAATAGGTCGAGTTCATACCAGCTTTTCTCATCTCAGTCAGCCCATCATTTATCATCATAATTGCCTTTCACTTGCACGACCGAATGGTGTGAATAATAATAAGAGTGCACATGCATTGAACTAAGCTGGAGTCTGCGAGCATTCAATAAACAGGAGAAGACAAGGCAATATGGGCTCTTGGTTAAATCAACAATAATGCATATAAGAGCCACTTCAACAATTTAATTATGGTCTTCTCCTACTGACCCCCAAGAAAAGAAAAGAAATAAAACTATTTACACGGGAAAGCTCCCAACAAGCAAAAGAAGAACGGGAAATATTTTTGGGTTTTCTTTTTAATTATTACTACTACAGCAGAAAATTAAACTACTACTAATTTTTTTGGTTTTTCTTAAGGTTTAACAAACACACAAGAAGAAAGCAGGAAAAAGAAAATAAACTAGCATGGATATTACAGTGAAAAAGTATGAGCACCGACATCTAGCAATGAGTGTGTGTGAACATAAATGTAATGTCGATGAGAAATACGTACTCCCCCAAGCTTAGGATTTTGGCCTAAGTTGGTCTATGGCCACGGCTGACCTGGCGGATATCCATAATAATAGTTGTTGGGGTCGTACTGTGATGAGGAAGGATAGTTGGGATCATACTGATGTGCAGCGGTTATCGCCTGCTGAGCTGCAGCATGGAGTCGGGCTGCCTCCGCTCTCCTCTCGTACTCTTCTGCCTCCTCTCTGGTAATAACATATCTTCCTTTTGTCTGTGAATCAAAGAAGGCAGGAGCAGGGAGAGTAATACGGAAAATAGGTCGTTTATCAAAAATTAAGCGATATAAGAGAGGTGATTCAGGCCTCTCGACAAACTGGTGCGAAGCCATAGAGTTATAATCTAAATATGCAGGAGGCAACTCATATCACCCTCATGAATGTCTATTTCAAGAAAATGAGCTAAGCGGGTTGCATAAATTCCTCCAAAGAAATCTCCATTATGTCTATTATGATGCAACCTATGAGCTACAATGGCTCCCATATGATAAGATTGGTCTCCTAACACAGCGCTCCTAAGAATGCTAAGATCAGGGACACACATGTGACATGCTTCATCCTTAGCATTTATGCATCTACCGATGAAGAGAGCAAAATAATGTATAGCAGGAAAGTGAATGCTCCCTATGGTAGCCTGCGTTATATCTCTAGATTCCCCCACAGTTATACTAGCAAGAAAGTTTCTAAATTCAGTTTTAGGAGGATCTCTAGCACTACCCCATGATGGAAGTTTGCATGCAAGAGTGAAATCCTCTAGGTCCATGGTATACGATTTGTCATAAAGATCAAACATGACTGAAGGAGAATTACGCGAAGATGAATACTCAAACCTCCTCATAAATGAACTTGTGAGATCATGATACTGGGGGCATTTGTTAGCCTCAAAATCTTCAAGACCGGCATTGCGCAAATATGCTTTGAATTCTTCTTTAATTCCCGCACGGTCCATAAAATTTTCCGACGGCCATTCGCAAGGCCGTACTGGAGCGTCTCTTGGTGGATCCTCATCAGCATCGCGCATAGCAATTCTGAGTCCTTGCTTCTTAGAGGATCCACCTTGGAACATCTTCCTAAACATATTGTTTTTCTCTGAAAAATTCTGAAATTTTTTAGTACTTTAAAATAAAAGTGAACCAAACTCAATAAAACTGATAGCAACTACACCTACAATTGCCTAGAGCCTATATCAAGCATTAGAACTACTTGGAACCATATAAATTTGACATGCAAGCTCAAGAACATGGTCACCTATGCAGCACAAATTTGCAAAGAATAAAGCACTAGAACAAAAACTAATTGGACCAATGGAGGAGTCACATACCAAGGAACAATCTCCCCAAGCAGTTTTGCGAGAGGTGCTTTGAGCAAGGAGATCGAAAATCACAGCAAAAGTGACTGGAACTCGTGCTTGAGTTGGTTTTTCGGGTTTGTGTGAGATAGAGGAAGAAGATGGGTGCTGGGATAAGTGGAGGAGGGCCACCGTGGGCCCACGAGGCAGGGGGGCGCGCCCTATAGGGGGGGCGCCCACCACCCTCGTGGACAGGTGGCAGCTCGTCCCACGGTAATTTTTGCACAGTAAATCCTCAAATATTCCCGAGTAAATCATATTAAATTGGCATGGCATTCTGAGGACTTTTATTTTTGGGATATTTTTATATTGCACGGATAAGTCAGGAAACAAACAGAAAATACTATTTTTACTTTATTTAATATAAATAACAGAAAGTAAAAGTGGGGTACAGAAGTTTGTGCTTCTAGTTTCATCCATCTCATGCTCATCAAAAAGAATCCACTAACAAGGTTGATCAAGTCTTGTTAACAAACTCATTCCGATAATCATGAAACCGGAGAAATTTCGAATAACACTAAGTTACCTCAACGGGGATATGCACATCCCCTATAATAAGTATATCATATTTCTTCTTGACAGTAGGAAGAGTAAATTCAAAACCTCCAAATATAATCGATGGAATTTTTCCAATAGAGTTGATACTATGAACTTGAGGTTGTTTCCTCGGAAAGTGTACCGTATGCTCATTACCATTAACATGAAAAGTGACATTGCCTTTGTTGCAATCAATAACAGCCCCTGCAGTATTAAGAAAAGGTCTTCCAAGAATAATAGACATACTATCATCCTCGGGAATATCAAGTATAACAAAGTCCGTTAAAATAGTAACGTTTGCAACCACAACAGGCACATCCTCACAAATACCGACAGGTATAGCAGTTGATTTATCAGCCATTTGCAAAGATATTTCAGTAGGTGTCAACTTATTCAAGTCAAGTCTACGATACAAAGAGAGAGTCATAACACTAACACCGGCTCCAAGATCACATAAAGCAGTTTTAATATAATTTCTTTTAATGGAGCAAGGTATAGTAGGTACTCCGGGGTCTCCAAGTTTCTTTGGTATTCCACCCTCAAAAGTATAATTAGCAAGCATGGTGGAAATTTCAGCTTCCGATATCTTTCTTTTATTAGTAATGATATCCTTCATATATTTAGCATAAGGATTTGTTTTGAGCACATCAGTTAATCTCATACGCAAAAAGATAGGCCTAATCATTTCAGCAAAGCGCTCAAAATCCTCATCATCCTTTTTCTTGGATGGTTTCGGAGGAAAAGGCATGGGTTTCTGAACCCAAGGTTCCCTTTCTTTACCATGTCTCCTAGCAACAAAGTCTCTTTTATCATAACGTTGATTCTTTGATTGTGGGTTATCAAGATCAACAGCAGGTTCAATTTCTACATCATTATCATTACTAGGTTTAGCATCATCATGAACATCATCATTAATATTTTTACTAGGTTCATGTTCATTACCAGATTGTGTTTCAGCATCAGACATAGAAATATCATTTGGATTATCAGGTGGTTCAGCAATAGGTTCACTAGAAGTTTGCACAGTTCTATCATTTTTCTTCTTCTTCTTTTTAGAAGAACTAGGAACATCAATATTATTTCTTTGAGAATCTTGCTCGATTCTCTTAGGGTGGCCTTCAGGATACAAAGGTTCCTGAGTCACTCTACCAATTCTAGTAACCACTCTAACAACATAATCATTTTTCTTTCTATTCATTTCATCAAGCACTTCTTTTTGAGCCTTAAGTACTTGTTCTACTTGAGTGGTAACCATAGAAGCATGTTTGCTAACAAGTTTAAGTTCACCTTTAATATCAGCCATATAATCACCCAAGCATCTAATCATATAAGCATTTTCTTCTAATTGTCTACCAAAATAAGCATTGAAGTCATCTTGCTTATACATAAAGTTATCAAACTCATCCAAGCATTGACTAGCAATTTTAGTAGGAGGGACTTCAGCTTTATCATATCTATAGAGAGAATTTACCTTTACTACTTGTGTCGGGATATCGGGATCAGGAGGTTCTTCAGTAAATAAATAATTAAGATCATATGTTTCTTCAATAGGCGGTATATTAAGACCATGTATTTCTTCAATATGAGGTAAATTCTTAACGTCTTCAGCTTTAATACCTTTCTCTTTCATAGATTTCTTTGCCTCTTGCATATCTTCGGGACTAAGAAATAGAACACCTCTCTTCTTCGGAGTTGGTTTAGGAATAGGATCAGTAATTGGAGCAGGAGATGGCTCAGGGGCTGGCTCAGGAGGTGCCCAGTTATTTTTATTTGTCAACATATTATTCAATAGAATTTCAGCTTCATCCGGTGTTCTTTCCCTGAAAAGAGAACCAGCACAACTATCCAGGTAATCTCGGGAAGCATCGGTTAGTCCATTATAAAAGATATCAAGTATTTCATGTTTCTTAAGAGGATGATCAGGCAAATCATTAAGTAACTTGAGAAGCCTCCCCCAAGCTTGTGGGAGTCTCTATTCTTTAATTTGCACAAAGTTGTATATTTCCCTCAAAGCAGCTTGTTTCTTATGAGCAGGGAAATATTTAGCAGAGAAGTAATAAATCATATCCTGGGGAATACGCACACAACCAGGTTCAAGAGAATTAAACCATATCTTAGCATCACCCTTTAATGAGAACGGAAATATTTTGAGTATATAGAGGTAACGCGATCTCTCATCATTAGTAAACAGGGCAGCTATATCATTTAACTTAGTAAGATGTGCCACAACAGTTTCAGATTCATAGCGATAAAACGGATCAGATTCAACCAAAGTAATTATATCAGGATCAATAGAGAATTCATACTCTTTATCAAGAACACATATAGGTGAAGTAGCAAAAGCAGGGTCGGGTTTCATTCTATCTCTAAGTGATTCTTTGTTCCATTTAATTAATAACCTCTTAAGCTCATATCTATCTTTGCAAGCAAAAATAGCGGCAGAAGATTCCATATCAAAAAGATAACCCTCAGGAATAACAGGCATATTTTCATCATCACTATCATCATTGTATTCAGATTCAATAATTTATTTTTCTCTAGCCCTAGCAATTTGTTCATCAAGAAATTCACTAAGGGGCACAGTAGTATCAGGCATAGAAGCAGTTTCATCATAAGTATCATGCATAGCAGAAGTGGCATCATCAATAACATGCGACATATTAGAACGAATAGCAGAAGCAGATGTAGGTGTCGCAAACTTACTCATAACAGAAGGTGAATCAAGTGCAGAGCTAGATGGCAGTTCCTTACCTCCCCTCGTAGTTGAGGGATAGATCTTGGTTTTTGGATCTCTCAAGTTCTTCATAGTGTCCAGCAGATATAAATCCCAAGTGACTTAAAGAATAGAGCTATGTTCCCCGGCAACGGCGCCAGAAATTTGTCTTGATAACCCACAAGTATAGGGGATTGCAACAGCTTTCGAGGGTAGAGTATTCAACCCAAATTTATTGATTCGACACAAGGGGAGCCAAAGAATATTCTCAAGTATTAGCAGCTGAGTTGTCAATTCAACCACACCTGGAAACTTAGTATCTGCAGCAAAATGTTTAGTAGCAAAGTAATATGATAGTGGTGGTAGCAGCAACAAAAGTAAAGACAGCAAAAGTAATGTTTTTGGTATTTTGTAGTGATAGTAACAGTAGCAGCGGGAAAGTAAATAAGCGAGAACCAGTATATGGAAAACTTGTAGGCACCGGATCAGTGATGGATAATTATGCCGGATGCGGTTCATCATGTAACAGTCATAACATAGGGTGACACAGAACTAGCTCCAATTCATCAATGTAATGTAGGCATGTATTCCGTATATAGTCATAAGTTCTTATGGAAAAGAACTTGCATGACATCTTTTGTCCTACCCTCCGGTGGCAGCGGGGTCCTATTGGAAACTAAGGGATATTAAGGCCTCCTTTTAATAGAGAACCGAAACAAAGCATTAGCACATAGTGAATACATGAACTCCTCAAACTATGGTCATCACCGGGAGTGGTCCCGATTATTGTCACTTCGGGGTTGCCGGATCATAACACATAGTAGGTGACTATAGACTTGCAAGATAGGATCAAGAACTCACATATATTCATGAAAACATAATAGGTTCAGATCTAAAATCATGGCACTCGGGCCCTAGTGACAAGCATTAAGCATAGCAAAGTCATAGCAACATCAATCTCAGAACATAATGGATACTAGGGATCAAACCCTAACAAAACTAACTCGATTACATGATAAATCTCATCCAACCCATCACCGTCCAGCAAGCCTACGATGGAATTACTCACGCACGGCGGTGAGCATCATGAAATTGGTGATGGAGGATGGTTGATGATGACAACGGCGACGAATCCCCCTCTCCGGAGCCCCGAACGGACTCCAGATCAGCCCTCCCGAGAGGTTTTAGGGCTTGGCGGCGGCTCCGTATCGTAAAACGCGATGATTTCTTCTCTCTGATTTTTTTCTCATCGAAACTCAATATATGGAGGTGGACTTGGAGTCGGAGACGCAACAGGGGGCCCACGAGGTAGGGGGCGCGCCCTAGGGGAGGCACCCTCGTGAGAAGGGTGTGGGCCCCCCGGTCTTCATATTTGGCGAGGATTTTTTATTGTTTTTTCTAAGATGTTCCGTGGAGTTTCAGGTCATTCCGAGAATATTTGTTTTCTGCACATAAAACAACACCATGGTAATTCTGCTGAAAACAACGTCAGTCCGGGTTAGTTCCATCCAAATCATACAAGTTAGAGTCCAAAACAAGGGCAAAAGTGTTTGGAAAAGTAGATACGACGGAGACGTATCAGGTCTTCATTTGAAACAACGTGGAATAGTTTCACAACTCACGCTACCTGGAACACCACAACATAATGGTGTGTCCGAATGTTGTAATCGTACTGTATTGGATATGGTGTGATCTATGATGTCCCTTACCGATTTACCACTATCGTTTTGGTGTTATGCATTATAGATAGCTGCATTCACGTTAAATAGGGCACCATCTAAATCCGTTGAGATGACTATGTATGAATTATGGTTTGGCAAGAAACCAAAGTTGTCGTTTTTTAAAGTTTGGGGTTGCGATGCTTATGTGAAAAAGTTTCAAATTGATAAGTCGAACCAAAATCGGAGTAGTGCATCTTCATACGATACCTAAAAAGAAACTGTTGGGTACACCTTCTATCACAGATCCGAAGGCAAGATATTTTGTTGCCAAGAATGGATCCTTTCTAGAGAAGGAGTTTCTCTCGAAAGAAGTGAGTGGGAGGAAAGTAGAACTTGACGAGGTAACTATACCTACTCCCTTATTGGAAAGTAGTTCATCACAGAAATCAGTTCCAGTGATTCCTGCACCAGTAAGTGAGGAAGCTAATGATGATGATCATGAAACTTCTGATCAAGTTACTACCGAACCTCGTAGGTCAACCAGAGTAAGATCTGCACCAGAGTGGTATGGTAATCCTGTTCTGGAGGTCATGTTACTTGACCATGACGAACCTACAGACTATGAGGAAGCGATGATGAGCCCAGATTCCGCAAAATGGCTTGAGGCCATGAAAGCTGAGATGGGATTCATGTATGAGAACAAAGTATGGACTTTGATTGACTTGCCCGATGATTGGTGAGTCATTAAGAATAAATGGATCTTCAGAGGAAGACGGACGCTGATAATAGTGTTACTATCTACAAAGCTCGAATTGTCACAAAATGTTTTCGACAAATTCATGGTGTTGACTACGATGAGATTTTCTCACTTGTATCGATGCTTAAAAGTTTGTCTGAATCATGTTAGCAGTTGCTGCATTTTATGAAATCTGGCAAATGGATATCAAAACTTCATTCCTTAATGGATTTCTTAAAGAAGAGTTGTATATGATGCAACCAGAAGGTTTTTTTGATCCTAAAGGTGCTAACAAAGTGAGCAAGCTCCAGTGATCCATCTATGAACTGGTGCAAGCATCCCGGAGTTGGAATATATGCTTTGATAAAGTGATCAAAGCATATGGTTTTATATAGACTTGCGGCGAAGCCTGTATTTACAAGAAAGTGAGTGGGAGCACTACAACATTTCTGATAAGTATATGTGAATGACATATTGTTGATCGGAAATGATGTAGAATTTTCTGGAAAGCATAAAGGAGTGTTTGAAAGGAGTTTTTCAAAGAAAGACCTCGGTGAAGCTACTTACATATTGAGCATCAAGATCTATAGAGATAGATCAAGACGCTTGATATATTTTCAGTGAGTACATACCTTGACAAGATTTTGAAGTAGTTCAAAATGGAACAGTCAAAGAAGGAGTTCTTGCATGTGTTGCAAGGTGTGAAGTTGAGTACTCAAAACCCAACCATGGCAGAAAATAGAAGAAGAATGAAAAGTCATTCCCTATGCCTCAGTCATAGGTTCTATAAAGTATGCTATGCTGTGTACCAGACCTATTGTGTACCTCACCATAAGTTTGGCAAGAGGGTACAATAGTGATCTAGGAGTGGATCACTGGACAACAGGAAAAAATATCCTTAGTGGAATAAGGAAATGTTTCTCGGTTATGGAGGTGACAAAGAGTTCGTCATAAAGAGTTACATCGATGCAAGATTTGACACCGATCTGGATGACTTTAAGTCTCGGTCTAGATACATATTGAAAGTGGGAGCAATTATCTAGAGTAGCTCTGTGCAAAGCATTATAGACATAGAAAATTTGCAAAATACATACGGCTCTGAATGTGGCAGACCCGTTGACTAAATTTCTCTCACAAGCAAAACGCGATAACTCTTTGGGTGTTAATCAGATAGCGATGTGAACTAGATTATTGACTGTAGTAAACCCTTTGGGTGTTAGTCACATGGAGATGTGAACTAATCAGATAAAGATGTGAACTATTGGTGTTAAATCACATGACGATGTGAAATAGATTATTGACTCTAGTGCAAGTGGGAGACTGAAGGAAATATGCCCTAGAGGCAATAATAAAGTTGTTATTTATATTTCCTTATATCATGATATATGTTTATTATTCATGCTAGAATTGTATTAACTGGAGACTTAGTACATGTGTGAATACATAGACAAACAGAGTGTCCCTAGTATGTCTCTACTTGACTAGCTCGTTAATCAAAGATGGTTAAGTTTACTAGTCATGGACATGTGTTGTCATTTGATGAATGGGATCACATCATTAGAGAATGATATGATGGACAAGACCCATCCATTAGCTTAGCATAATGATCGTTCAGTTTTATTGCTACTGCTTTCTTCATGACTTATACATGTTCCTCTGACTATGAGATTATGCAACTCCCGAATACCGGAGGAACACCTTGTGCTATCAAACGTCACAACGTAACTGGGTGATTATAAAGATGCTCTACAGGTGTCTTCGATGGTGTTTGTTGAGTTGGCATAGATCGAGATTAGGATTTGTCATTCCGTCTATCGGAGAGGTATCTCTCGGCCCTCTCGGTAATGTACATCACTATGAGCCTTGCAAGCAATGTGACTAATGATTTAGTTGCGGATGATGCATTATGGAACGAGTAAAGAGACTTGCCGGTAACGAGATTGAACTAGGTATGATGATACCGACGATCGAATCTCAGGCAAGTAACATATCGATGACAAAGGGAACAACATATGTTGTTATGCGGTTTGACCGATAAAGATCTTCATAGAATATGTAGGAGCCAATATGAGCATCCATGTTACGCTATTGGTTATTGACCGGGGATGTGTCTTAGTCATGTCTACATAGTTCTCGAACCCGTAGGGTCCGCACGCTTAACATCTGATGACGATTTGTATTATGAGTTATGTGATTTGATCTACCGAAGGTTGTCCGGAGTCCCGGATGAGATCACTGACATGACGAGGAGTCCCAAAATGGTCGAGACGTAAATATCGATATATTGGAAGGCTATATTCGGACATCAGAAAGGTTCTTAGTGATTCGGGTATTTTTCGGAGTACCGGAGAGTTACGGGAATTCGCCGGGGAAGTAGTGGGCCTTAATGGGCCATACGGGAAAGGAGAGAAGGGCCTTAAGGGGTGGCTGCGCACCCCCCATGGGCTGGTCCGAATTGGACTAGGGATGGGCGGCGCCCCCCTCTTTCCTTCTCTCCCCTTCCCCTTCCTTCTTCTCCTAGTCCAACTAGGGAAGGGGGGACACCTACTTCTACTAGGAGTAGGAATCCCCCTTGGGGCGCGCCATAGAGAGAGCCGGCCCTCCCCTCCTCCACTCCTTTATATACGGGGGATGGGGTACCCCATAGACACACAAGTTGATCATTGTCTTAGCCGTGTGCGGTGCCCCTCTCCACCATAGTCCACCTCGGTCATATCGTCGTAGTGCTTAGGCGAAGCCCTGCGCCGGTAGTTTCATCATCACCATCATCACGCCATCGTGCCGACGAAGCTCTCCCTCGACACTCAGCTGGATCAAGAGTTCATGGAGGTACCGTACTTTCGGTACTAGGATCGGTCGGATCGTGAAGACATACGACTACATCAACCGCGTTGCCATAACGCTTTCGCTTATGGTCTACGAGGGTACATGGACAACACTCTTCCCTCTCATAGCTATGCATCACCATGATAGATCTTGCGTGTCCGTAGGAATTTTTTTTGAAATTACTACGTTCCCCAACATTCTGCTCGCACGAAAAAAGGAAAAAAATTAGAGTTACCATGTATAAGGGCAACTTACATGGCTTGTCTTACGCTTTTCTTGTCCAGTAAGCATTATTTCCCGTGATAGGGTGTAAGTACTAAAAATGCAATGAACTATCTCTGCTAATTTCCATGTAAATTTCAACTTGCGGAAACCAAGGAGGTAATAGTTCCCATGTGGTTTGTTCATAAATTGCCATGTTGTTTGTTTGAAAGTTTCCATGTATGTACAACATAAATTGCCATCACCACATATAATTTTTTTGAAAACAAAAAAGAAGAAAGCCTGGATGGCAACTAGTAAAGTGTCACTTTTTGAGATCAGGAGGAAAAGTAGGACTAAGAACTAACAAACAAATGTAGGAATAGGGACTTGGATGATGAACACATTGGCAACGGAGAACACGCCTACAACCTCTTATGTCGGTAATGTTGGGAAATGTAGCATGCAATTTCAAAAAAAATCTATGCTCATGCAAGATCTATCAAGGAGATGCATAGCAACGAGGGGGAAGAGTGTGTCCACGTACCCTCATAGTCCGAAAGTGGAAGCGTATGACAATGCGGTTGATGTAGTCGAACTTCTTCTAGCTCCGATCTATCAAGCACCGAACGTATGGCACCTCTGAGTTTTGCACACGTTTAGCTCGGTGACGTCCCTTGCCTTCTTGATCCAGCAAGGTGTCGAGGAAGTAGATGAGTTCCATCAACACGACAACGTGGTGACGGTGATGGTGAAGTGATTCTCGCAGGGTTTCGCCTAAGCACCGCAAAACTATGACCTGGGGTGTAAACTGTGGAGGGGGCGCCGCATACACTAACAATTGTTGTTGTGTGTTCTAGGAGCCCCGTCCCCACGTATATATAGGTGGGAGGGGGAGGGGAGCAGCAAGGGGGCTCCCCAAGTAGGAGGAATCCAATACTTGGGGTCCTCCCCAATTCGGCCTCCCCCTTCCTTTTTTTGTGGGAGGGGGAAAAGAGAAGATGGAGGAAAGAAGGAAAGGGGGCCGAATCCCCTCTTTCCCTTCTCCCACTCGGCCTTCTT